>NC_140583.1:358503503-358831408 GCF_964204655.1 Triturus cristatus
TTCATTTTGCAAGTCAGGCCACTGCAGTGTAAGCTCAAAGAATATTTTTGGGTTAATGACACAAAGGGGAAATTTTTGGGTGTTTTTTTTTTTCAAGAAGAAATGGCCATTCTCGTTGTCAAAGGTAGAAATAAATCAAGTGATTGTGGGTCTAATAGATGCGACATAAGCCAGATTAGTCAAAACATTAGCGAAGCCACTTAAATTAAAGCCATGTGAATTTTAACACAAAAAAAGGCTGGTGCAACTGCTGCATGAAAGGACTATGCACACGGCTTTTTTGTGCTAAACACATAGGCCTTTTGATCTGAAGCATAAGGATAATGGAAGGGGTGATTCCAACACAAGGCAGAAAGTCTTGTCAATACCCTGCCTTCAGCAAATCAATGATCTACTCAATGGGCGTCATTGCCTTACCTGTCTGGTGTTCACATATGACCCATAGGGTTGGTAGTGTCAGTAAGCCCAGGGTGACCTCCTGGGTGTGTTGGTGGTTGCTCTGCCGATACGGCAGAAACTTTTTCTTCTTCCCTTCTTTTAAGGCAAGCTGCTTTGGGGTTGAGGTTTCTTTCTGAAAATAGTAAATAATATAAATTAATAAAGTCCTCAAAAGTCACTACAATGGATTACTCTTTTTATTTCTGCACATAAACACAGTCAATGACATTCTTGTCTGCTACACATACCATGAATAGCGTGTACAGAAAAAACACAAAATAGTTGTAAGTGCCTTTTGCAATGGAGTGACAGAGGTCTGAAGCACTGAAGCCTCAGATCTATCAACGAGTATTGTGCTCAGCAATAACAAACACCATCTCATTAACAGGACCTGCTCTTGGGGTGGAGTGCCATCCACTGATTCGTGATCTGCGAAGCTAAGTTTTACTGAGAAGGATTTTAAAGAATACTTAGAGTGCTCATCAACCTTTACACTGACCTGCTCCCTGCTGACGAGAGGCAACTACCTCGAAACACGTGTCCAGGGATGGCTAACGCAACACATACTGTTCTTTATACATCATGGCATAGGCGTACCCGCCGTCGCCACTACATTTACCACAGTCCTTTGGGTCAACTTGCTGGTGTGACGAGCAGTGTGCGGCCAACTTGTGCATAATTTATTACGGCTCCCTTGAGCCAACGGGCTGACGAGCCTTGGATCTGCACCTGCGCGCCATGAGAGGTACTTGACCTGTTTTAATTACATTTTGGCAGTCCACACGGCACCCCTTTACACTGACCTGCTCCCTGCTGACGAGAGGCAACTACCTCGAAACACGTGTCCAGGGATGGCTAACGCAACACATACTGTTCTTTATACATCATGGCATAGGCGTACCCGCCGTCGCCACTACATTTACCACAGTCCTTTGGGTCAACTTGCTGGTGTGACGAGCAGTGTGCGACCAACTTGTGCATAATGCTCATCAATGTTGTAGTAATTGAGAACATCCTTTGAAACAAATATTGCTAAACAGTAGAAGCTAGAGCAACAGAAAATATGTTCAAGGTAGCAATGGACTATGGAAAAAAAATGTGGAAACTCTAGCTCTCAGATTCAAGTAAAGGCTAATGCAAACAAGGGAAAGGGGGCATTATGGGCTTAAGTTGTTGTAGCATTATACATGTACGAGTATAGTAGGAAGATGTATTAAAAGGAACAAACATTACCATGGATCTCACACTAGACAGACAGATTATTATTCCAAACAATCTGGTAGTTACTCAGAGAAAAGGCAGATTACAAAGGCCCTTGCTGTAGGAGAACGCAAAATGCGGAGGAATTGGTTATCTACTAAAAAGCTTAAGTTTGAGGATAGAATGGCTGGGAAAGATGGCTGCAGGGGTAGCAGGTGTTTACTCTGCACACTAGAGAAGCGGGAGATGGATTCATGAAAATATACACATAGAAGTATACAATTCCTAGATGAGAATTTTGAACATTACCCAAGAAGATTGGAAGGAAATCTTCTGACTATATCTTCAAAAAATAATAATGCTTTTTAAATGATTTTTATGCATTTATATATAAAATAAAATGTATTTAAGAAAAATATATGCAAAAAATTACTAATTGTAAAGTGTTTATTTAAAAGAACAGGGCCGCGCGTTTGGAGAAAAATCATCAACAAAGAATGGTAAGAATGAACGACTCTGTAAAAGAGATTACGTGATTCGGCCTATGTCCTACTGACAGTGATCCCCTATATCTTTTATACTCTTCTCCCGTTTCCCTATGTCCTGCTAGGTGGACGGGCATGTTTGCTGCTGTTGTGTCAAGCAAGTACATTTTTAAATCCGCAACTGTATGTTCCCTTTCACAACAATCTACCAAGGTTTACCCCTTACCTAAAAAAAGGCAAACATAGAATGGGAAAAGGTCTAACAAATGACTTTTGGTATGAAATATAACTTTTAGATCAAGTTTCAACCCAGTTATGGCCCAGCAAGTCAGTAATTCTTACACAACTGGAAATTGAGTTGGCAGATGTACTGAATCTCTTGCTTATAGGAACATGCGTTACCAATCAGTTATCTTTTACTGAGTGGACTGACCAACATAGTTTTCTACAAATTCTTTCAATATTGTAGCTATAGTGGACAACCTGGATAAGCAACTTGTAACAAGAGCTGTACAAGATGAAATGAGAGTTCCTGAAAACGGATCATTTTCCACACACTCATTATGAAAGACACCATGTGATAAAAATACTTGTTAAAAAAAGTGTAAAGACACCATGTGCATGCCTATACTGTACAAGCCACCATATATAACCTTATACACTACAAAAACTAGCTTATGAAGACTTCAGGTGAAAATGTTTACTTAAATGTCTACACAAGCCAATAGATCTGTTTAAAAATGGACATAGATTATCACTTGATTGATATATATATAGTCAAGTCAAGTCAAAGATAGCTTTATTCGATTTTAGAGTTAAAATCATAAAAGCACAATCAAATAAACATAGTTAAAAAAGAAATCGAATTACATACAAGTTATGTACATCAGAAAAGAGGGGATAACAGACATAAAAGCAAACACTAAAAATTAATCCAAGGTTAATCTACATCGAATTGCAAATTTTAAAAACTTGGATACAGCACTAATAGTTATTTCATCTTCTAATAGGAGTAACTTCAGATACGCAGATCTGCACTGTCTTAGGTCCCAGATCTTAAGAAGGGGAATCAGATATTTCTTTCTTCCCCAAGCGTAATACTTGCAGAATAGAACACAATGTATTGAAGATTGCAAAGCAAGATCATCACAGGGACACTTAATTAAATTTAAGGACCAATCATTGCTAACTGGGAATGTTATCAACCTATAATATGTGCCAGTTCTCAGTCGCGATAGCAACATTCTGTCGTAACAAGGATAGTCAGGAGACAGATAAAGCTGCAAACCAGGGCCCTGCACAAGTAAGTTGTATTGAATTAGAGATGTCTTAGCCCTCTCCTCAAGCCATCGTTTGTTCTCCAGGAAAGCAAGACAGCTTATCTTAAAAGCCTTTCTGGAGATCAGGGATAGCGAGGAGGAATTATCAAAAAAAGCTTGATGGCCCATATTAGTCGTAAACTCCTTTACATAAGAGATCCAATGGATGTCTTTCCACCTCTCTAGTTTAAGGCAATCACTCAAAACGGTTCTATTGAAAGCAGTTGCCTCTGAAGTCCATATCTTATGCCATAGGAGTAATGGATTGATTTTAATGAGATCCGAAATATAGACCAAATCCAATTCCCTATGACATATATATGTAGAGGTCGATTTGGGGACCGCTAACAAATAGCGCAGGAAGGTGTTTTCTTTTACTTGGATTTCCTGAGAATCTGCTATACCCCATATGCCAGATCCGTATAGAGCAGTTGATATACATTTAGACTTATAAATGTCCATTAAAATACGTACAGGCCTGCCCCCTAGTTTATTGGCAAACTGTCTTATTGCTCCTAAAGTACGGGCAAAAGCAAGATTCCTAGCCCTAATTGCTGCTTTCCAAGTACCTTTTTGATTAAAAACAATCCCCAAATATGAGAAAGTACTAGTAAGTTCTATCTTAGACTTGTCGATAGAAGTCTTACAGGAAAGTTTATTCTTTGACGAGCAGCACATGGAAAAGGTTTTCCCTATGTTTATTTTTAAACCCCTAGAACTCATATAGAAAGAAAAGCTGGTTAAAGCCTTTTGAAGGCCCAACTGAGTTCTGGCCATGATAACCGCGTCGTCCGCATATAGTAAAATGGGAACTGCGGTGCCGTCAATTTGAGGATAGTCTAACTCTTGTTTAGCTAAAGAATCTGCCACTTCATTTATGTACAAATTAAAAAGAAAAGGTGCCAAAATAGTGTAAAGACACCATGTGCATGCCTATACTGTACAAGCCACCATATATAACCTTATACACTACAAAAACTAGCTTATGAAGACTTCAGGTGAAAATGTTTACTTAAATGTCTACACAAGCCAATAGATCTGTTTAAAAATGGACATAGATTATCACTTGATTGATATATATATATATATATAAATAAATTAGGCTCTAGACATCCTATTTTACACTTCAGAATGTCATCTAGCACCACATGGTGACATACAAAACCCTATGGAAAGGAAGTAGATCAGAATTGCAAAGCTAGCAATTTACAATGGCCATTCCTTCCCAGATGAGCTGGGATTATGAGCTTCTATGGGGTGATAAACAGTTTGCCATCCCCAGTCCATGCATTAGCTCTCAGAACTAGTGCATATTCCCAGGTGGCAAAAGTGCAGTAGGGAATCGGGGAGTGTTAGCTGAAAATACGGCTCCATAATTCTCTGTGGGTGATTCTAAAGATTCTGAAGTTCCATAGCAGGTGTTAATACAGCAACAAAAAACTCACCAATGTGGAGGACTTCTCGTCCCTGTCCATAAGCTTGGGTGAAGACGGTGCTGACAGAATTGCTCCTAGGCACTAACAGTATGTTTGTTGGTGCAGCCAGACCAGTCTATCGGCCGCCCTTTATGGGGGAAAAAGGGGGTCCCAGGAAACCTCTGCGACCCCTATAAAAGGGGTGCCTTGTATGGCTGGAGTGTCACACTAACAAGGTACTGCATCCATGAAGAGGCCCTTTGCCTGTGTGTTGGCATCTTTAACACGGCGCGGCGCACATAGAAAAGGGAGAGAATGTCCACTCAGCATGGGTGCTAACTCAATGCCTATACAATGCATAATAAGAGACTGGGCAGAAGCACCAGTGTCTGCAACCCTTCTTGTACACTAATGGGAGCTGGTAACGCATAACAAATAGATGCTAATGCTGGTTGGGAATCCAAAGACCCTTTGATAACATCCTCAGGACTAGGTTCTTGTTATTGGGAATTCACAGAGCTATTCAATTGCGAGTCATGAGCTGTACATTTATCAGGCAAGCCAAAACAATGTGCCCCAAGTACCATCAAGCAAAAAGAGGTAAATTTGGTGGGGGAAAAATACATACCTCGAACTTGTTGTTCTAGACTGAGAATGACTGCTACTGCCTGATGAAGTATTAGCAATTTAGTCTGTGGTTTTTCACTCTTCAGATGAATCTGCACCATTCGGCCAAGTTCTTTAAATGCCTCGTTTATATCCCGTACTCGTAAACGTTCCCTCGCATTGTTGGCCATTCTTCGCTCCTTCTCCCTTTCAATTTTTTGCTCTGGGTTCAAATCCTCATCTTCATTAATACTGCTACAAAGCCAAAACACAGATACACACACTGAATTTCACAGTCAAATTCAACAGCAAGTTATGAACAATAAGCTATAATAGTTTGATAAATGTCCATATTAACGAAATTCTAAAAATATGCCTACTACTGATTCATAATACTATTTTCTTTAAAAAACATTTTCTTCTGCTTGTTTACCCTTAAGTTGCACTACAAATATTTTATTTGGCTGTTATAGAGTAGGACACACCACTTAAGGGGTGCACCCAGGTTTCAGATTCCGATTAAAGTTAAAACATTAAGTTAAGTATAAAGCTGGAAAAGTGGATAAGTTAAAGCGCAAGCTGGAGACCAGAAACTGGAGTCTGGAAAGTCATCTCAATTCACAGGTTAGGTACTCATCTATCTCTTAATCAAGTGTATAATGTGGATGTCTATCGGCCCCATCCATATTACTGTGAAGCCAACTCAGAACTAGAAAAAGAAAATCCACTTTCGAAGTGATGTGGTCCCAACATTTATGAACAGTAAGGAACAAACCTTGCAACAGAGATTTTTCAGCCAGATGTAATGTCTGCAGGCTACTATCGCCGGCTCCTAGGAATAGGACCAAGACATACCAGGACAAACATGTCTGTCATATATGATGGTGAGGGGAAAAAAGGGGAAATGAGAAGTGTTATTGAGCTAACAGAGCTTCTCTAATGACTAAGCACGGTCTTGTGATTTTCCTTGATGTGGGCAACACATGGCGAAATGGAGATCGAAGAGGAAAGACAGGGTCTTCACTTCAGAGGGTTATTTCTAAAGTAAGACTAAAAGAGAACAATAATGTACTCAATGCTAGTAATTTAGGACTCGGGTTCCAGTTGTTGCAAAGTACATGTAGGTTTTTGTAGCCGTCTACTATTAAATTCAGCAGTTTACCTACTTTAAATCAATAGGCAAGAAAAAGAAGGGTCGAGGCAGTAGTATCCCGCACTTGTCAACAAAAGGTAAGGCAAAGTTCAAATGTTACAAATGGTGCAACTAACATGGAGTACAACCCTTTTATACTCCTAATGGAAAACTCTTTCCATGACAAAATGAAATATTGATGGTTCAGCACCCAAAGTTAGTGGTAATGTATAGTTAAGTGCTTTTACTTTACGTATGAATTCCCATACATTCTGTTACAAAAACATTCATGATAGTTTAGTATTGAAACAACAAATGCGTATAGAGATTTCTTCTTTCAATAAATCTTTATTTGTCTTTATCTTCCAAAAAACATGTCAATGAACAATAGCCCACTACTGACGTGGGTTTTAGAAGGAAAAGGCAAATAAAGATTTATTGAAAGAAGAAATCTCTCTATGCATTTGTTTTTGTCACGGAAAGTATGGTAAAAGTAAAGTAACTTCTCTATACATTACCACTAACTTTGTGTGCTGAACCATCAATATTTACTTTAAATCAATGTATTCCAAGAATTTGAGATGTGCCCTTACTGAGTATGTGGGAGAAAGATTTTCTTTTTGAAGAATAAACCCTATGCAATTCAAATACTTCCGAACCACTGAACCAAGGGATCGGATAGGGTTTTGCTGCGAGTAGGGCATGTTTTGAGCACATGTTGAAATGAGACAAAGAACAGAGTGTATGTACACATCTACATTATACGCCCCATGGGCCAAGCAGAAATATTAGAGAGGTGGGCGGGGCGTTTGGAGGATTTGAGAACGGGGAAGGTAGATTATACCACTTGCTCTGGTGCTCCATTGGAAGAGGTCAGTTTTTAAAGCCTTCTTGAAAAGTGGAAGGAAGTCAGCATGTTATCAGAAAGTGAGTTCCAATGGATGGGTCTCTGCAAACACCAAGCCAGAAGAACCATGACATAATGCATGAGGGCTTTGGGATGCCCAGTAGGTTGCAGTTGCAACTTTCTTACAGGGTTGTTGAAGGAAAGGGTTTCAAGAAGTTATGTCTGGGATATTCCTCGAATTGTCTTGCACACGAGCAACAACGGTTTGAACAAGAGCCTGTTTTAGCAGACAGGCAAGCCTGTCTAGTGTTGGAAAGGGGTGTTGACTAACTCGTGGACCTAGAAAAGGTGTGTATAGCCTTTGTAACAAGTTGGGGACGAAGCAAAGGACACCTAGAATTATTTGAATGCTCTTCTACAGTGACTGAAGTCCTTGACATGAAAGTTAAGTGCCGGGCCACAACGAGATTGCTGTGATCCAAACATTCTTCTCTGTACAAGGTTATCGCAGAAGAGGTATCAATGCCCGCACTGAAGAGAGTGGCCTATAGATGAGTAAACATTTGTAGCAAAGTAGTGTCACATGGTCAGGATAGGCCCGGTTAGAACCGCCACCATTTATATGCTGATGTTTCCTAAGTTGCCTTCTCTTTTAAATACAGTGATTTTTGACATACAAGCCCACCCGTTCACCTAATATATTAGTGAGCAGCAGGAAACGCCACTTGTGGGACTGTAACCAATTAACCATGTCACACTTATATTTAGATAGAGAACATATTGGTCGGCCCCTGTACATGTTAAATAATGATGGTAAGAGCAAAGAGCCCCATAACCCACATTACTTTTTTGTGGTGTACTGACCGGCTACTTTTTAGGTGTGCTGATTGTGGTTTACATGTAATGGCAAAATTCATGCAAATTTAGGCCCATAAACATCCTTTGCTTATATTTAATTTACACTAGGAAAGGCTGGGGAGGATCAGAACTGGGAATCAATCCAATAATCCCACATCTATGCCCACTTTCTAAAACTAACATGTACTAAAGAACATGGCCTCCACCCAACTCCTATGTAACCTGAAGCACATGAGTACAGCAGCTGATGGACTTATTTTCCAAGACCGACCGCTAAATTGTGGACATGGGTACATTTAGTGTTTTAGTAATAACCTGCAGCAATATAATGGCAAGTGACACATGGGATACACAGAAGGTGTTGCATTATTATAATGTAATTCTTCAGTACGGACTAGTCCCGAATTGGGGCACAGACTCTCTAGAAACGAAGGGAACCACCAAAAACAAATGTCCATAAAGAAATTCAATATTGTTTCTCTTAACCAGAAAAAGCCATAGTGTGCAGTGCTATAATAAAAAATCGTAAAAATGATGTCTTAGTAAAAACATATGAATGGCAAGCAGTTCCAAACTTCGCATTCTTCTTTTCACATAAAAATTCATAACAAACATTTGAAGTTTCTTTTACAAGGTTATACAAATATTAGTAAAGATGTAACACAATATTTGTTCTCATGGTTTCGGTCTTTTAAATCTTGTGAATAAGTGGCATAGAAGAAGATAAGCTTAGTGCTCCAGAAGCAAAAAGTAATTAAAGAGAATTTGTGACAACTGCCCTGTCTGCGTACCACCTAACCATCAAGAACAGCCTCTTCCGAGCAATATAGATCCCTTCGAGATGTCGGCGGAGTGTGTACAGTGCAGCAGTGGTTTCAAACATATTAATTATATATCTTTATAACCTCCAGCAAATACATAATCCCTACTGGAAGACTCAGCAGTTTATTAAAATTCTTATCCTGTGAACTTAAAGAAGAAGGCTTAGAGACGATCATGTGAATATCTAGCTAATTCTACTA
Organism: Triturus cristatus; assembly: GCF_964204655.1. Lineage (NCBI taxonomy): Eukaryota > Metazoa > Chordata > Amphibia > Caudata > Salamandridae > Triturus > Triturus cristatus. Next base: position 358,512,826 of record NC_140583.1, read on the forward strand.
ATATTCCCAGGCTTCAGGGTATGCATAGCTCAACATCTTAACCTTCCTAAAATACAAACCACTTCCAAATATTTCCACATCATAAAGGATACAACACAATTAAATTAAAAGAGGCTTCCTCATGGGAAACATGCAGACAAATATAAAACCAAAAACCCCCTGTCTGACCCTACGTGGAAAGGGAGTGCAATATCCGCGTACAAAAAAAAAAGCAGAAAACCTGAAGCATGCCTGTGTAAATGATGGTATTCACTTTAAAAAAGAGGGTGCTTTTACTGTCCGTAAGTGTTAGATTGATGCCGTGAAACTCTCAGAGGATGTACCCTCCTCCTCCCTCTCACCCTGGCCGTGCCAGATTCCTCCTCCTTCGGAATGACTTTAAGCAGCTTCCTTTGGTCACAGTGGACACAGGAGGCATTAGGTGGTGGGGGACAGATTATACTGACAGAGGTGCACTGTGAGCATGTCTTCTACAAAGCCTCAGAAACCTTAACAAAAGTTCCCAAGGAAGAAAGGTGGGTTGAATAACAAGGGATCTTGAGCAGTGTGTGGCAGTTTTGTCCTACTAAAGAAGAGAACCCAAAAACTCTTTAGCTCCATAATTTGATGGTGTAAGCGAAGTCCTGTAGTGAAATGGATCAGCCGTATTGTTTTGATGGGGCTTGTAGGTTTGAGCATGGCGCCCTACAGCTGACACCATATTTTCTGGATGGAGAAGAGCACAGACGGCAGTACCGCATAGACCTCTACTGGCAGAAATGATGCATTATTTGCAATGAGGCAAAGAAAGCTAGAACTATTCCACATCCACAACTTTATACGGTTTCTGGATAACTTCACACAGATTTTGTTAACCATTACCACCGCAGTCATCTGGGATATGTAAAGCTGGTCACCACTCCGGGTCAAAAGTCATCCTGACATTTTCAAGAAGAATAATGGAAGTAATATTCGTACCAAAACACTATTGTCTTATCAGCGCTTCAGTGTTTTAATGAGTGGCCAGTGATGTCGTTCAAGTACGAATGTTGCTTGAATCCCCCGTCCACCTCAAAAAACAAAACAACCACACAAACAAGGCAGTGTGCTTTACTTTTTAGTCTGGTTAACTTCACTAAATTACAGACCTCTTTAAATGTAGACAGTCTGCTGACAACCAAGGGGTTATATCTATGCAGTCTAATAAAATCACAGCACAAAGTGCACTCTTCTTTCCCTTCATAGGTATGTGCCTGAGCCTCGCTCCACTACATGTGTACATAAATCGCTAAACAATCCCAGCGATTTTGGGTAATGATCTGTAGGGAAGACTGTGCTGTGTGGCAAAAGGAAACTAGTTGCCCTGTAATGTCCCAGGGTAAAGGTTAGAAAATGAACTAATTTGGCTTAAACATCTATTCATGTATTTACCTTGTTCTTGCCCTTGACATTTTCAGATTCTTTTGAGAGGATTCGTCGTCTGATTTCATATCGTCGGATAAGGCAGCATCGTGCAGATTCTCATCCTTGTCTTTATATTCAGATTTAATTTCTAGTGCACCTAATAAACCAGGTTCTCTAGATAATTCACCTAAACAGATTAAAGAAAACAAAGTAATTAGTACCTAGGAGTCTCGCTTACATGTAGTACAACTATGACAAGAACTCTTGGGTCTCGTATATGTAATACAAAATGCAGATATAAACATAAGGGATCTCTCTTACCCAAGGTACAATAATACACACATGGGCTCTGAGGACTTGGCTTCATGTAGAACAACGATGCGGACATGAACGCAAGGGTCTCCCGTACACGTACCATTAAAACGAAGGAGTCTCTTACATCTAGCACAACAATACAGCCATGCACTCTAGGGTCTCTCTCACACAGTACAATAAAGTAGAAAACAAATGTATCGACTTCACCTGGAAGGATCCCCGCACTTTTATTCAATGAACGACAAACTGTTTCAATAAATTGGTAACTCTACCAGATCAAGCTTAAAGAAAATAGTTGTTTCTCTGTTTAGTTCAGAAGGGGGAGGGGGCGGCCGACAGATAGGTACAGTACACATGATCGTTTCCGGGGGGTTTTACCTCTGTAATTTTGTGTTTTGTGGTTTATTTCTGTGCCTCCCACAGTGACTGTGCTGGACAGAGCTGAATGGTTACTGCTGTGGTTCACGGACTCATCGCGATGATTTCCAACCTGAAACACACGAAACAAAAACAAAAAATCGACCAATTAAACAAAAGCAAACATGCACTAATGTAATCTTGACTTTAGCAACTATGATTTTTCCGCTTGCATAGTCTATTTTTAACTCGTATCGTGTTGTCATTCATGTATTTTTGTGCGAAAGCACACAGCTTCCATGTCAAAGTTCCATGCTAGCAAAATGGAAGATCAGGGTTTCAAGGCCGAGACGTGCAAGTGAAGAGACAAAGAACCATGAAGCGTGATTCAAACAGTGATGGGTGTTTTGGGAAGAAAGTACAACTTTTTGATATCTTTTAGGAAAGGGTGTGGAGGGAATGACAGTCAGGGTGCGAGAAAGAGCTGGTGGCTTAAGTCGTCACATGTGGACAGTGAAAAGAATGAGAGATGTGTAGAGAGGGACAATGCCAGGCGGAATCCACGGTGGAAAGCCAGTGGCGTAAGAATATCAAGTGCAAGAGCGAAGAAGGGAAAAGCAGATGGAATGTGAAGCAGCCGATGGATATGAAACCCTTTCTGTGATGTAAATAGCTTGCTGGTGAGGTGTAGGAAGTTCTGTAGTTGTGTTTTGGGAAAGGATTAAAAAGAAATCCCTCGCTGTATGCAACACGCTCTCTTCTATCAAGAGGAGAAGATTTCAGCTGTGACTTGCCAATCTAATTCATGTCAATTTTCCATGACTAATATGCAACCCTAAATGTGATCAATTAAAGACATTTACAGAATGACAAGAAAGCAGACTTCTATTTACGCTGCATCCATACACCACTGAGCAGCTGTTCCCTTCTCTCTACACAAACATTTCAACAAGTCACTTTGCAAGTTTCGCATCATCAAGGTCTCTTTGTCTTCAAGAATGCCTCGAGCTGAAGCTCCGCAAGGTTACTGCATTGTTAAATCAGCATGCATTCATGTCTGTTTTTGTAACACACACACTCTGAATGATCAGACACGAATCGTAAGATTTAGATCCCACGCGCTGCATTAGAAAGCTTCCAAAGTAAAGCTACCCCATCACACATCGCGTTAACCGTTCCCCTGCACAAGGAGACTCATCGAGCCAAGTAAATATGAACAGCGACAACTTTAAAAAATTATGTTTAGTTTTTATGGAATAATTTACATTTGCTCTGTTAAAGGAGCATGTCCCCAGTATGCAAGTAATACCTAATAAGTATATACACTGATCATAGACCAAGTCTTTTCATATTTCTTACAAGCAGTCATGCAGGTCAAGGAACAGCACATTAAAACAAACCCTTGCTAGGCCACCAGAGGCTTCAATTAAAAGATGAAGACCACCTCACCAGATAGTCCGTCTCATAACACTTTCCACCAATGTCCCCACCTGGCTTCCTTGAATCACTTTTTTCTAATTATTATTTTCGGAGGATATGAACCTTCGCATTATAAGGACCTTACAAACTACATGTGAACCTGAGCCATAATCCGCCATTAGCCACAAATCAGCCTCCTTTTCCAGCGAGCCAACGGAACACAACCTTGACCTCGCTCCACCCTTAACTTCCATTGCATGACTATATGTACAAATAAATCTTTGAAAGGAAGGGGACACAATTTAGGACAGCCCAAGCAGCTTCCAGTTGGTATTTTATAAAAACGTTTTTTCTCCCCAGGATCTTAAATTATATAAAACTTGTGTTTTAATTAAGGTGGGGAGTCACCACTGACTCTGCAAACCCATATCACAAGTGTATTCATTTTGGTTTGTGTTGGTTGCGCATTATTAAAACTATCTACTGCTCTACACAGAGTGCTCTGCACATACAAATGTGTCTTCCACGTTGACCTGGTGTATTAAGTTTAGATATGTTATTTTAACAAAAATAATTTGTCCTACAAAAGTATACAAATTACAATTTCAGCAATTTATCTTGTAAAGAAAGTATGTAACAAAGCCCCTAAACTCGCACATAGCATAACAGAGTAAAGCAAAAGCTATGAAAATACTGATCACCAGGGGACAAGGCACCTCCTTGTGACTACAACAAAAACACCATTATAGGACCTCCCGGCCAGGTAACGCTGCAGTTTTCCACTTCTACCGACCACAGCATCGATCTTCAGCTTGGAGCACAGAAAAAATTACAATTAAGATAAAACTAGTGTCCTATATTTTTCAAAACGGAGTTCCTACAAATCCAAGTAATATAGACGGGTAGAAGTGATAGGGAGGAGTTCATTCTGTTTGAAAAGATACACAACCCACCCAGAATAATAATTAAACACGTTAAACTTAAAGTGAGTGGTAGGAGCCAGCCAGGTTCTTGTTAATTACCAAGCAGGATGTTCTGCCTTCAAGATAACCACGCGAGCAGCTCCAGTGATCAAGCTTTACAAGCTGTCTTTGGTCTTAGGCTAAAAAAAAGTCTCAGAAGGACAAGCCATAACCATGAATTAAGGTGAATTGTACATTAGGACAGAAAAATCAGGTCAGACTTTTTTTTTTTATTTTATTCAAACCAATTTCGTATATTTTATAAACAATGTAATGCTACTGAACTGCTAAAGTGACATTAAAAAAAAGTGACTGCTACAGAACAGGCCATAACGAAAATGCTGTATGTCCTCATTTCAGCAGAATCCTGTTTGACGGTATGTTATTTGGATTAAAGTGTGGATTTTGATAAAGGTACATTCTTGGGAACTGAAAAGAAAGCAACAATTCGATAAGGCCGCCGTCTGTTTTGGAAGGCCTTAGAAAATTCATCAACATCTTATTTAGAGGGACCCGCCTTCCCATTACTACGATACCATAAAATAGAGAAGTCGCTCTACAACCACTTCATAGCAAGAAAAGTTGGTTGGAGTAAAGGATTGGATTCTCTGTGGTTACAAAAATCATGCATATGCAAAATTCACTTGCCTTTAAACTGCACAGAGAATCCTGGCCACAAGATTGATGCATAACAAACAAATGGAGGACCTGTGACTGGGTGGGCGCTAGCAGGACAGCAGCCCCTAGCTGACTCTCAAGACGAAGTGCATGTATGCTTGTAAACACAGCCAGAAAAGCAGAGATGAAGTGCTAATAATAAAGGTGGAAATGTGCACAGAATGGTGGCTGATGAAATCACATAAGTAAAGGGATATTCTATAACAAATCAGTCAACCTATAAGGTTAACCTATACGGTTATGTTAGGTCATGTTATGGGGTGTGCAGGATGCTTAAGCATCATTCTTGACTCGAACACCATATTGATTGACTTGGTTATATCCGAATTATATGGAGTGATTCAAAAGATGAAATTTTACCAAAAGTATTGGGTAGTGATGCGGTAGGGAGAAAATGAGTAAACCATTCCATAACTACCGACCATCTAAAACATACAGCTGGTGAAATATAGACAAGTGTTTTATCAATCACTCAACGTGAATAAACGTTGCAGTAAAACCAATTAGACAACAGTAGAGTTAAACGGCTGATCATTGCCAGAATCATGCTAAAATTGCGAGAATTCTTTTATGCTAATTCTTGGTCACCCTTTCCGAGCTGACAACAAAAACTTACATTCCACCAAGGGGGGCTTGGGGGGGGATGGCGACCGCAGGGAGTCCCCACCCCCGGGCAGTTTGGGAGGGGGCGTGTGGAGGGAGGGGTTTGCGGGCCCCGCGCGGTTTTTGAACTTGGGCTGGCTAGTAGGGAAAAGATAGCCCAACGCCAGCCCAAGTAGAGCCCAAATGTATCGAAATGTTGCCCAGGTATAAATACCTTGGGAGCCCGCCCCCGGCCACCATTTTAGGTTTGGTGACCTGGTGGCCGGGAGCGAGGATAGTGCCGTGTTTTTTGTCCCCTCCCTCCCTCCCTCAAAAAACACGTTTTTTGGGGTGTTTTTCTCCACTTTGTTCGTTTCGGGGTCGGGGTTTTTCAGTATACGTTTTTCCAGTTTTTCCCCCTTTTTTGCGAAATTTTTCAGGCGTTTTGTGGGAACAGATGTGCAAGGGGTTCTGCTATGTTTGTACTTTGTCGCTTGGAGCAGGTGCTGTGCGGGGGTTATGGTGATTTCTGGTCAGTTTTACCGGAAGTTGGTGGAGTGATTGGGGTTGAGTTGGGGTTATCGACAGGAAAAGGTTAGTTTGGTAAATTTAGTTCGGTTACACAGTTTGGGGGCCGATAGCTGAAAAGGGGCAGGCAGGGGAGTTTTGGTTAACAGAAGGTTTGGATTTAGAGATTGTTGGGGGGTTATACAGGAGTGTAATGTTTTATAATGTTTTATAATGCTTTTATATTGTTGTAATGTTGTAATGTACGGGCGGGGGCGGGCTCGAAGGTATTTAGGGGAGGGGGCGGGGGGCGGGGCTAGGCTTGTTATATTTAGTGAGGCCTAGTTTTGGAAGGCGTTTCGGCCAAGGATTTTAATTTGTAATGTGCACCTGTTTCCAATAAAGCGGCCTTTTACACACAACGATCTTGTCAGTGGCCTGCTTCCCCCCCTCCACCCCTCCCTCCCAAGCACTCCTCAAGCTAATAATAGGACGGATGAAATATAGCAGCCTCAAGTATTTTGACAAATTAAAAATCTACTACTAATCCAGAAACAGATTGCCAGATACATTCAGACAGATTTAAAACAAAGATTGAGGATAGAGTCTAAAAAGAATATAACTTCTCTCCAGCACATGGGACTCTGTATGCGTCAAAAGCTCAGCCATAGTGGTGTCTTACAAAGCTTAGCAATAAAAGAGCATTATGATCATACTTGCATACTTGACCGGCAAAGGAAGGGAGTACATCTGCAACAATGCCCATACATATGGGCATCGTCGAGAATCTATGTATCTCAATTCACGCACAATGGCTGACTGCCCAGGAACAGAACGCTCGGCACAAAAATAGAATCTCTCACCACAAGAAGTCTCACGCTGCTTCAAGATCAAATCTCTAAATGAGACACAAAAGGGCGCAGGACAGCGGACGGTAGACTCAAGTTACAATTCGGTGCACAAATAAATGCAATTGTGAAAGCAATATCCGAATTCCAATTCTTTCGAATTTGGTCAACACAAATGGGGTTCTTGAAATATATTTGTGCCTGCATAGTGACCAGAGCTAGTATTTCGTGAAGGTCCTAGTTAGTGCATGAGTAACCAACAATAAACTGTTAGGTTTTTGGGTGTTAAAAGACCCTGTGCAAGTTTTTACCCAAATTTGGAATAGTTTGCAAAATGATCTGTTAGACAGGATTAACAGCATTTTCAGTGTGGGGAGAGGGAAGGACCACTCAATATGTAATTAAGGCCTATTGGACAGGGGAAATTATTGTGTTGTCGAGTTTGGGAGGAGGTAATGCGTTAAAATGTGGGTTTTTCTGTCTTTATAAATTCTGGATAAGCACATTTTAAACAGGAGCACTGGAAAATGTTGGCAACTGCACAACGTCCGAAATTTTCTCCAAATGTATAAATGAATCCCAAATGGGGTAAATGTCATGCGTTTTTTAGCCTAGCTTCTGTCAATGAATGAGCTACAACCTTCCTCAGACTCGTATTAAACTCCAATAAAATCAAGTACTGACTGATGACTCCCCAGAACTTAGTGCTAGCTCCAAAACGAGGACATTCGGCACTTTCTAATTCGTTACTCTGCTGGGATTAGCTTTGGTGCATGGTCACACGTATTTCACCATTATTTTTTAAGTCCGCAAGATCGGCATTTTTAGCAGAGAGCAGTGTCTCCTCAGGATAATTTCTGGCTGCGGCAATCGTCCCGTGGCTGTTCATTGCTTCCACAGTCGGTATTGTCGTGCGTGCGCGAGCCCCCCCCCCCCCCCCCAGCATTTCGCATCCTTTCCTCCCGGCTCTCTGACTTGGGGGACGGAAACTGTCCACGAGCACAACAGGTGAACAAACAGGTCTTTGTGACGGCCGCGCGCGCCGTGCAGCGGGCCACAGAAGATGCTGCTCCGATTGTTGGCCTCATTAGCATACAGCTGACAGACTACCATTGCAGCGGGGATGGCCGCTCCTCTTGTCAGACTCGTCGACGTTTCAATAACTGCGAAGCCTCACTTCAAAATAAAAGGCCAACCTTGGCCTCTGAGCTCCCCGTCGGCGCAGCCACAATATTACTGCTCCATCAACCAAGGGAACCGAGGCTCCTTTTAACCAGGGGCCTTAATGAGGCTTTACCACGGAAACGTGGCAAGCGCTACTAAGGTAACAAAGAAGAGATGTACAAGTTAGTCCCCCCCCTGCCGCCCTCCCATAGTGTGGAATACAAAACTGTATAATTTTATCAAAATAGCAGAACCGTTTTCCACCTTTTCATCAATAACTAATAACTGTTTTTTCACACAATCCACTACCCTCTTCCCCAGAGCCATAGTTTAATGCGCTCAGTCAGGAACAAAAACTGATGCCAACAGTTTAGAATCGAACAGCAAAAAGATATACAATCTTTTCCAGCAACTAATGCATGCCTACAACAGAAAATACGATGCTAATACTGTATATGCATTGACTGAATTTAAATCATGACATTATGCATTATATAAACATGTAAAGTTTTGGGTTCTGCAAAAGAGCTCCAAGTGGGCAGGAAATGAGCTCTACTAGACTTTTCCGAGCTGGATCAAATATTAAAGCAACTGTTAAACTAAAACCATGTCTGTTTACACTAATCTCATAAAAAAAGGCAAAATGACTCATTTCCTTGCTTCTTCTGCCAAGAATTTCTTTCACCTAAATGCAATTTATTCTTTGCCTACGAGGCTCCGGCACATTCTAGAAAACACTTTTCTCAAAGACAAAAAAATAATTTTGAATTCGAGGAAGCAGTCGGCTATTAAAACAAGAAAATTTACTAATAAGTATTTTCTTTAACTCAAGGCATTTTGAAAATCTAGTGTTTGCAAGAATACATTACACGCACGAGCCATCCCACCGATTTTGAATTCTAAAAAATATATTGAAATGCAAAAACCCAAGTCTGCCCACAACCCCTGCCAAATCTGATCTGGAATGAGAAAAACCAGATCAAGTTATGAGAGTCTTAGATAAAGCAGATACTAACACATTCCTCATTTAAACAGGACTGAACACCATACAATTGATATTTCCATATAGGCCCATTCATCGTTTTCACAAAAGTTCACTTTTGGCAATTGTTAGTGGACATTTGACCAGGCCATTACTAGGTAAACTGTAAATGGTGAACAAATGCTGATCCAGATTCAGAAGTGAGCAGGTGACATCAGATGGGAACATCTTTAGGAGAATATCAGGGCAGGTTGCAATGCTCCAGACAGTCCTTTGACTTAAATTAAAAATAAATAAAAAAAGGGGGGGGGGGGGGGGGATTTTCCTGTGTGTCCCGCTTGCAAGCACATGGCTTGGCCCAGGTCTATATTGGTCGAGAGCATTAAAGGAAACAGGGGGACTGAGGGTGGAAATCTAATTCTAAAACGCATCTAAAATCCATCCGTTTTATAACAAATCACGCTCTGAAAATTCTCAAACACAACCGGTTTCTAAAAAAAATTAGCCCTATGAAATATTTGTATTCACAAGCAAGAAATAAACTATCACTCGACATAAAACGCGTGCTTGCGGAAATGTAAAAAAATGGGGGAAAAAAGGCTTTTAGAAGATTTGTTACAATATTATTTCACTCCTAACATGTAATTTCTTTATCCATTTAGGTCATCATAAGCCCTTGTTTCCCTCCGAATAGTTTCCATTTTTTTTTATCGATTTAATTATTTGACCCTGCTGGGGATTAATCTAGAAATTGTTTCCTTTCCATTGTTACTTCCACTACAGCTGTGCTTCGCAGCCCCTTTGAGTTTAGAAAACTGTTTAACTTGGGTCTGCACACACCGAGGCCCACATTCCAGCGGCTTTTCTCCAGCATCTGCTATTGAAGTCTAGTTCCAATTTACAATAAACAGCTTTTCCAGACCATAACGCTTGAAATTCAGTCCCTCTCGGCTGCATTTCCCATTCAATCACTCTACACACTATTTCAAGGAGAAAAAATGTTCTGCCAATTATTACACATCTGGAAAAAATGCATGTATAAGCTAAAATGCACTCTGCAGAAAGTCTCGGTTTTCTGCATATGGCCACAAGGAGGATTTCACGGGCCACTGACCATACTCAAGGCAGCGAAGTCATTTTCGGATTTTTTTTTTTTTTTTAGCTTTAACCGAAACTTGCCAGCAGGTGCAGATCCCTCCGACTCTAAAATAAGACGGTCTGGAAAAAAAAGGGTTTTGCAAGCAGTGGAGGAAGGGTAGCACAGCGTTTTAATTATCTTTGTAAGCTATAGTGCTAACAAACTACTAAAGAATTTTACACAGAGGTTCGTTTTCATAAATGATAACTTCAAAGAAGGGAGATGTACACAAGCATAGCTGATATGGCGCTGGTTAGTACAGACATTTGGAGGTTTTAATATCCCTCCTCTGGATGACTACTAATAAATTGTTTGTGCCTTTGCACTTTTGAGTCAAGTGGCTGGTTGATTCTGCATATGGGCACTAATTTATCTCTTAATAGTCTGAGCCCTGACTTAACTCATAAGCATTTCTGCTTCTCGAGTGTATTTGGTACAGCGGATTAATGTAAACTATGTATACTCAGGAGTTTGTATGGACCAGTGGATTAATGCTAAAAATGTCTACTTCAGTAAGTTAGGGCAAGCGCACTTCTGACCAAGGCTTGACTAATGCATATAATTGTGAAGCAAAGAAGTGGAACCACAGACCTGGACGCCATGGGGGTAGTGAGTCTGGAGTGGAACACAGTGCTTCTGGAACTAGTGTAATAAAGGGCAACAGAAGTAGGGTAAATTATTTGTTTACCAAGAAAGAATGTGTTACTATGGCAGGTAGACACAGATGTGCCGCTCTACACTATCCAAGAAGGCCTGGTGTGTTTTAAGAAGAAATGCACTCATAAGCAAGATCAGGTCTTCAGTCAGTTGACAGCAAAAACAGAAGGTTGTAAGTGGAGGTCTAGCACATTAGAAAATTCGAGAAGGCCCAAAATAAAAAAAAAAGGCTGTTTATTTCTGAAATGCAGTCCCCACTGTACCTGCGGTTGGAGTGAATGCAAGGGAGATTTCACTCGGTGATGTAGAGTTGGAAAGGGAGCCCGGTTCCTCTTTGCAAACATTATTCCCACACTAACCTAACACACAAGAACTCCTTGTATCTAGAATAAATAACAACGGAAAAAAGCTAGCCAAGATCGTCAAGATCGTGTCAGGATAATTTAATTGTATGTGAAGGACGAAAGCATAAAAATGTTTCCCAAAGCTGACAAGATGCTAATCTGCTCAGACTCTGTAGGACGCCTACAAAGCCACACTCAAAGACAATCATGGAAAAGATGACTAGCAAGTAGGACTGAGATGAAAATCAAGGCAGCCCTAGGAGTCCTAGTTACCAGATATAATAAAAAGCAGATAAGGAGAGAATCTGCGATGAACGGAAGTGATGCTTACATCCAATGGGGCTCAAACAAGAAATTTATGTAAACGGAGATGCACTATTCAGAAGGTAAATTCCAGAAGGAGCACAGCCTAGTGACTGAATCACACAATGTTTAATATTAGACTGTTGCTTGAGTATTTCCTGACAAGACCACCTACTGCGGCCTGCCCACCCACAACACATACTTTACAAAAGAAAACAAATACCCCCACCCAAAAAAACATGCTTGTGTGTATTGTCAGTTAAAGCCCTATTTTTACATAAAACACAGCCTAAAGGCACCCCTAGCATAATCTACACTGGCCTCATTTTATACATCAAAATAGTAAGCGTCATCTCTTTAGGATTTCATCCAGTGCCTAATATGTGTAAAAAAAAATAAGTGCCATGATTTTAATTCAGGAGGCCATTGCAGATTTCACCACCCACTGCCACTGACAGTACCAACATAAAATGACAATTCAGACTATTCCAGGCCCCAAAGCTGTAAGAATGGCTTGGGCGGTAAGCAGTCATTTTAATGCATACTGTAGTAATAAACAACTATTTCTGTGCTAATTTCTAAATTAGACCAACACCTCTACCATGTGGCAGAATGTCTTAAGTGCTCTGATTATTTGCACCAAGAGCCCAGTTAGGCCCATATAACACATCTGTAAAGACATACAATTTTGCTTAATTTGTTTTGGCCGTGTTCAGTGTCATTATCAGTTGTGTTTAGGCCCCTGCAGGAAAAATACCGACAATACTTACAAAACACCACAGAAAACATGCAGCAAAATAGCACATGGTATACAGGTCTAACATGGCTATAATTAGCAAAGATCATGCTTAGAAAACCCATTGCTTATTCCCACAGTCATTTTAACAAACAAATTCCCCCTCCACAGCTCAATCACTTAGCGCTGGGAAGCGCTAGAAGCAGCTATGCGCTTTATAAAACTTTTTAACATTAACATATGGTCAAAAAAGTAACTAGTGTGTCGGATTTACAGTAGGTTTCAACCAGAATTCACAAAATATATTTTAACTCATTCTGTTGTTTTGGTATATTGTTTCAGGAATATGCCATAGTGCTGGCCAACATACATCTACGTTTCAAATAATGAATCCGTTAACCACTGCGCTCCTGAAAATGAGAATTTCAATTATTCTCAGCCCATGCCAAATAAGTTGATGGACTCCTGCAGGAGAGCTTCACAAACGCATTTAAGAAGACTCCTCTTTAAGTCCAGGGTTGGATTATGTGTGGAATCATGCAAACATGCACGTAGGAGAAATAGGGGGTCGGAGAATATATATCCCCCACCCCCCAGATTTTGCAGTAAAGGGGACACTATCCCCCAACCACCTGATTTTTAAGTGGAAACGGATTTTAAACCGTGGAAGGTAGAACATGTCCCTCTGAGGCACAGCATCTATATCTCCTGGAACTGCTGAAACCTGAGGAGCGCAAACTGTGGGGACTCTAGGACCTATTTGTTCTGTTAAATAATTAATTGCAGTCATGGAAGTGTTGAGCTTGTCCTAAAATCGGTGAGGCAGAAGACACTATTATATGTTAATGATATACTGCTGCCTTAGCTGACGTAAGGAAAAAAGATGATTTTAGGAGAGGCTCAACACCACGAGTGCAAATAAAATAGCAAAAAATAAAGAGGTCCCGGAGCTCCCATGGTGTTTGCTGCGGCTTTATGATTTCAGACATGCATGTTCTGTCACCGTATTCGATCTTGAATGTCTGTGGAAGTATTCGAAACATAAAAGCACATTGATCATTCTTATATAGAACACGTGTATAGGGTCAGCTATATTTAAAGTGTGATAAGCGTATTTATTGAACTCGAAATACCAGCACTAACATTAATTGAATACATTAATACAAAATAATGCCCTTATGTGTTAAAAGGAAGACAAAAGGATGTAACCCTACAGTCTCTGCACTCTATGAAATGCAATTGTGGACGTAAATCCCAGTATCACCACAACTTAATCACTTTATTCCACTATGCATCATTTTCCTTAATCATCCAGTTTGAGAGCACCCTGAAGTAATTCAGTACAGGATCTGCCAGCTACAATTACCTCATTGTTAATTGGTTAATATTAAATAAACGTGCTTCACATTAATTAATAACATAGGCTATACAAATAGAGAACATGACATACAGACATTTTGGGTAACTCGTGGTAATTTCATAAGGGCATCAGAGTATTCTAGAATATTTCATTTTAAAAATATATCACTTTCAATAAATGTCACTCAATTCAGTGATATAATAGCATGCACTTAATTGAGACACTAAGATGTTGAAAAATACACCTTAGTATTTATGATATTTTATGACATTTGTTGCCCGATTTACATACATTGATTACTCATCTCGTGATTTGTCTCTTGCACGACACTCTCCAAGACAGTCCATATCCACCCCAGAATTTAGTCTCTCCTACAGCCTTCTGTCAAAGCCCCCACTCGCCACACAACTTTTTAGGTCCAGTGGCACAACTTTACGTTATTGTGTAAAATAAGTTTAGTAAATTTTACTAGTACACAAATTCTAATTATCTCTAAATATACTGCAAGGTCAACTTGCTTAACTTTGCGAAACAACAAATTTCCATGACTACCTTTACAAGCAGTTGATAAAAGAACAGAAATGTATTACCAGCGTTGTCGGTCGACTACTTGAGCCATAACTGGAGTTCAAACTGGCGACTGGTCCACCATGAGAAGACCCCAATAAACTCTGCAAGTCGGCAAGACCACTGGCCACACTTGTGGAGGGACCCACTGCATGGTTCCGTAGAACGTGAATGGCATCGTCAAGTCGGTCCAAACGATCCTCCATCCGAGACTGAACAAATTGGAACAGTTCATGAATGTTTTTTTTGTGCAAATGTCAGGCTCTAGTTCTTTTCAAATACACATTTGGTACTTTCTTAGATAATATACTAAATGGCAAGAAATATCAGATAGATGAATGAAGGAACGAGCATGGAAACCAAACACGGGGAGGAGGAAAGATGCCAAGATGAGGAACTGACTGAATGACAGGGGCACAACTGGCATGGGTGATGCAACGAAGCATGGCTACTGCAATATCAATATGCCTTAATGTTTACAATGCTGTTGATTAGTTAGGGCTTGCAAAGCAACGTGTACACAGAGCGACAGCCAATGCAAAGTCTGAGAAGTGCATGTGTGTGAAGGATGCTTAGACTGCAACTGCCCCTACCAAATCAAATGGTCCATCCTTCATTTGTTTTTTTTTTTGACTGTGCAATCTGGAAATTTAAGGCCACTTTACAATTCTATCAAATGTAATAAATACTGCTAAATTCATCTGGTATTCTTATTGTTAATTTATGATTATTGCTGAAACTTACTTCATAAAAATGCAATTCCAAGTACATCTATGAATTCAAGAAACCCATTATTATCTGCGTTTGGATGAATTAAAAATTTACAGGTGCAAGGTATCCAATGTAAGTTTTAGAAATCATTGGATAGTCGCTAAATAAGATGATTTGGGTTTCACATTTCAGGTTATGGATTAAAAAATGCGGCGAATCACATTTTTGCTTCTGTTCCTTTTTTTATCCATCAGCGGCTGGCGCTGCCTGTGGTTTCTGGCCGTGCTCCATTTCTAAAATGCGCGAGTAATGCTATGATTGCAAGTTATTGAAAAACTGCTTGCTCTACCAATAGCAGAGCAGTGGGAGGGCAAGGGTTTTCTATCTGCAACAAACGTGAGCGGAGAAAATTCCTGAACAAAGCATAGTCGTATGCCCGTATGCGCCGGACAGTTAATTATAATTCTACAAACGATTCTTTGATTGTTAAAGTAGTAATGTAACAGGGTGGGTGGAAAAAAGGCCATTAATTCAGATGTAGTATGAAAATGACTGATGATGTATTGCGCACATTAATGAATATGTTTAAATATTAAGTTGAGCTAACACAATATAAATGCCCCACCCTATTAAAAATAGAACGGTGAAATATAGGGGAAGAATTTGAAAAAAAAATAATTAAATTGTATCAACTTAAGATCAAATGGAACCATCTAAAAAAAAAAAAATACTACCTCACAGACATCCTTTAAGAAGGACATTGCATCTTGCAAATGCTCGTGAAGTTGCTGCTCAACTCGATTTTTCTGGCAAAGTCAAGACAGAACAGGAAGCAAAGCACAGGTTAAGATGGATTCCAAACAAGAGAAGAGGCATCATGCACATCAGCAGTAGGCGTTAGTACACAGACCAAAGAAAGCTGCACACAGTTGTTGCAATGCTGGCATTAAAAGTTTTAAACGCACTGCACTGCACTACACACGTAAAATAAAAAACATGTCCTGAACTGTCAGATTACCACCAAAACGCGGTGTGTTCCATCAGTTATAGCAGTAGCTAAATGGCTTGAATCCCATTTTGGAAAACACATGTATAAACAGGTTTAATTTAAATGCCATCCACCCCAAAAATGAGTGGCCATTATAGATGCAGTTGCTCTCATATTTAAAAACAATGCAAAAAAACAAATGCTTTTACGCCGCTTCCCCTGAAAACAAAGGTGAGCCGGCAGAGAAAATTAGCTCTTGGCTGGGGAAAGCCTGGCGGAATCCATAACAGGCCTTTCCTACCAGCTGTCTGTGGAATCGAAGCCCAGGGCCACAGAACAGATGGCCAGACACACCCAACACGTTTAATATTGCTCAATCAAGCCAAAACATTTGTTAGCAAATAATTCACTGATAAAACTATTCTGAGGATTTCTACAAGGACATGCTCGACTTGCACACAAATCTGCCCTCTGAAACTATTAGCTAAATAAAGAAACATCAGTTTCTAAAAAATAATATTACCAGGGAGTGAAGAGAATTCTCATAGTTTGGCGAGGAAGGGGTCGGTCCTGCTGCCCTCGGCCACTGGCTTGCACCTGTCGAGAGAAGTTGGGTTAATTATTAGAACACTAACACTTAGGAAGATCGGAGCGAGTACAAGAAGACAGAGGCAGGTGAGATAAATGAACAACAGATGGCAGGCAGGCAACGAGTGGTACGATAGGGCCTGAAAAGTTGCCAGACAGTACTTCCTGGTCATTATAAACTCCCTACAAGTTAGCCTACCATGCTCAGATGACTGGCACTTTTTCGTAACACTAGCATGATTCAGAAGTTATTTCTTTCATTTCGCTTCCCTGAGATAGTAAATAAATTGTCTTTAATTTGAAAAGCAACTATCTAAGCAGAATGAATATTTAGAATCTATTCAATGCAATGGTCCACGCTTCAAACATGCACGGCAATTCTCATTGGCTTCCAGCTGCCACCAATAAAGATCCACATCCCACAACTGTATCACATTTTTCCAAGTGCTATTTATCCAGTATCTTACAATGTAGGGCACGCCGAGCAGTTCATTGAAAGGAGCAAGCTCGTCTTTAGTGCCTAACAGCAAACACACCCCTGACTTTAGAAATGAGTAAGCAACCTCAGATGTATCAAATTCTAAACCAAAATGGTAAATGAACACCAGAGAACTGACTAAATCACATAAAAGCAAAAGTTTTTTACTTTTCCTTTTCTTATTAAACTTCATTCTAGCGATTACGATAGGGAGGAATGTATTGAGTAGAGGTGAGGTGACAGGATTCAAGTGCAGAGGAAGAAGTTATATTCAAGCAAGGTAACCGGAGAAATAATTAAACAAAAAATTTCCAGGAAGGTCTTGGCAAGCCTTTACATTTGACCTACCACCAGTAACATGGTTTGCCAGGAAAATCTAGGTAACCCGAAATCATCATGGGCTAACGAGCTTCCAAATCCTGCCATCAACATGTGGCAGAATGTCCAAGTTACAAGCATATTTCTTAATTTTAGCATTTTCCTGGTGAACTTGAGGATGGGCAAGTCTCTTCCGAGAAGAAAGCTCTTAGATTGTGTCAAACAGAGATTTAGTCTTCAACTGTTTATTTAAAGTTGTAGAGTGCGTCCACTGTTAGCCTTAGAGCTTGTTCACTCCTAGCCATACATGTTGAATGCACGAAGCTTGGCGTAGTGCTTTGAAGTATAAATGTCACAGAGTTTGTGGAGCGGTGTGGCTCACTGGTTAGAGGCGGCAGACCCGGAAGCAGAGGTCGTCAGGGACCAGGGTTCGATTCCCGACGCGGCAGGGTCTTGGGCCAAGGTCAGCGGACTCGATAATTCTCGCCTCGGTGCCTACTCTAATCATGGATCACACTCAGCAACTCTGGGCAATAGCTTGCTTAATCTCCACTTACGGCCCCATTAGCGCCGGGGATGCTTGGTCTTCACCTTGGAGATGCCCAGTAAGGGACCATCTCACAGGGAAAGCCAGGATGGGTTCCCCAGCAGTACACAGGGCCGGGACACTCTGCTTGAGTAGCTGAGCGATCAATAAAACACCAGATAACATAACAGAGTTGACAACTGATGCTTGCTAAACCGCCAACTGTAAAATGATCTGGACCTGAAGCACTTATCAAAGGTTGAGTGCAAAGATCTTCCTTTAAAACCAGGTTAAAGTATAAATGTTGTCAGTGAATTTGTGAGAAAATGTAAATACACACCTAAGGAAGAATAAAACCATTGATACGAAACGTAATGCTCGTCTAAAATATCTTGTTTGGCAATCAAATTATGCTAACTTTGAAATAAGTCCTCTACTATTTAAAAACTCGCTGAATTCTTTTCTCAGTGTTTAATTATTTGCATGGAAAGCAAAAAGAGGCTACTTTTCACCCATATGTGCCTTATCTTTGTGCTTTAGTCCTTTATGCTAGTTTTGTTCTAAGAATTTCCATTGACTTGCTTCTTTTGTTTGTGCAACGAAGCAGTAGGAGATTTTTTAAGAGGTTTCAAACTTCTAAATTGCTTCAATTAAGACACTGATCAGTTTGCAACAGCAAACCAGCTTCGGGACACAATGAGGTCAGTTAAATTCTCACGCTTCTCCAGTTATATAGAACAATTAAATTCTCAAAATCACAGTACTTAAAAGGATTTCACCAAATCTGAAAAATTACAATGAAGACAGAGGCCACTCTGTATATGTTAAAATTGTTGACAGTCTGCTTGGTCACTTATGCACTGCATTAACACATGAACATGGGGATTTACTATAGAATCTTGAGCATTGGAATCTCTCCTTAAAGACAATGATTCTGATTGATTGAACTGTGAAAGGAACCTGCACAAGAGAGTTCGGATGAATAAAAGAGAAACATTTTTTGGTGGTAGGTTTTTATGGAGGTTCATACAATGGGACCAAAGTATAAATCGATTCAAAATATATTTTGCTATAAACTTGTGTGACAAGGAACCAATCCAATCTGTGACACACACATGAAAAAAATCAATTAAATGATGCCTTAATTGATATAATAACATTTGCAAGCTTCCGTGACAATCGTCACTTCAGGACGCTTCTGATGAAAAATGTCTGATCTTGCAGCACAACTTAAAAGGGCGAGTCACGTCTCTTTAGACACCTGCCTTTGTGTTTGCTCTGTGAGCCATGCTTTGATGTTTACTTCTAAACCCATGCGGCTCAAGGAAACAAAGAATAAAGCAATATATTATTCATTCATTTTCAGTTGGAATTTTACATGCTTAATATCACATTTGTCTCCATGTACCACGTGGATGCTAAAATGTTTGTCTCTATTTAACTTTGTTCCCCATGCACAATCCGGATGTTAAGATGCATTTTTATCAGCATCACTAATCCCCATGCACAATCAACAGCACAATATATGAACACCAAGACTTTCTGCTGTATAACCTGGTGACATCATTACAGAAAGCGACATACTGTTCTTATAGAGGGCCAATTGGTGTGGAATCGGTCATATCACATCAGTGCTTCTAAAGGGCTGGTAGGTCTGCTACATGCTTGGCCCGCATGCCCATAGTACCAGTGAGTGGCACGCAGATAAACGCTCTTGAAAGGACATGTGGCATAGCAATACCCTGGAAGACAGTGGTCAATGCAAGTGAAGTTTGACACATTGCATTTAAAGTCATTTTTGCAAACATTGTCCGTCTAGCTTTCCTTTTAATTACAAATTCAACTAGGGTGGGTGAACTACAAGAGTGATTGGGAAACACTGGTATTCATGAAGTGCTCTCCTGCTGCACAGCTGCCAGACTCTGCCACTGCAGCTCCTGTCTCAGGATGAAGATACACACTTGCTTATGCTAGTCCCTGTGGGTGTATGACTATATATCACTTAAAACATTATGTGTAGTTCATATTTAAATAATTTACAATTTCCAATATGTGTCAAAGTGCTCTATTTGAGCACCTTCATCCCAAGCACACGCTAGATCTAGTTCAGCAAGTAAGAGCCTTCCATTTATATTAAATACACGAGCACAAAATATAAAACACACACAACTGGCAGATCTCTGCCTCAAATTCATCAAAACATTCTGCCCCATTCCATGCCATAAAGCTGATTCAGATTAGCAGCAGAGAAATGACATGCCTCTAAGCCAAGGATCTGCGCTTGCTGCACAGTTAACTCAAGCTCCTCCGTCGTGTGCACAAGTGTATGCACAAAGGTTCCCCTACGGTCTGAAAGCGGACATGGTCAAATGCGCCTAAGTATGCCATGCCTGGAATGGGTCATATCTGCTACCCTTGAAACAAGAAAGACAAGATCATAACAAAGGACAAACCTCAAACAAAACACTCTCCAACTCGACATATGGACAACTATTGATCCGTTTCCACTTCCAAAAAATCATTTTGTTCAATACATTCTGGTGCTCTCTAAGTGCAAACAAGTCACAGAGAGCCATCACATATGATGGCTGCTCTCCATGAATAAATGTAACCAGCATGAGCAAAATACACGCGGCTTCTGCAGCCCCTTCAAACTCAGACCATCCCCCGAGAGGACATTGAATGATCTAAAGTGGACTGCACCGTGAAGATCCGCCTAGATGCTCTCTTTGGAGCAGTAACCAAGGAACGGACATACGGTCAGGCACGGAAGACCGGTTTCAAGAGGCGAGGAGAAGGCCACAGAAGCAGAAGCAAATCTGGGGTCCATGGTGGGAACATCTCCACGTTTCACTGCCAAAAATACCTACAGGCTTCTTATCACATACTACTTTTCCAAGCTATACTACCATTTGCATAATTTTTGGTATTGTTTGAGTATGCGAACTTGTGATACATCTCTGCGTAATCAAATTCTGTTTCCCACGTGCCGCAAACTCAATAAGATTGGTTTATAACATTGTCTGTCTTAGTCCTGGATAGTCTTCACGCGTGTAACCAAGTACCCGGGAATGGATAAAAGATGCGTTTTAACACAAATAGTAATGAACTAAGAATTACCGTAATGATGGCGTTTCATTACTTCGTGGAGATGTTGTACTTCAGATTATTGTTTATCGCAATCTAGTCTTGATCACATGGTATAGAGGACGTTCTTAATATGCAAAGCTTAGGCCTCATTTTAGATTTAAAACGTTATTGCTCTTATTTCAGTATTTTAATTTCTTTTACCATCAAGCCCAATAACAAACCAAGAAATCGAGCTTTTACACAATTCCGCATGAATGGATTCACTTATAGGGAGGGTATAAGCGGCGGTGAAAGCGCATTATAAAAAGTAAGGGTACTGTGATCCTGGGCACAATTTGGGCAAAGGCAGTGGGCATGGGGGCGGGATCAAAGGCATAGCTAAAAAAAAAAATATATATATATATTCTTTAACTATTTTGCTGGTCTTTCACCTTCAGGTAACTGCATATAGTATAACCTGCACCTTAAATGGCAAACAAATGCAAGTTGAACTGATCAATGAGAGATGCCGTGTTTTGTTATGAAACCTCTATTTGTTAGTGTGATCAATGCCCATGTTTGTATATGTAACAGAGAGCCACAGAACTGAATTCTGGTTGGTACAGAGGGGAATAGTCACTTGTGGATATTTAGTATTATGAGGTCCCAGCCTGTGACGGAGAGCACAGTAAATGTTTGTCATTATTTTAAGCTTGCTTTACACACAGTGCAAGTTAAGCTTCAACAAAATGCGCAAAAAGTGCTTCCAAAATATAGACTTTAGCAATAGACTACTCCACAGGTCAGTAGGTAACAACTTTGCAATACCACTCAAACAGAATACAACATTGCCTATACGAAGCTTTAAGGGAACTCCATCAATATAAGCAAATACTGATTTCCAAGCAGCCTTTACATTTGCGGACGAACCAACTGCACACATTTACATTTATTTCAGACAGCAAACACCCTAGCAGGAAGGCTTGTTCCCTGTTTAGCCTAAAACTGTTAATATGCTTCGCTATTCTCAAAAGGACACATTTTTAAGAATAGATGGAGCGTTGAGGAGTATAACGCACCATAAACTAAGGTCCGAGCAATGCTCCTAAGAGAACAAAAACAGTCCCAAAACTCTAGCTAGGTTTACGGTTACCCCATCCTGCCTGCATTCCGAACTCCAGTTAAACAACAAATTCAAGTCAATGCATCTTTCACGAACAGCTGTTCAACATTTACAAGACAGCTGAGGCCACAGTGTCTGAGAAAGCTGCACTGCCTAGTAATAGCTCAGACCAGCTGCCCCCGTTCATCATCTCTGCACTACAACTCCTCTTGCAGACTCAACACTCAGGCACCCATGATGCAGGTGACAGAAACGACTGCATGAGTGGGCATGTATTCCCAAACAAAGATCTGTGAAACACTACACTCCGGCAGATTCCAGTAGCTCGAGGGCGCGTTGCATCACCGCAGGATGGGGTGACCGGATGGGGTGACCGGGTGTGGTGACCAGAGCACTGTGCTGACAGTGTGGGATGGAAGTGAGAACGCCAGGTCTCCAGACCTGCAGAAGGGAAAACTGAAGACAGCCCCTGCACATCACATGAGCCCCTCCTAAGATTTACACTCTCAAAGCCAATACCAAAAATAAAGAGCTTACTGAGTATTGGTTCCTACTGCAGAATAGAGCCTTTCTTTTTCAACTTAGAGCATATTCCAAAATAAAACTAAAAAGCTACGCAGACCCATAAATAAACGGGGTTAGAACTATGCTTGGGTCACATTGCTGATTTTTAATGCAGCACACACAATCTGTGAATCAATGGGGTACAGAAATCAAATACCCAGGGACAGAGCTGGGTTCCTCCTTTGCATCTAATACCACCCTTCCGATCAAATAACAGCCATGCCGGGGATGGTTGCAGTACCATTAACATTTCCACCCAAATACTTCATCACCTTGATAGGTGGGTAAATGATGCATGGCCTTTGAATCCAACACTGAAAGCTAGCACCGAGTATGCATCTATAACTACAGCTGGATCAGTAGGCAGCAGTTATGGAGGAAGGCCCTTTGCACCACACATCTCTCAAAGCGTCAGACAGGAAGAAATACAGGTAGGCCTCACCTGTGAGCGGTGACGGAGATCCCACTGGCGTCGACGGGTTTGACGGAAAGCTGCTGCTGGTGTGGTCCGGGGAATAAATCTAGAAGAGTTGAGATCTCATTAGTCGCTGATGCCACCACAGTCCAAGAACATTAGCATAGCAGAGATTAGATTGGTTCACAGGTTGTCACTACCCACTCTCGACACCATGTCTATCCGGATCTTCGCTCATCACACAGCACTGGGTCAAATATCACCGAAATAAACAAGAAATCTTTGTTACATGTCCCTGCACACCAAACCCCAAAACAATTTACTGGAGCCAATAGAGTTAGAAACCAACAACATTCTAGTCGTTTATTAGAGATGGATAAATCGCATTTACTTTTTAAAAGTATTAAATAAGGTTGGGGGCTGATCTGCTATATATTCACCCGATGTTTTTCACGTGTTTTTGAATTCTTCATCAAGAAGCAACAAGATATATATTAATTATGTGTGCATAATTATCCTTAAGTGTCTACATGCAAGTGTACATCTAGTTTCTACTGTAAATTTCACGAAAGTATCGAAAACGTGTGCAAATCGGGGAGACAATTGTTCAAAGTGGTACGGTCAGGGTTATATGCACTGAGCTAACTTTAGGTAACCACTGCCTATGCAAGTAGACTACAACGGTGGAGTGGCTACTGTGAACCCAGGGGGTCTGAAAGCAAGGCACATGTACACCTGGGAGACCACAGATTTGCAAGAAAGATGCAGACGCACTTCATCTGCGGCTGTTTCTCTAAACTGAAGCATATACAATGTTGTCTTCATATTCTAGCACAAGGTCTGCAACCTTTCCTGCAACAAGAGCTACTTATGGTCAATCAAAATCATTTTGAGCCACTAATACTTTTAGAGTTGCAATACTGACCACAACAGACACTATTATATTAGAGTCCAAAATATGAAAGATTGGCAGCAGTAATCCTCTCAGGGCATCAGGCATGGTGGCCAGCAGAAAAGTGAAAACAATTAGGCCTGGGTGGAGTCCTGCAAACACTACACGGAGTTCTGCAAGCAGCGGAGTACATTACAGAGCGCCGCTCGTGCTGATTTTCAGCGCCGGGTGTGTGTCCCACGCCGTAAAATCAGCAAAAACTGCATCATATGCAGCACAAGAGGGTGCTGCATCTTTCTGCCACTTGAGTAGGTTTTTCAACACAAGCGGTAGCGACCATCCACGACTGCCTGCAATGAAAAATCGCGCCGGTAGGGGGTCTGGAGTACGATTTTCCTCACTCGCGCTCAACAACTTAATGCTGGCAAGCCTGGAAAAAACACCGCTCTGCAGAGTTTTTCGACACTCTGCATGCTACACGAAAAGCAGAGTGTGAAAAACCCCACAAACAGAGCGGAATTTCCGACCCAGGCCCAGAAAAAATGCTTTATGGGTGTGGAACGCCTCTCCATAGGTAATACATAGCAATTACAGCTGCAATGCCTCTGGCACCTGGATAATATTGGTAATAAGTATCCACAGTGCTGCATCACTTATCACTCAAATATCAGTTCTGAATAAATATTTAAAAAATTACAACTTTTCAACAGCATCAGCTCATTAGTTCTGAAATAGTTACGAGAATACATACATTTTCGTCCCTAATACGCACTTTTTCAGTTTTGGTATACATATATTATTTTTAACTTGCAAACACGCACTTTTTTTTATTTTGGTATACATATATTTTAAACTTGCAAAAGCTTCTAATTTAGTAAGCTGGCTTCAGAAAAGAGCTACTTACAGGTAGCAAGAGAGCTACCAGTAGCTCAAGAGCTTCTCGTAGGACAAGCCTCTCCTAGCAACGGTCTCAGACCTCTGCAGCAATCCAGTCCCATTTCTACTGGCTTCTTGACTAGATGTGGTTTCTTCTCTTTTATGACTTTTCTCAGCATGCTTGTGTGACAGTCTTCGCTCCTGAAATGCCACATCCAGCCATGCCCGTGTTTTGTCACTTTCACGAACAATTGAGGATTCTGCCGGGTATAAAGGGAACCATCTACTAGCGCCCCGCTAAGACACTCTGCTCTGCTTCCAAACCTCGTTTGGTGGCATCTCTGATGATGCTGGTCTGCATGGGAAAATCTGTGTCATAAGTCGAGCATGTCTGAGCTTGGGCACTCTGTGCTGGAACACGGGCAGAGTTCGGAAAAGTATCTCCGGTTTAGAAAGGCCTTGAAGATTTAGCTCCTCACTAGCGGCCAACAAAGACACAACCATTTAAAGGGATCAGAGACTGGAAAACGCCCCCTGAGGCAAATGTTGTGCTTTGTAAACTTAACTACAGATAGAAAAATAGGATGTTCTATTTTTTAAATGTGACCAGACACTGTTCATGTTAAATTAATGTACATTTCTTTTTTTATCAGCAGAAACATCCAACATCTTACTCATACTCGCAACCTCTTAAGTAGTAAAAAGGAATGTTTCCAGACCGTTTTGTTTTCTCAAATATAGTACATAGAATCCAAAACAGTTCTTGAACGTACAGCAATTTAACAGCTTACGTTTCATAGTTCCATTGAACGTAAGAGGAGGGCAGGGGTAAAGCAACCCCTCACCAGCAAACGCTAACCGGGTGCTGTGCAACCATTGACAAATGCCTTAGCAGTCCGCCGAAGCATCAAAGAGGAAGTGTCATGGCATGGTGCACCAATCCACTGCTAAGTAAAGTAATAGAGTGAGGCACTATGCCATGTCACTTGGTTTTTAAGGTTTCGATGGAGTATTAAATACTATGGACTACCATATAAGATACACAAACTGACAACAGGACAGCAAAATTAAGGTGGAGCATGTTCAAAGTCAAATAATCTTTATTCGGTTATTAAAAAAATAGCCATAAAAGATACATGTTATACAATCGGGCCTTCTAAAACACAGTATTCCATACATTAATAAATAATTCATATTAAAACAAGCGACTTTAAAAGCTAACAATCCATGTCGTCCTTGTGCGGGAGAGCTATACACTTGTACTCTATTCCTTTCTTAATTTTAGTTCTTTTGTTACTGCTCATTTTTGATACAGTCTACCCCATTACTCCTCTCCCCTAGTTTTTCTCAGCTTGACTGCCAGACGCAAGAAATGTACCATGCTGAACAATGTAAAAGGGTCAGCAGCAAGCTTAAGAAATAAAAGGGCCACTTTGGCCTGTCCAATATTAGCACGTTTGAGTAATGTTTTTAAAAACAATGAACGTGGGTATGAAAAGTAGGGACACAGTAAAACAAAATGCAGGGTGTCTTGCGGAGATCTAAGATCGCAGCCGCAGCACCCTTTTAAGCTTATGTCATGTACAAAACCTGCTGGAACGGCCAGAATATGGTGCAGCAAGTCTAATCTAAATCTAGACAATAAATATCTATCATGTCTATTGTACATGTTGGCCAAATAGAATTCCATGCCCGGCTGAGTTTTGATGAGCTGGTGTAATCTCACTGTACTTTTAGACCCCTCTGTTGCCTCTCTGGTCTTAGCCAAGTACTGCCTACAGGCTTTCTTTATGCTGCCCTTATCTCTATTGGCCAGCGTGCTTGGATCATTAAAGAACTTTTCGTGACCCAGCCTGGTCAGAGCATCCCTTACATATCTTAACCATGGTATTCTAAGCCACTTATCCCCTTTCATGCAATCCTGTATGATTAATCTACTCAGGGTGGCCTCTGGATTAGTCCATATTTTTACCCAACAAGAAATTGGGTTAGAGGCAGCTTTATCGGTAAAATAATCTATGCCCAATTCCTCGTGGGCAACATACGAAGAGACGCTTATGGGGACCTGCAGAAGCCTTTTTAGAAATTTGTCTTCTTTTTGAATGTTCCCCATATCACGAAAGCCCCATACCTCGCTTCCATAGAGGGTCTTTGAGCAGCAAACTGAACTATATAATTGGATAATTTCGTGCGGGGACCAACGACCCAATCTTGTTGCGAAATTCATGATGGATCCCACAGCACTCGGAAATTGACTACATTTCAGGCTTACTAGGGGTTTAAAACTGAGATCTTGGTCAAAAACAATCCCCAGGTAATTAAAAGTTTTTACTTTTTCCATTATATGGGTACCTATTGAGAAGCTATAGTTCTTAGCCGGTTTTTTGCCTACTTCCATGACATAAGACTTGGATAAATTAGGCACTAGATCTAGGTCCGCCATGAACCTGACAAACCCATTAATAAGCAACTGCAGGCTCCTTCCTGTGCGGGCCAATAGTACTGCATCGTCTGCATATAGGAGGACTGGTATGCTTCTCTTCCTTATAGAAGGGCAGTCTGCATCCAGCCCTCCCAGTGCTTTATCTAGCCCATTTACGTATAACGTAAATAAAAAAGGGGCCAGGATGCAGCCTTGCCGCACCCCTCCCCGGCAGTGGAACTCCTCGGTCAGGTCACCGTCATCTGTGAATCTCACATGTGCCGTGGTTTCGAGGTGAAGTGACTGTAGTGTAGTGCTCGTAACAAACCCCAATCTATGCCCATCTCAGCCAGCATCTCCCACAGCTTCCTTCTGCTGACGCAGTCAAAAGCTGCTGAGAGGTCCATGAACGCTAAGTACACAGTGCCTTCCCTGGCCAGGGTGTATTTGGCCACTAGATGATAAAGGTTAAGGCACTGATCTGATGTTGAGCGCCCACTTCTAAACCCATACTGGAGATCGGTAATGATGTTATATTCTTTGGCCCATTCCAAAAGGCGATTGAGAATGACTCTCCCCATGATTTTCGCCGTGACATCTATGAGGGATATTGGGCGATAACATTGGGGGTCATTTCTATTGCCCTTTTTAAATATTGGGACGATGACCGCCGTGGACCATGATCTCGGCATGCCCTCCTGACAGGCAGTGTTTAATACCCTGGCCAATATTGGTGCCCAAAGTTCCGCCTGGCTTTTGAATAGGTCTGGCGGGATCCCATCGGGTCCAGGCGCTTTTCTTAAAGTCAGGCCATCTATTCCAAGTTTAACTTCTTCCACCGTGAATGGTATGCACTCACCCTCGGGTAGTTCCAGAGTTTGGGATTGCAACGTATAATTTTGAGAAGTGCACTACCCACTCTTCCGGTAGGATGTGGGATGCAACCTGAGGCTTATTCGAGTCTTGGAAACGAGGGTCATTTATTGTTTTCCAAAAGCTTGTCATGTCACGATGCTCCGCTGCTTCTCTTAGTGACTCCCAAGCTTGAGATTGAAGGCAATGCTTCCTTCTACTAGTGGCCTTTTTATATTGATTCCTGCATTCCATGATCGGGACTATTTTGAGCGCCTGCTTCAAATTCCTGTGGGCCTTCGAGCATTCTTTGTCGAACCATCTCGGGCAAGGGTCTGTCTGCTTTTTCATCTTACGCCTTAAGAGGCTATCAATGTGTTGGGCGGTACCCTCAAATGCTGTAATCAGGTTGCTCCCCTCAATATTACTGTCTAGGCATTTCCACATGTAGCTATCATTGTCTACCAGGAGCACTCTGTGTAATGCCAGTCCATCAATCTTACACCATTTGATTCTCCTGCCCTGATCCATTGCCTTGTATTGTCCCCCGGGGATCCTTTTGTCTATTTTGGCGCACGGATCTAAGGTCTCTATTGTTAATTCCAGAGGATTGTGGTCACTAAATATGCTGGTGGAACATGTTAACTTAAAGGAGGCCCTGAGCAAGAGATGTGTATCTCGAAACACGTGCTGGCCAGTGTTTGCTTATTTGTGGATACAACTTCTTATGGAGCAATG
Source organism: Triturus cristatus (assembly GCF_964204655.1). NCBI lineage: Eukaryota > Metazoa > Chordata > Amphibia > Caudata > Salamandridae > Triturus > Triturus cristatus. The sequence continues at coordinate 358,541,688 of NC_140583.1, forward strand.
AGTGCCCCTCATTCTTTTGGAACTAAGCGGCTTTACTGACCACACCAATGGGAAAGGTTTTTATGCAGGTTGCACCATGCTGGTCCGTAGTGTGCATTTGCGTTTTTAGATTTAAATTTTTATATATGCTGGAAAGATGGGGAGCTCAGAATGTTAACATTAAATTGAAGATTTTCAAATGAGGAGTTATGGCTAAACTGAAAGAGCGATGACCAGGCTTCACAGAAAAAGTAATGACACATGCATAATGACTATAGCAGCCAAACATTCAACGATGGGCACTACCATAACCTATGCCTCACAGCATTTATTAAACGTGTCATTGGCGGCGAGGTCTTGAGAATGAAAGCTTCTACAGCATCTCTTACGCTTGAACAACTAAAAGAAAACTCTAAAATCGAAGTTTTTTTTTTTTTTTTACACGAACGAACTGTCCGGTGAAACTTGATAAAATAAGGCAGTCCACTGAAGTCCCAACATGGCAAATGTTAAAGCGTTTTATTAAGATGTTACAACGGTTGTTCAAAAAAAAAAAATGGAATGAAGTACACAGTAGCCCTAAAGAGATAAAGATGGGACTGAAGTCATCTTGGCCAGATGTATTCATCCTACAAAAGTTAGACACAGGATGGAACCTTATGGGTTCTTACCAATAAGTCAAGTTAAAAATTCCACACTCTGTCTCGCAGGAGTGCAATGTCCTTTTGTATGAAGTCACATTTAAATCCAGGCAAGTTGATTGTAATAGTTGGACGTTTAGTGTAGTTCAGACAATAACTACAGTAATTTTCAAACTTGGAAGCTATTTTGTCCACAGCTGAAACACATTTCATGGGGTCATCGGTAATAAAGGAAACATCAGCTGAAGATGACATGATTTGCAATGTGGTACCATTAGAGTAAAAAGGAGAAATTTTAAAGACACTGTTGTTTTTTTTCAAATTAATGGTTAGATGTATACTACACTGAATAACATGCATAGTGCACACCACTCAAGGCCAAAAGAACTTGTAAAAGTGTGATTGATACAGACAGCTGCTGATGAACAAGAACCAAGAATTCAATAGAATGAATGAAAGGCTCTGGCATTGTTTATTTACCGAAGTATAGTTGACATTATTAAAAGCCTTTTTGATGTTGAGGGCAAATGTAACGGGATAATTCAGGGCCAGCATATTATTGCGTATAATAAAACGCGTTCAGTATTAGGAGAGCCTAGAAAACATCCATGTTACCACATGTAAAGTGAGAAGAGAAAGGTGAGCTGTCAAAATTCCAGCAGTAATCTTACTGTACATAAGGAGAGAAACTGGGCATTGGGATGTGTACAGATTACTATTTATTTTATTTTTTTAATGATCGAGAAATTAGAAAATTATATTACAATATATATTAGATTTGTCCAGTATCGCTGCGTCTGCATTACAGCTTTCATGAACGTAGTAAGGGTGCTAGAAACATCTTAAACAACTTACAAAACTAAAACAGGATTCCATCATCCCAAGAATCCTTTCCATTCCTCATCTGCCTAGTGACCTTCTGTACCTCTCCTGCAGAGACCAAGCTCTGAAAATTCGACAAATCAAAATCTGAACTAACACACTTAATACCTCAGAAATAATTTGGTAGCAAACTCGAATATATTGGATTGTTTTAGAGTGCTGATGCCCAGCCCATGTTTCCTCCCTGGAAGGCTGTACACTGATCCTGCTGCTCTGTTCTTTGGTCTTAAGAACCAGAATTCATCCGGCATTCTGGATACATTTGTATGGCTTACTTGAAAATGCCAGTAATTTACATGGATATTCCGAAGGATGTGAATAGTACATATACATGTATTAGTATATCTTATTAGCAGCTGCTGTATCAGAATTGTCAAGTGCATCTATTCCATATTAACTTCTTCATTGTTCTAAAGAAAATAAGATGTTTCTCCTTTATCTTTTGATTCTGCCTGATACAGTATAGCATGCACAGACATTAAACAAATAATTTAAGCGAGTCTGAAATAAAGTTTACATTAGTATTTCCATAAAGGAACGTAATGAAAGACTCTAGATTAGGGTTAAGAAAGTGAGAATTAAGGCCATTTTTCTATAAAGCATCTGGTATCAGTGACAGAAATCAAACATTAAGATGACTTTTTCTAGGATTAGCTACTGGACATTATTTGTAATGGCTATGCTGACCAAATATTCAACTATGACATCACATTAATATACACCCAACAGGATATGTGAAATGAGTAATCAGCAGCTATGTAGCAATAATATAACAACATTTATGTTTGTAAAACTAATTTTAAAAAAATATACAAACAATGGGTGTTTTTTTACATTGTCAAAACAAAAGTAAAAAGAAAACGTATGACAGGTTTCAATCTGGGATTCTACTTGTATTAAATATACAGATCAATTTAAAAAAGGTAATTTCTAGACAAACTATCTGAAGTACCACGTATGTATTCTGTATATTCTAGGACACGTGAAAACCAATTGCATATGACAAAAAACCTGTGTGCACTATGAAATCGCAACCAATAACAAAAATTAATTCTTTCTTTTAAATTTTGGTATGATATTTTACTGACCATCATTAAATAATCAATTTCACAAAATCATAGCACATGTAATACAAGTGCTGAATTTTTGCCAACTTCTGTTTATTAAAACATCTGCTAGCCAAAAAGTCATGATCATATTTCAATTTAAATAAAAAAATGTCTCCACGTGTACTTTGAAACTTACTCAAACCATAAAAGTTCCACAAATGTAAGGGCTAAATCAGTCCTGTTAGGACAAAATGTCATCATTATGTTGGCATGATGTGTTCGAAGGCAATGGCATTTTAAAAATGTTTTATAGATGTAAGCCTATTGGCCAATACAATTTGAAATCTTCCCCAAAATGCCTACTTTTTCGTAAAAGTACTAAAAAACATCCTATTTCTTCTGTGAACAAGGCCATTGTTAAAACAAGCATTGACATAGCCAATAGGTCTCGCTGTTGGGAGCTTATACGTATTTAGTCATGCAGCACAATATCCTTGGTGCAACAACATTAACTGTTGCATGGTTAAACACTTATAAGGCCCCTAAGGCAAGACCTATTGGCTATGCCAATGCTTGTGTTTTTTTTTATAGGACAATCAGTGCTATCAGGCTCCGGCTGCCACTTAGAGGTAGAGAGAGAGGGGTAGAGAGAGAGAGAGAGGGGCAGAGAGAGAGAGAGAGAGAGGTAGAGAGAGAGAGAGAGAGAGAGAGAGAGAGAGGGGTTGGGAGAGAGAGAGAGGGGTTGGGAGAGAGAGGGGTAGAGAGAGAGAGAGAGAGGTGTGGAGAGAGAGGGAGAGAGAGCGCGGTAGAGAGAGAGGTGTAGAGAGAGGTGTAGAGAGAGAGGTGTAGAGAGAGAGGTGTAGAGAGAGAGGTGGAGAGAGAAAGGTGGAGAGAGAAAGGTGGAGAGAGAAAGGTGGAGAGAGAAAGGTGGAGAGAGAAAGGTGGAGAGAGAAAGGTGGAGAGAGAAAGGTGAAGAGAGAAAGAGAGAAAGGTGTAGAGAGGTGTATAGAGAGAAGTGTAGAGAGTTAGAGGGAGAGAGTTAGAGAGCACGGTAGAGAGAGTTAGAGAGAGCGCGGTAGAGAGAGTGAGAGGTAGAGGAAGAGAGGTAGAGGGGTAGAGAAAGGTAGAGAGAGTGGAGGTAGAGAGAGAGGGTGGAGGTAGAGAGAGAGGGTGGAGGTAGAGAGAGAGAGAGAGAGGAGGTAGAGAGAGAGAGAGGAGGTAGAGAGAGAGAGAGAGAGAGAGAGAGGTGTGGAGAGAGAGGGAGAGAGAGCGCGGTAGAGAGAGAGGTGTAGAGAGAGAGGTGTAGAGAGAGAGGTGTAGAGAGAAAGGTGGAGAGAGAAAGGTGAAGAGAGAAAGAGAGAAAGGTGTAGAGAGGTGTATAGAGAGAAGTGTAGAGAGTGAGAGGTAGAGGAAGAGAGGTAGAGGGGTAGAGAAAGGTAGAGAGGGTGGAGGTAGAGAGAGAGAGAGAGAGGAGGTAGAGAGAGAGAGGGTGGAGGTAGAGAGAGAGAGAGAGAGGTGTAGAGAGAGAGGTGTAGAGAGAAAGGTGGAGAGAGAAAGGTGAAGAGAGAAAGAGAGAAAGGTGTAGAGAGGTGTATAGAGAGAAGTGTAGAGAGTGAGAGGTAGAGGAAGAGAGGTAGAGAGGTAGAGAAAGGTAGAGAGAGAGAGAGAGGGTGGAGGTAGAGGTAGAGAGAGAGGGTGGAGGTAGAGGTAGAGAGAGAGGGTGGAGGTAGAGGTAGAGAGAGAGGGTGGAGGTAGAGGTAGAGAGAGAGGGTGGAGGTAGAGGTAGAGAGAGAGGGTGGAGGTAGAGGTAGAGAGAGAGGGTGGAGGTAGAGGTAGAGAGAGAGAGTGGAGGTAGAGAGAGAGGGTGGAGGTAGAGGTAGAGAGAGAGAGAGAGAGAGAGGAGGTAGAGAGAGAGAGAGAGAGAGAGGAGGTAGAGAGAGAGAGAGAGAGAGGAGGTAGAGAGAGAGAGAGAGAGAGGAGGTAGAGAGAGAGAGAGAGAGAGAGAGGTAGAGAGAGAGAGAGAGAGAGGAGAGAGAGAGAGAGAGAGAGAGAGAGAGAGAGAGAGAGAGAGAGAGAGAGAGAGAGAGAGAGAGAGAGAGAGAGGAGAGAGAGAGAGAGAGAGAGAGAGAGAGAGAGAGAGAGAGAGAAAACACGTGTGTACAGGTCCAGGAAATTGCGTAGGGTCTCACCCAGAGGTAGGAAGTACACAAAAATTAAGGGTGCCAGGGGTGAGCCACCCAGGTAGTTGCTCGGAGGATCCACTAAGGGCTAGTGGATTCTACAAGTAAAGAAGCACCATGTGAGATTCACTGCATGTAGAAATCGCTTCACAAAAAGTAAGTCCACTAATGATTGAGGAAGTCAAATCAATATGCGTTAATTATGGGACATAAAGAAAGAAGAATTAAAATTCACCATATCAAGCTCAATGCACGTAAATATGGGCCACCGTGAAGGAGGAAAAGCCAAATGAGCATCAAGAATGTGCCATTATGTAGAGAATAGGCTCACTGTAAGTAGCGCAACAAAATTCTATTAGCCATGCAACAGTTTACTGTTTCGCAGTTGCCAAAAGTCCGCCTGTCTGCTTCCACTCCCCGGGCTGGTTTGTTCTTCGGTCACGCCCACGGCACAGCCTCCCGCAAGACACCACTAACACTTAAACTGCCCTAATTAAGGCCCTGCAGGCAAGAGGAGTGGTACGGGTATTGAAAAGTGAAACTAAGATAAGAAAGAAAGGGGTGGACAAAAAGGAAGCCTGTTAAAGGGGAGCGGAGAGCAGAGATGAGGGGGAGAAGAAAGGGAAGGGTGGAGAAAGAAATGCGGCCGGAGAAGAGTTAAAGCAGGGTGGAGTTGGATAGGAGGATCGGAGAAGAGACGCCTCTCGGAGCCCACCTTGCTGATTCACGGTCAAGCATCATCTCAGCTCTAAGACGCCATAGAAGAAATGTTTATATTTTTAAAGTGTTACATACTGCAAAGCAGCTGCATTTTAATTCCGGAATGAAATTAAAGTCAGCAGATGCGCACCTAAAACCAAACTTCGGGTGGGAAAGGGGGGCGAGTGGAAGGGGCATTGGGATACTCTTTCGAAAAATGTGGGCACAGGCATCTTTAGATCCTAAAAAGATTTACCCGTGGGCACTCCCTTTACTGTTCTGAACTGGAACAATACACAGCCTGGAGGGTCATTTTCCGGGAAACAGTGCATTTTAAAATGCACTGAGCCATTTGGTCCTGGAATAGAAGACTTAACAACTTGCTGTTTAAGTATATTTCTGTAGTTCATTATTTTGCGTAAACCATTTCGCAGCACATAGCACAATTATATAAGTTGCAAAATGGATTATCGGTACAGGAGACAACTCTTGCAGCTGGGTGGGATTGAGCCTTGAAGAAGTAAACAAGTGGGAGGGGTGGGGGAGTGCACGCGCACACACACAAGAGACAACTCTTGCAGCTAGGCGGGCTTGAGCCTTGAAGAAGTAAACAAGTGGGAGATGTTGGGGGGGGGGGGGGGGGGGGAGTGCACGCGCGCGCTAAGCAGCAGCTGTTTGCTCTTTTTCAAAGCACACACTCGTGCTTGTGACGCGCCGCTGCGCACTCCCGCAAACTGTATGCCGCCACAAGCACGGGTATGTGCTTGGAAAAAGAGCTGTACGACGGCTACCGGTCTCCTATGCAGCGCATACGTGCAGCGTAGGCGAGACCTAAACACACACACTTCTGATTGCATGCCATGCAAAGGATGTTACCCTTCTCAATCATACACATTGGGAATGACCAAATTCGCTCAAACCATCTGAACTAATCCTAAACCCACTCTGCACAGAGGACAATAACCATCTACAGTCTGCCCGGCAGGGTCCCGGTCTAAAACGTGAGGAAAAACTAGAACAAAATTAACAACAAATATGTGTATGTAAAAAAAAAAAGTTTGTTTCTTTTGAGTTTATGGTTCGATATGATTGCATGAACCGAAAAATAAATAAATATATATATATTCCCTCAGAAAGCCATATCGGGGCTCTTTGGACACCAAACTATAAAGGAGAGTGACAGATGGCAATATTAGGCGACAAGTCAAAGTTTACATTTTATGCATTTTTAACACTATATGCTAAACAGTTGTATGCTTTTTCTTAGGTTATAAATCATAATGACAGTTCCTACAGTTTAAGCTTTTGAAACTATTGCAGTTACCGCAAAAACAGCAGCCAAACACAATATATATTATAAAAATATTCTGAATTAATTCATTTGAAATAAACTGTGTGGGTGTGTTATATATATATATATATATATATATATATACACACACGAACACTTTTGAAGAAACAACGCTGGTTTGAAAAGCATGGCTTCGCTAAAAATGTAGCTTCAACCAATGGAAAGCCTCAAAATATTAAACACAGGAGAAGGTCCATTAATACAATTTTCAGATTCCACAAAATAGGTTTACAAGTTATGCAAATATATATTTTCCCTAAATGGTAATATTTGTGACAGTTTTTCTTTCACTAGTCTTTTGCCTGCCACTCGGGCCTCAATGCGAGGCCATCTCCTCACAGTCCCTAGCCATCTTGCTTGGAAGCCAGTGACACGGACAACGAAAAACAATAGAGGGCATTTGTGAAGCTAGAGTCAAGCCACAAGTGACACAAAGTCGAAGCTCATTGTGCATGCCGGCCATGGTGCCCGCGCTGGTAAATGGCCAGCGACAAATACGCGGGATGCCTTCTGCCGGCCTTAAACGACAACACGACTCATTTTGCAGCCACAAAACCGCCTCCCATCAGTCACGGTCCATTCCAGCCCGCAGCATCTCAATATGCCGGAGGCCCCTGAAAAGGGCCGCAGACAAAAACTGCTCAATGGACGTCCCGGGGAGGGAAATCTCAGGGCAATTTTTTAAACACTGCAGTGTACATTTCAGCCCAGCTTTGTGATGCTAATTTTATTGAGTCTCGAAGCAACAAAGAAACTTAATTCATGAATTCTTTTTTTAAAGTCAACTTGGCAGCATTTTCCCTTTTATTATAATTGTTTTTGTTATGTGGGCGACTCGCCTTTTAACTATGCAGATGAGTGGCGAAAGCTAGCCGCACTTTACCGAGCCCCAGATGAAAACGCACGGGAGCAGAGGCTGGCAATAACCAGGGAAGTTAAATAGTCCTCCGCGTTTGATCTCTAAATTAAATATCAAGTCCTTTGTTTTGGCACTGGGAGGCTAAACGAGGCAGATGTTTTTCACTCCATATACCCTCTGCGGCACAAGCCAAACGTGTTGCTGTCTGGCAAATGTTCAAGGAAACGCAACACAAGCGGCACCGACGCCGGCCCCGGCCCGCTCGATCCGCAGTTGTTCATTTTCCAAAACCAACGCTTAATCCACGGGGGCTTTGGGAACTTCGTGTAAACACTTCCCAGCACAATTCTTGTCCTTGCCTATCCTGAGATTAAGCCCATAATAATGCGGCCGTAAACCTAAAACAAAAGAACCTTTACTTGAGTATTATCTGGCCTTACATGTCCAATCAGACACGATTTGGGGGGCGTTTTTTTAATACTTGCCGAGCAAATATCGCGCACAAGATGTCCGCCAGTCAACACGATTTCACAGCAAATATTTATTACCAATGCAAGCTTACGAGTGTGTTTCAATATAGATACTGATTAGGCGTATAGCACCTATTTACATGGTTTATCTATATATAGATATGTCTATACATGTGTGTGTGTGTGTATGTGTATATATATGTATATATATATATATATATATCCATCTATATAACTATCGCTCTCTGCGTGTAAATATATATATACACACACACACACACACACATTCTTTGCTGAGACTACATATATACACACACACACACACACACACACACACACACACACACACACACACACACCAGTAAATACAATTTCAAAAGTTTGAGCTAGTTTCCCCATCACTTATGGCTCCTAAATGCATATTCCAGATTTCAGACTCCCATTCCGCTTGCAGAGCGAGCGTGACCGAGCTTTGGGTGTCGCCAAGGCAGATGGATGGAGCATGGACCCGGGTTGAGCAGACTACGACATGCGCGGAAGGAGCAGATGGAATGCATCACCATCAGCAATGGCAGAAATGATTTATGGAATGACCTCGCTCCTGCCAAGCAAATGACATGGGATGACGGAACTGAATTACCATGACAACCAAGGCCCACCCACCAAAGCGAACGAGCAAACCCCGCTTATCTTGCCCTCCTCCAATTATAGAATACATAGATTTAAGAGCGCTTTTTTGAGGGGGGGGACAATGAGCAAACATTCTCATTAATGCTTTCAAAGTCCTGGGTTTCAATAATGGTCACCAATCGCACAGAGACCCAAGATACAACCGATGTGTGCATGCAAGGAAGGACCCACGTGGTTGAGGCAGGAAGGTAAATCTATATTGTCATAGCTCTGTTTGGGCAACGCACAGGTATTTCTGTGCATAAATACTAAATGAAGCCCTACTACTTTTCAGAGCAAATGTGGGGGAAATGAGTTTAGGCACGCCATCAAACAAGCAAAGAATGGTCATAGCTGGCAGCAGTCTCAATGCGTGTGGCAATTTGCACAAGCTCCCACAATGAGAATCTTACATTCAAGCATGTAAGGCTGATTTATACAAAAAACAGTCTTAAATCCTTAGAATTTAAAATCTGGTTTCTATGCTCACCAACATGTTACTTCCTTTGACTTCTTTTATGGTCTCTTCTCTACATTAGCAGTTTTAAAAGCAATTATTCCTGTCAAAGTTTAGTGGAAATTATGTTGTGCCTAGAGTTTATTAAATTGGAGGTGGTACAGAAAACTACCTTATTAAAAGGCACTACTCTACTCCTGACCAACAAGGTCCGGGCCCTGAGAATCCTCATACTCCCGGCTCTGATGAAAACATTTATAGCTGCTTAAATGCAGACTCCACAATACCATTTGTGAACGTCCATTTATTTCTAGCCTCTTGTAGGAAGGTCCATGAATACAATGTGAAGGCTTTTGTATTGTTAATATTGTATGACTTCTAATAACAGTTTTGTAAACGGCGTCAAAATACTCAGTGTAATAAAAAAATCAGAGGTTTTATGATTTTTGCAGATGTCTATAAATAATTAATTGATGGTGGTCAACGCAAAACATGGTAAATTCTCCATAACATGGCAATGCTGAATCAACGTTTTGTGAGTCATAAGCATATTTTTATTTCAGGACATACTATGAAATATGGATAATTTGCAACTCCCACCTTTTTCTACACTGCACACACCCCACTGAATCCCTGCAGCAATCTCCCTATTCAAGCACAATTTTCTGTATGGTCACAGCAGGCCCTCCTTTCACGATACTGCACTTATCCCTTGACCCAGCCACCTCCACCTCCAGATTTCATTTGAGATGTACCCACACTCATCCACAGTTTTACAATACAGCAACTACAAGAGTCTCAAATAAAAGCAAAACTCTTCACTGGACTGAAAGTGTTCATTTATACAGGAACTTCTACTTGCCTATTACCTCTTTAAAAGTAGGTTTACTTTGATTTATATTCTATGTGCTTCTTGATTGATACATGTACTTTCGTTTTATGTGTAGTAGTTGTCAATGTTTTGTCATTTTTGAGGGAATATAGGGCTCTCACAATCTTGTTTGCAATACAATCGACAACAGAAGTGTACTGTTAAGTCAACCCGGTAAATGTATACCACACTGTGGTAACTTTATGCATCAAGCACTATCTAGTTGTTACTATTTGTATGTGCAACACTTGGAGATGCAGACCATGTCGTGGGGCAGGAGACATGATAATCTGAGATACTATTCATTGCCATTGAAAAAGAAACAACAGAAGCAAGCTTAAAGGTAACATGAACATTCACACCAACCATGTTGACACTTACAGAAGCCAGAGCTTTCCCAAGCGCATCGCCGGTTTGAGAGCCCCCAGCATTGTTCCCTCTGGCTGCTGCACCTTGTGTTTGAAAAAGGAAGACCATGGTAAATTTCTGGCTACAAATAAGCAGGTACTTTACATAAATGAAATTAAGTTCTTGCACCAAAGCATACTTTACATAAAAAGATACTTGTTGCTATTAGGCTTGAATGCAAAGCATTTGAACTCTACATCTTTGCAGTTATTGTGCGCATTTCCATCCATTTGTACGGTCAGAATTTGTTCCCACTTATGGCTTCTCCTCTGCCGTGATTTGTGACAAATATGATGACAGGGCTCACTGTGCATAACTATCTGAATGGACAACCTCTTAGTGAAGTGCTGATAACGCACCCTTAGGCACTAACCCACACGGGGGGATTTCCACCCAAGCAGTGCTTGGGTGTTGAAGACGGTGCTAACAGTTCTAGTGATGTGGGGAAGAGCAGTGAAAAAAGAGGAAGTGAGGAAGAAGGAGTGTGATGGTGAGTGCCAAACTGGTAGAATGTGATTAAGTGAGGAGTCACATGGGTAAAGAGAGACATTCTTCAACATTTGAGAGACAACATTTAGAAGTAGCAATTTAGAGAAAGGGAAATGGGTAAGTGCTTAGGGGTCTCCTATAAGATCTGTATGTCTGCAAAACACCGTGTAGGAGAGCTTGGACACTGCTGCAATATAAAGCTGCTTATCTGGTTACAAGAGCACTTTTGAAACAAGCTCACAAAAGGTAAATATGACACACAAAAGTGTGAGCCTTTTAATAGTACTGAATCAATCGAAGGTATCTTCAGTAGAAAACCACTTCAAGCTAATGTTTTACTTACTTGCTGTTTTCATATGAAAATGGGTCATGGATGGGATCTATTTAAGAATCTAATGGCATAGAGTGGGCCAATATCCTTCTCAAGGCATGCGGTCTTCAAATGTCTGCATCAAAGAGCATGTTTAAATGGAAGATTACCACCTTTCTGGTTCCAAATTGACTAAAAGTTGAAGCTGCAGGGTCAAGCAAACCTCTATGGAGAACAATTTCAAAGAGGGACTTTTACCCTTAACAAATTAACCCAGAGTAGCATTTAAATGCATTTTCAAGACTCACATGGCCTATTTTCACACAGAGCTTATTAAAAAAGTTTTATGGAGATTTCAAAGCCTGAAATATGAATCGCTATGAAAAAAACAGATACATTTTGGGCTAGACGTCATTTGAATGAACTTAGTAACATTCCCTGAAAGCATCTGGCAACTTCCATTACCAATCAAATAAGATTTTTAACACAACTTTAAAATAGGTTTCCTGTATTTGTTTGATCCCGTATATTAATCAATTTTGGAAGCCTGCAAGTCCTGGGATCCAGCTCATCATTTTACTAGCGCCTTTAAGTTGAACTAATCTCGGTTTAATGTTGGTTAACTCTAGGCTGTAGTTTGCCCACAACTGCTGACTGAACTGTAGGGCAGACTTTCTTCTGTTAATCCTGAGAGTGAGAAAGATGCAAGAATTGATAATGCGAACACAAGTAAAGGACTCTAAAGAGTCCTCCTTTAACCAGAAGTTCCTACCACCAGGATATAAGAAAGATTCTTATTAAGGACTCCCCATCTCCCCCTCCACAAACATAAATAAATAAATAAAAATACCAGGCCAATGTACCTGTTGGGTTCACGAAAATAAAAGCAGCAATGGAATATACATTACGATTTAAATTAATTTTTAAATGTAATATGTTAATTAGCACCCTAATTTAACATCCAAGACTTTAGTCTACTCATTGTATCGAGTAAGAAATATACGGTTTTATAAACGGTTATGAAAAAGAATAAGCTATTCAAGACAGACTGGTACTAGAAAGTTCAAGGACTGCGTCTTGGTCCAGGGTTTGCAGATCAAGCAGTATTTAAAGTCCATCAAATCTTATTTCATGTTTCTTTATTTCACTTCGCTTTAATTAAAACATCGACAAATTCATTTTAATGGAACTACATGGTCTATAAAACTAAGGCAGCAAATTAAAAAGTAAATGTATAATGTCAGTTCTACATTTCCTTCCAGATAACTCGTGTCTTTTCAAAAGCACTGTAATTGGTAGGTACATTGAACCGTCTTATTGCTAAATCGAGCCCCGCAAACCCCTCATCTATTTCTGAACGCTTTGAATTCTAAGTAACTCCTGCTCAGGTAATGCTTCACGGAAAACCTAATAAATGTAATGCCCCATTTACAAGATGAATTATGTAACGCAGAGGCCTTATCTAGCAACTATGCGATTCTCCAGTCAAAAAAATGTTATTATGCAGGCAGCTGTAATTGATAACCGGAGCTTGGATTTTTATGTATCAATAATTGCACCAACTTTATACTACATTTTGTGCAAACTGTACATTTTAGGCAGGAATGTCAATACTTAACTGAAAATAAAACCTTAACACGATTATGGGTCACAATGTGCAATCTATGTTTTATGTCAAGCACCTGCTTTTAATATACAATAATGCAGCACGTCTTCCAAACTTGCACAGAAACATAAATGTTAACCCATGAGCCGTACAACAGATAGTGGCAGGACATTTCTCCTGTTCAGCATACAATAATATCAAATGGGTTCATCCCTGAATTGCAAAGGTTTCTGTTATTTATCAGAAGTTTTTAGCTCAATAATGTTTAAAATAAGAATCTAGAGTTCAAATCAGTCACATCTTCATTAAAATTTGCCATCCTGTGGAAAGTACAAAAGTTTGATTACAAAAGAAATTGTGTGGGAGGGAGAAGTATCGAGCAGGGAGAGAAAAAGGGAGCAGAGGAGTGAGAGTAAGAGGGGGAAAGAAAGTAAGAAATAATGTAGTTGTAGCGCGAGAGAAATGCCGCCCCATTTACGGTACTTTTTGCTTGTATCATTCCAGAAATGAGCCATAATAATAAAAACAAAGAAGTCTTTTGATAAATTCTGTCAAACACAGCAGCTTAGCAGCACTTAAAATCCCTGTTTTCCCCCCAATATAATGAAGGTTTTCTTTGGCTTTATTTCCTCAGACCAAGATTTAGCCCCATTTCAAAAGAAAAACTGCATTTTACAACATCATACTTTCTTAAGTCAACTGGATATGTGAAGCATTTCAACACTAGTGCATACGGATTTAAACAATCTACTCTCATATGAATGTCTATGCATACAGGCTGTAGCCACAATACGAAGTCAGAGTGTACCATGTACACTCGCAACCCCAGATGACGTCACAAACTCAGATCCCCAGTTCAGCACAAGTATCTGAAGTAGCTAGCTAAATGGGATTTGGTTTACTGCTTACCAAACTGTTACATTTTGGTTACTTTTCTTGTAGCTGTACTATAGTAATTGTTACAGTAGTCTAATTTAAGAGTTATTAACATGGTGCAAAACAGCTTTCAGCAAGACACAGCATGGTAAGCGAAGGAACCTCTTAAGCTAAAGCGGTGGAGTGTAACCTATAGCTCCCATTTTCTCAGATGTACTGCATAGTTCCAAGCATTAAACAAGACATGTTTTGGTTCAATCTCTATCAGCAAAGCTGTTAAGAAAAAGGAGGTTCCAAGGTACTAATTGCTGCTTTACGTATATAGCTGTGAATGCGCCGACTAGACTCACCTAAGAGATTGTCTGTTCCACTGATAGGAGGAGTGTGTGAAGATGCAACATATGGTGGATTACTGGAGCTTCCTCGATGGAAGCTGGACATAGGTGGAAGACTGGCATTTACCTCCGTTGGCGACACTGCATGTGGTGGGTAGTTCTAAAAATAATCCGAAAAAGACGGAGTGGACTTTAGAATTAATGGGCTAACGCATTTTAAAAAGAAAAACACTATTTCGTGGCAAATCTTACCAAGCGCTCGTGCGTGTGTAGACTGCCATAACTGCTGGACTGGGGCATGTGGGAAGAGGAGCTGCCAAGCATTCCACCGTACCCCGGTTGGCTCATTCCATTAGACGAGCTCCAGAGGTCGGAAGAGTTGTGGGTGCCATCTAGAAGAAACATAAAACGTCAAGAAAAACATGCTAAAAATATTCAATGCTGAAATGTAAAGGACTAATGCTCACACCTGATGTGCAATACACCATGAACTACTTATTCTAAATAAACTTGCCGTTATTATTATAACAGTCCATATAAACCCACAAAAAATAATGACAAAGTTCAAGAAAAATTAAGTTCTAATACATTAAAATCTTTTTTCTTAAATACAGTAGAAACCCAGTAGACTTTAATGTGAAGATTTATTCAAAAGCACTTGCCATCTTTGTAGTACAATAAAAAGTTATGTTGAATTGCTTGAATGTCAGCCACTGGCAATTAATCTGGGACGCAAACCAGTCTGTCGTGTTTTTCTGCCCACCATACCACCTCACACAGGAATGAGCTATATGTACAACAGTCTTCGTCCTGCTCTCATAGGAACAGCCCAAACTGAAGTGCCAGACCACGTCCCCTCTGTACAGGAAAATAAGCCCATAACATTTAAGGGCTAATGGGGAAGCTTGAGTCATGTGGCATAGTGTGGATATGAGCCATGACAGAGGAAAACAAAAAATGATGGATTGCGCGAATTTATCTTGGCCACTGGTAATAACTCTGTACCACAGTCCAGTCCATCGATTTTTGCCCAACAAGCCATCTCAGAGAGGACCAGCCATTTACAAATCAGCCTTGGTCATGCTCCAATAAAGAAGTTTTCTGACTGAAATGCCAGGCTCTCTGGTGTTTGATGCAATAGAGGCCCTATGCACACTACAGGTGTGTCCAGGCTTGGATCCCGTGCTCATTGTTCCATTTAAGCTATACCGCACAGACCAAGTCTGAGCAGGTCGAACCCAGTCTGGGGTTGCTTGTATTCCCATCTGAGGGGATTTGGTCTGGCAGTTCAGACTGAACTGTTCCTGTTAGAGTAGGACCAAGGCTGATTGGCAGATCTCAGTATAGGATGACACAGTGGGTGGAAACAAAGGTTTGGAATGCTGCCTTAAGGGACCACCAGTGTGAGATTAATTCAAGCATTCCTTCCATCACTCTCTATGTTGCAGTCGACGCCCCAAGTCCGATGGGTATACCCAGATGTGGGCCTCGTGCTCACTGTGCCACAGGACTCCAGCTAAACATCACTGATGAAGCCTAAGTAGGACAAACCCGGATTTGCATGGGGCAGGATTGTGTCTATAGTGTCAAAGTTGGCAAAAAACAATGGTTTTGAAAACAGCCCTCAGCAACCACCAGTGACTGATATTTATTCAAGCATTCTTCCCATCACTTTGTTGCTTAAGGTTCTAAAATAAGCAGCGCAGCAGGGCATAATGATAGAAAATGAACCAATTAATTCTAGGTTTCCTTCTTACAACAGCATTTTTTCACGATGGAATACCTGCATTCATGTAACTTAAGTATTAACCCAAATCAGGATAAAATAAGGCATCTCCATAATACAGGGCTAGAGGTTCATGTTATCTATCTGCATTTACACAATCAAGGGGTGTTTATGCTTGATATAATCCTTATCCCTGTTGTAGGAAAGTAAATTAGCTTCATTATCCATATGTTTTTACTTGGTCGAAAGATAATTTTGTTCTCCTTTTTGATAATCAGAGTCTGGTTTAACATGTTGACTACTTTTGGTTTAATTAAACAGTTTATCTAATAACTACATTATAAATAAAATCCATATCAAAATTCATTAAAAAAAAAAAAGGATTAGCTTGTCTCAAGCCTCAGGATAGCCGACTTTCACCCTGGCACAAGTCCATGAAACAGAGCTGCTATTAACCCTTACATCTGAGTTGGTAATTGAAACAAACATTTTTACACTCATTTCACACAGGATCTGTAGTGAGTTTAACTACAATTCCAGCAGTAACACTTCAACACGTATAGGCGAAGGCATCTCAAAAGCGTGTCTAATTAGTTTCCTGTCATGTGGTTAAGAAGTTACAATATCTTCCAGTAAAAGCCATGCCCCTCCCCCAATAGGCTATGGTCTGAAAAACATTTCTGTGTATATGCTCTCTGCACTAGAACAACATAATGATCGACAAACAGAACAGATAAAACGGCAAAGATCATTCACGGCCAACATACACACATTGACTTCTGCATGATGAAGTCCAAAACAAATGCGATGATCAATACAGTTTACTCTTTTTTTTTTTTTTTACAAGCCTACTTCTCCAGCACATTTAAGTCAACCATAGCGCATATTTTTGATGATGACACTAGAAGGGATATACAAGCCAGTAGGCAGCGAGATCATCTAGGTTTCCTTTTCAGACAATGTATTTGATGAGAGCCATTCCAGCTTTTGGGTATGTGAGCCATTGTCCTTATACAATTCAGGGCTGGACATAACAATGGGCACGATTTATAAACTATGATGCACAATTTAGGCTTTAGCACTCTACTGATTTTTCCAATTATAGATTTAGTGAATTTGTCCCCCTTATTAATTATAGGGTTGGTATCTGGATAAATGCACTTTGCCACATTGGAAGAGTTGGTGTACAATTTGTCAACATAAGCAATACAATCTACCGTAGAAAATCTAGCCGTAATAGTTCACGTTAACTGCCAACGCCATCTTCTAAAAACGTAACTTTTAATTGAATGGGATTGTGCATTCTCCTCCAGGCCTTCACCATGTATCAACTTTTCTTTATTCTATTTAATAACTTACACTCCATAAAAAAAATTCTATACGTCAAGTTATCACATGCACCTTTGCCATCTATAACATGCCTTTGCAAACAAATTCATAACATACTATGGTGCATTTAACAACTTTTTAAAAACACATTTTCACTCTAGAACATACATCATTCTCACAGCTGTCAGTTAAAACATTGTTTCGACGGATAAGGTGGTTTCAATAAATGTTGATAATGTTATTCTTATAAGCCTTGCAGACTAGCGCAGCTGTAAACTAAAGCTCTCTTTAAAAGGAATTGGACAATTAAGGTATTCTTATTAGACCCCTTGGTTAACTGGTTTAACTGGAATGGACCAGTTTGAACCAAGAATGGTTTGAGCAACATTCCTTTATGGTGCAGTGACAAACCCTTTTGTGGTATCTTCATACCAAGGTTGCCAATATTATATACTCTGGTCAAAAAGTTTTTTCATCTGCATAAGTAATGTTCATACAACCCTCCCTCAAAGTTGAGAGATTGTTCTACGTTAGAGACAGTTTTGAGTGCAGCGTATTTTATTTTGGGGTTGAAGATTGAATTCTGCGAAATGTCAAAGCAAATAGTGTTCAATAATCATTAAGACTTTCTAGAACTGAAGCATCGCTAGGAGTAAGTGGCAAGGAAAGCTGAGCACATCTGTTGCATTTAAAAACACTTGAGAGTGATTAGAATATTCAAATTGAATGCATTGCTTGTGTATATGACTGGTGCAGGACTGCATCTGAACGCTAAGGAAAAGTGTTATGAATACCCGAGCAATATCCCTATAACGTTGATCTGAGAAAGCAGGGATTTACCTTCTTTTCATTGCAGTGAAGTTCACTGATGTAAACATGTCAGTGATGCACATTTGAAATATGTAGCAACATTGCAATCAAATGTAAATAAGGAATTGTCTTCATTCGAAACAAATAATGAAACAGATCAGTAATCCAAAGAAAAACTTTAATTTATCACTAGTCGTGCCAGTGAGTTTTAGGGTTTAAACAAATACAATGCAGCTGTAAAAAAGGATCTTTGCATTGCTTCATGATGAATGAGTTCAGATCTAGAGGGCACGTTACAGGCTGTGAAGCTAAGAGGTCGAAGTTTTAAATGGTCCATTTGAGTGAAGTGGGCAAATGACTGTCTCCCTGAAACCTAATTTCCCATATGTTCCAAAACTTGAAAATATTCAGAAAAGTGAAACTTTCATTATTAAAAACAAAATAGATTAAATAATGGAATGTACATTTAATGGCAGACGAATACATGGATTCTTTAATGGAGCAAGTGTGACCTTGATCAAATATTTATGTTTACAGTGAAAGGAAAAGTCACAACTCGCAATCTTCCTCGGAACAATCTTTATTATAACTAATTCATGCTTTAGTGTGTATTGAGAGTTCTTAAATCAAATTATACGTACACTGACTGCACTGCGCAATATTTTAACTATACGCAATCAGAGATATATTCTGCCTAGTTTCGTAGCAGCGAGGCAAAGTGTAGCTGATTTAGATTACATTCCAATTGTGAAAATAAGTCACCTTACAGTGGACTCAATTTTTTTAATCAAGGACAGCCGTTTCTCCCACTCAAACCATATAGCGTTTAACAATCTGGGATGAAAGAATTACCCAACAGGAGAGGAAAGAGAGCCAGCTTTAGACACATCTAGGTAAAGGCAATTAGGTCCCAGCAAAATGATCTGTATTTGATAGCTGCATTCCCTTCCACCCATCCCCTTCTATCAATCACAGCCCACAGCTTAACAGTCCATGCCGTCATAACATTGATGATTAGACAACGCAAGGATTTCACCATGGATCTAAATAACAACTAAGACAAAAGGCTGAAATCGGGGACAGTGTCATTATTGTGGGAGTGAATCAGCGTGGGATGGTCAACAGTTCTGAACTGCACCTAAGGATATAACTGAAGTAACGGATGGAGACAACAACCATATAAAGTTTTATGGACAGCATTGCAACAAACCCAACAAAGTTGGGTGGATGTATGTGGAGGAAGAAACATCACTGGGTGGTAGAGTGTGTGTGGACCTAGGTAAGAATATCAAATTAATTTCTCCTAAACTAACAATTAGCTGTGATAGAGAAACAGTAGCATATGTCTAAAGGAGGATCATGCTAGGGAGACCATGAGTTCCAACACTTTCCTCATCTTTGTTTTAAACTATGGCCCAACAAAAAAAATCCAAATATGGTGTGAAAAGATCTGTCTTAAGAAGAGAAACAGTTGATTGAGATTTTCAACTTCATATAACTCGGTTTCATTTTGGAAAATGCTCAGTTTCTTGGTGCCCAAAAGCTTGTTATCTCCACAACGGATTAGTAATGATGGGTCAAGTTCTTTTTTAATTGCGATCTTTATTTTAGTGTCTTGTTTCTATGCAATGTTTAATCTAAACAAAACAGTTCAATGCTGAATAAGATCTGGAGGTGTATGTTTACAGGACTGGGTGGGTGACACCTCACTCTTTTCCCCATAAACTCAGACCGCACCCACACACTTCTACAACAGCAATCAAACTGAAGGAAATCTGCGAATGAGCCACCCCCACACGCGATATGGCAATAGATGTAAATTGTCATAATGCTATTTTTAGGAGCTGCATTACACTGCAGCAGTTAACATTCCCACGGTAAAATCTGCTTGCTGCTAGAATTCTATAATTAAATTACTTGCCAATTTAGATACTCCCTAAATCAAAACTAAGTTAATTGAATATGAAGTAATTGGAGCCCTCTATTACATTCCTCTGCAGCCTACATAACTTGTGCCGTTCCGAACTGCTTGCACGGTATGAAAAGCTAGAACAAAAAAGTCCATATAATATTACTAACAGCAATCTGATCAGCTACGCCCAGGTCAGTTTCAGGACAGTTTTAATTACTTGGGTGTTTCATTTACAAGTACTTGCATAGAACATAAAAGTAAATTCTTTCTACCTGGCCTATCAGGTAGTCAAACCCCTCTAGTTTCAGCTTCCAACTGCCACAATAGAAATCCTGCTTCAAAGACACACATTCTCCATAACTATTTGACACACAATGAGAATTCTGATAGAATACTTTATTCTCTCTGAAGCGTCATGGCAGTACTGGGAAATGTCTTGGCGACTTCGCGGATATAGCCATCGTTTATAGAACTATGCCAGCACTGCTTGATGGTGTGCATACATTGGTACTCACCTTGCATAAAGAACGTACTTGCAAACATACTGCTGGGAGGTTTGGGAGAAGAGTAGCTCGGAGATTCTCTGTTGAAATCATCTGAATTTGGAGACGGTGCATACACCTAAAAAGAAAGGAGAACCATAAAATCACACGTTGATGACATTTTAATGCACCTTATATTAGTCTGCGTTTAAGAGAATTATGCAACAATAATGTAGACTATGAAGCTAAGGTTCCATGAACAAAATACTCCATTTTGGTAGAAGTACAACACTGCGTTTTCACTTCCAGCGCGCCAGTGCAAGGATTTGGGGAATAAGGCCCCTTTTGAACAGGTACACATTTGACACATCTAGAGGAAACCTAGCCATCTGGCTGGTGCGGCCTACTGCGCCTTTAAGTAGCTTTACTCACACAAAGAAACATCACCCATTGCAGGTTTTTGATTAACGGCGACCGCCGAATTCATATTTTGCATAATTGCATGCCACTGAAAAACCGAGCCTATTTTAGCAGCAAGGGTAACATGGGCAATGAGCAAGACAACCACGTGCACAAGTTTTAGCTAAACTCAACTGATAAACGTATTATTTTTGACATTGTTTTATGGTGATACATTTGATTATGCGAAAGCTAAAATGAACAGCAGCAGACCGGGAATCCTGTTTACAACAACTTATCTTGCATAGGCACCTAGTGCGAGGACATTTCAGTGCGAGGACATTTCAATCAGTGCATACAGTTATATACAGAATTTGGGACCACAGAGCTCACTCTGCATCGAGGCCGGTGATGTAAATAAAGAAGTAGGTCACAACGGTGGCCGAGCGCGGCCCACAACAGAAACCTCAACAAAAATAGTACGCGATGCCACACAATACTCCGAAGTGATCCAGATTGGCCTTGTAACCCCTCGGTGACCCGCGAGAGCAGAGTGTAAGGCAGGGGCAATGCACAGCGGGGGGCGAAACAAACACTCAGGCCCACAACAGCTGCTGGCTTTGAGAAACAACAATTGTGTGAGCAAGACAGCCTCCCAGCCCCAGTGACGGGCGGCAGGGAGGGGCTTGACTGGAAAACAGTGGCCCTTATTATGCAACTGGTTGGCGTTATGTGGGGGAAAGGATGGGAGGGTAACAACCCAAAAATGTGTCAGTGACCGAAACCGCCTCACTACACCAAAATCCCAAATGTCAATAAAGGTGCGCAAACAAGACTGCTGGGTGCAGCCAACCATCGACCACCTAAAACATGACTGGTCGAGGGAAACAGGCAGATGATTGGGTACAACATTAATCAAACAAATAGTGAAGGGGCCAGTTCATCACATCAAGTGCATTTGCAAATTTTCGTTTTAAACACGGTTGTCTGCGTCAGGGTACCTATGAAGCCCTTGCTCCCAAGTTCAACCACTGGAATAAATCTAAAGACACAGACACACACAGACACACACAGACACTCTCTCTCTCTCTCTTCTGGAGACCAAGCAGTGTAAACAGTCTGCCAAGTTACCAGATGTTTCCAAGTTACCAGAATTTTCCAACTGGCGGTAACCATTTACAGCCCTAGTAAAAAAAAAAAAAAAAACACTACTCTTTAATCTAGACTTTAGGGAAATCCTAGCTTTTGATCTGAAAATCTTGGTAATTTAGCTTTGCTTAAATGCACACTTTGCTTCCATATTCACCCTGACTAGTCTGAAGAAAACATTTCACCAATATTAAAGACCGAAAGGTAAACCAGGTCACTGCATCACTGTAGTACTCGCCAAAGACTAAGCGTACCTCATCAATGCCACGACATAAACAAGGTACTGCAAAAGGAAATGCAACTGAGATGCTACTGCAGTAATGAGAGCATATGTAAGAGAGCTTGTCTCTTCACTATGGGAAGCCCTCGATTAAACAATGCAGCATCCCAAGAGCCACCATCTCAAGCTTCTAGGATTAGCCCGGTTTGTGATGCATCATCGGAGAGTAGGTACAAGTCTGCAAAGAACTGTGCCAAGGTATTGAAATGAATCCCATCTTCCACAAAGCACTAGCTGCACTGCTGACCAGCACAATTTAGCTCTTCTTTCCAGGTCTGCATGATCTGCCCTCTTTCCATAAGTCGGCTTTGAACACCGACCATGTACTTTGTCATCAGATGCCACATTCGTTGTTCTTCATGGTGATTAGACATTTTGCTCGAACTTAGTTTCAATCTTAAGTTGGATCAAAAAAATAAGTTTACTTCGTATTTGTATTTCCATTGGGTTATATAGTCAATTTATTTGCAAGTAAATTCTCATTGTGAGGTCTGGTTTTCACTTGTATGAGAAGCGTGTGTCTGAGCCTATAGTGCGCCGAGATTGAATTTCCAAGGTTTTTGTCTTCTTATTTATCTCTGTTTAAGGGCTTTAAACTGAAAATATATGCTGCTGGTTTTCTGGCAGTACTATAAGGAATTTTGTGATCTAGTCTTTGACGTCAAGCATTACTGGGTGTCACCTTAATTCTGCTCAACTTTCAGTACTTGTCCGGAGAAAATGAGGTGGGAGCTTTCTCTGGTGATTTGTCTCTGTTAATGTACAACTGGGTGTAGACGTGGGTTAGACTTTGCTGACATTGATGAGGAATGGTTTGAAAAATGAATCAAATTGTAATATCAACTGTTCCTATACCACTGGCTTTATAGGAACCACACATCTCCAAAGAGATCATGCTTTATTAGGTCAAGTTCACCAGGTGGCCAATCATTTCTAATATTTTCAGACTCAAATTGTGATTACCAATTCAGACACTGGATGCTGGTAATTTCCAACAACCCTTAAAATACTTCAAGTAGGTGGCTACATTAGAACCATCAAATGGAAAAGCAGGCACCTGCATGTGACACTGCACAATCTCTCGGAGAAAAAATGTAGCCCGTGTCGGCACTGCGAGGAGTCATCTTACAAATGTCAATATTCAAGAACCTATCAAGTGGTAACTTCCATATAACAAATGCATTGTTTTGATTCGTCTAACGGTAAAGATTTCCTTGGCAAACGTTTGCCTTGGAGTAGCACACCATTAAAATGTCTCTAAGAAGTCCAGAAGGGGATTCAAAGAAGGCGAATGACCGAAAATGTTTTACTACAGTCATCAAAAAGCTGGGAGAGCAACATACCAAATTCAACCATCTCTACTGGGTGTAAAGCACAGATAAATGTACATCAATGTGTATCCTTACATGTGGATACTGCTATACATACGGTGCTCCCAATAAACCTCCCATAAAGCACACAAACACCCAAATTCCTGACCATGCTTTGATGCGTTATACATGCAGGTGTATAACTGTCCTACTACAGTGAGAAATAAGGTTTCATTATTTGGACACGGCCTGTCATGCAAATGAAGGCGGCATAAGCCATGGCTGATAGTTCATCCATCAGTGTCATAGGACCGCCATGGGAAACAAAGCTTCGCTGCCTGTAGCAGCAGCGGCGGCATGGAGATGCATGACTAATGCGAGAAACCTATGAGAAAGGCCTATTTTCTATTATTTCTGAACCGAACAGGATACCTGTTTATCAGCAAGGCTTGTCAAATGGCAACTGTCGCGGTGTAAAGCAAGAAGCCATCTTCTCTGGAAGTAATTTCAGTGGCACGATATGGAACCCAGTCACCTAATTAAAAAAATACGCATCTGAAGAACAACTCGGTTTAAACCCATGTCTAGGTATCACAGATGCTGTCGTTCCAGGCGCATTCTCCCCCAATGGTGAATATTTAACAATGCCACTGAACATGCATGCCACAGAGAGAGCGTATGACTGCTGCTCTCGCTCACACGTTCTTCTGAATGTTATGAACTCAGTGCTCCGTGTAGCAGGGTTCCTGCTGTGCTGGTCGCTCGCTGTTGCACTGCTGCCAGGACTAGCATTTTCAGATCAAAGAGTTCTTGCAGCACACACAACTGATGTGGTCGCAGGGACTTCATTAACAGCAGATGTACGAAGCGCCGAGCCAACTCCACAGAAAGAGCCAGTCTCTTTGAGTAACAGTCAGAAAGGCCCACAAATGAAAAACAGATCCCTGGAGTCATCTGATCACCTGCAGACGAATGACAGCTTTGGTTTCAATGACCTCATCTTTTTTTGTTCTTGTTTGTTCGTAAATATTTGAGACAAAACAGAATACGACTTAAGCCAAAACCCGTTTTCTCCAGCTTGCAGGCATATTGCTGAAGTGCTTTCAATGCTTTAGGTTTCTATCGCAATCAGAACTGTCCTTGCTACTGTTGCACGTGGAATGTTGTCTGCACCAGAGTGTGGGATGCAGCGTCATCAGAATGCAAAGCCTACACTGGTCCTTTGCATCCATCACTAATGTCCACCCCTTGGGTGACTGACATGAGTGACGGCCCACACCGTAGAGGGATGTTGTCTGACACTGGCCTGGTCATTGGATGGGCATGCCCCATTCATGACTATCTTATAGAAGTTCTGAGCAAATGCATTAAAGCAGGAGTGCCTGGATGAGACCGCGGGCATCTCCCTTTGGGATGAGAATGGCACTACCCTTGAGGGCCCCCCTCAGGCAAATTACATTTCAGAGTGGAAGAAAGCAAAGACCTCTGGCCATTTTGAACTATTAGTCAACTGAGTGAAGAGAGGGGTCTCAACTTAAGAAGGCCAAAGCCTAATGAGACCACCATTCAGAGGCTCATCCACCCTCCGACGGGCTGCCGTCTTCAGAACAACCAGAACGACCCGTCTTCATGATGCTGAGCCAAAGAGTATGCTGGATTTGTGCTGCACAGTTTACAAGGAGTGCAGAGAATTGCACCCAAGTAAATCAGGAGATCAGTCACCAAATCAAAGGTGAACACGGTGGGCCTCTCAGAAGGGGGAGCGAAACTTGCCTTTGACAATTGTGCTTATTGGATTCATTGGCTGTTGCTTGGTGACCGAGATGTGATGAAATGAGCATTTCCTGTAACAATCACCAATACAGGTTGTGAATCTAGGAGTAAAGTGTGAAAGCAGGTCAATGTATAAAAACTTCTCAATCTGTTTGTGAATTACTTTACTGGCACACTTGTGTTACTTTTTTTTTTTTAAACAAACTTTATTGGGATTTTCCATGTGGAGGTACATCGTAATACACGTTACATTGAACACTTTAATTATTCGGAAAGCATAGGATACAATTCAGGCATTGTGCGCACTCTGTACAAAATGTAGTATTGTCTACGATACATTCCAATAATGTCCCAAGACAGCTAGGAAGGCCACCAGTCAAGCACAATGTTGTGTATTACATTCCTAGACTACGAACTATTGTATTCGAGGGGAGCGTTATCCGCTCAACTGTCCCACAACTCCCAATCCCACCCGAAATCCACCTTCCGTACCCAACCATGCCACAAAGAAAGCATTCTTAGTCTGGGGGACGTAGAGCATATCCCTGGGGGGGGGAGGGAAAGGGAGGGGGGCCGGAGGAGAGGCCAACCCCACCCCAAGCGTACGGAAGGGGAAGGAAGGAGGCCGGTCCGTGCAGTATGAGAGGGGGAACTAAATGGAGAAACAAGATCCCCTCCATGAAGTGTGGAGGGGGCGAGCCCCCCCCCACGGCGACCACCACCCACCAGGAAGCGGTCTCAACCACCCGGAACATCACACCACCCAGAGCCAGGAGACAGATTCACGCTTTCAGCTATCACGACCCACCTCCGTCAACCTGCACTACAGCTTATGCAGGGGAACTCCGGGGGCTGGTCACCACAGCCCCCCCTCCTCCTCCTCCATCTCGCTCTTGAATAATTCAGCCAGATGTGCCCATTGCAGGGATATAGGACGCTTGCGCAGCCCCCGACTTTCCTCACGATACAGCGCCTCTCGCTCTGCCACCACCCATCTTAACACCTCTTTTCCCCAAGCCTCTACACGTGGCGGTGTGCGGGACTTCCAACGCTGTGTTATCAGGCGCTTTGCGAGCATTAATGCCAGGTTGGCGAAACGGCTGCGCCGTTTCGCTTTCAGGGGGAGCGGTAAAAGACCCAATAAACAAGCCTCTGCTGTGTCCCAGGAGGGGCATTCGGCAATCGTGCTTAAGACGTGCGTTATCCTATCCCAGTAACCCCGCAGCGTCGGGCAGAGCCACAGCATGTGTACCAGGTCGGCGTCCCGCGCCAGGCAGCCCGCAGCCGCTGCATTGTACATCCTACTCAATGTATGGGGAGTAGGCACACTTGTGTTACAAGCTGCACAGATTTTGTAATCAAGAAATTAACCTTCCTATAACAGTTCCTTGGAAACAATTTGTTGGCACAAAGGTCATGGGTCACACCCTGAAGAGTACTGAGCAGCATGTACCATGAGAAGTAAGGGGTGACAAGGGCATCATCAGTTTAAGAACAAGCATTAGCAACGAGGTCAGCAGTCCTGAGCGTACGTGCAGAGTAAAGTAAAATGAAACATTTAAAGACAAAGGGTAATCCTTTTTTCTTTTCAGAGAATACATTTTTATATCAATAAATGCTGCCAAAAGATAATGCCAAAGGGTTGAGCAGATGCTAGAAAAAAATGGTTGTGTAGTCTTACACCCTTGGGTAGCAGCCAGAGTTTTTTCTGATATTTAAGATGCCAATTACTGACGGGCAAACAAGAGGCTTAAATAGTCTTGTCAATGCCTCAGGCTGTTGTGGTTATGGCAACCACAGTTATACAGCCTGCAGATAAAGGTGAAAACTCAACAGTTCAGTGGAAGCGAAGATTAGCATAGAATCACCTGAGGGAGTAAATGTACAGCACGTGTAATGCAATAGTTGGCGGATTCATTTTAAATATGCAATGCTTTAACAACTGGAAGCTCCACTCAAGACAGAGAAGCACTTAACTTTACAAAATGCTGGCCATACTTTTGAGCAAAGGAGCATGCTAGGACGCTAGGAGGTAACAAAGTTCCTAAAACTGCTCTTCTTGTTCAAAGTCAGAAAATAACACAACTCGAGCTCCCATGGCCCTGAAACTAGAGAATAATGTCTCTACTACAAGGGAGTGACTTATCTACACTCTACTGTACCTAGGGACGGGTCGCTCTGGCAGGAAATGATGCTCTTAGCATTGGGCACTTACAAGGGTTCAGAGTGTTAGCAGTGGCCTGCACATATATTAAATACAAGTTCGCCTTTGTTGTGCCAGGTTTATTTTCGAGAAAATAAAATCCGTTTTGTTTTACTACCCATTTTCCTCTCTGACTGCCCTAAAATTAAATTATTTTTCTCTAGCACAAATCAGACAAAAAAGCATAGATAACTGCAAGCTGTTCAGACGACCACCAAACTGTCAGTGTCGACACTCAATTTAAGGAATGACACTAGCAGTCCATGGTTCATTAAAAGCTGCTCACATGTCTTTGTGGGGCCATGAACCGGAGGAGTTGGGTTGCTGATTCAGAGGCCAACATTAATATCTCGACCACCAGTGGTTTCCCTGAATACCAGACGACAGTAAATAATTTGGAAGTAACTTCTCCTCTTTCCTTCAGAGTTATTTCCTTGGAGGGGAAATAATTCACACAAGAAACATACCTCATTTTACAAAGGGAAACAAAGTTGTTGCTATAAGTAGCTGGAGAGAACCCAGACTTGGTTTGACTGGAAAATATCAAGGTGAAGGCCAGTAGAGCATGGCAGATTATCTTCAGGGAAGGACACCACTGACAAAATGCCAACAATGGGTTTGCTTCCTTAAAAGCTCTCAATGTTGTCCTCAAACATTGAATTCTTTCCAATAATTCTGAAAAATCTCTGCGCTGAAATAACAGTTGTACAAGTTATCAACTTATGTATTGTGAATTAATCACACTCAGTAGGCTCCTCATGGTTTCACCAATGTATCTTTTGAAATCCAGTTGTTGTCGATGCACTAAAACTTCAGAAGCACTGTAGATTAAAAAAAAACAAACATGCAAGCACTCCCTCAGTGGGGCAAGAATGTATGGCAGTCTCTGGCCTTCTGAGGTGCACTGAAACAATGTGGGGTCCTGCTGATGGAGAGAGGCTGCAAACGGAGGGCCACAAGCTTCACAACTTTCTTTAGCAACGCAGTAAGGCTCAAAAGTATCTCTTTCCAAGCATTAGGAGACAAGGCACCATTTAGTCTGAAAGTGAGTACAACTAAATGATTTAGCTTGAACACCAAAGTGTGTGTGGAAGGAGCAGGAACTAAGGGAATAGTGCACCATAAGTAAACCAAACTAACAAAAGGAGAAAAAGAAAGATTTCAATGATACAGGTTGGGTATATATGCGCTTAAAGGTTGGAATGAATTTTCAAGTACTTTGAATTTAAGAATTTTCTTCTAAGCAATAAATAAGGTAGAATGTAGGGAGCGGCCCTGCAGTAGGTGTAGGGAGTTGTGGTGCTATTTTGTTCTTTTACACTTTTTACAAAGAATTCCATGGTCAATGACACCCAGAATTTCTTGTAATTCCATGTGGTGGAATCAGTCATAATGAGGTGGACATATATGAAACCAACAGCATGTGATAACTGCATTTCAAAAGAATCATTAATGAGGTACTAAAGTCTTTTAGATCTTAGGTCACAAAATGGGATTGTTGAAATACAATCAAATAATTCCTTTAGAGGCTGCAATTTGTATAAGTAGGGTTTCATTTCTGTCTATATATCTAGCTGCAGACACCAGTGGGGCACTTGACATAACGTTTATATTGCAGACTAGGGGTCTCAAACCAAGTACAGTAAGAGAAACAGTATTGTTCAGCCATGTTATCCAGCTACAGATTACAAAGACTCAGATGTGTTCTGGAAAAAGGATGGAAATACCCTATTGAGACATGCCTGGACAGCACACCTAACATTGTTTCTCTTTTTACTAAATTGCACACATTCACAATCTGGGGAACTAGGAAATAAAACGTTAATACTCAGGATCACCAACTTTGGTTAAATGATGATAGCCGGAATGGACCTCGGGTCTTTGGGATACAAGATCTCCTTCAATTGGGAAACTTGCCAAAAATGTTACTGTCCCACCTTTCAGAGTCAATGAACACCCAAAAACATATTGGAAGATTTTTTCATAAATTGAAACAAGACTAAAAGGAATATCACATGAATGGCACAAACAAAACATCTTCAACTGGGAAGATCAAAGCATGCATAACCTGTTCATGTAGAGAATCATACAGGCTTGGAGAGTGCCTTGAAAGCTCGGATACATGGAAAACACAAAAATAAAATCCTTGCACTTGTTTAAAATTGCAGCCAGTCCAAGAAAATACATTTTAAATACACTAAGGCTAGAATACACTTTACAATTCATACCTATACCCAATCCAGATTTCATAAAACCATGCTGTTGCAATTTCCTGACACGGACGGTGACCTTGATGCAAGAATCTGGCAAAGTTAATTAAGTGCTCTATAGTTGCTTAATGAAATGTACATGTAGCACTGTACATAAATATGCACAGAAGACTTCAGGAGCAGCAAAACAGTAAGAAAATTGACCGGATCAAGGAAACCATCAAGTAAAAAATACGAAGCCTATTCAACCATCATAATACAAGTTATGTCAACTCTATAGACCGATTCTGTCTTACACGCTAGAGGACACCTTTAATCAAATTAAAACAGCTTCTTTAGAATCAATCTGGGGTGGATTCTCTTCCCCTTTGAGGGATAGCTATCCATATTTAAAGTAAAGGAGTTTAACCAATTCGGTGGATATGGGAAGTACCCTTTAAGCACGGATCTGGCAAGATTGCCCACAGCATGTGATAAGTTAAACCAGAACTGACAAGGGACATACTGAGGGTGGTCATCTACTATTAAAACGAGAGTTACGGGTGTGGACAAGTGACCAGATGTTTCTGCATTTGGGAGGCAGCGTCTCCAAATGGCCATTATGAATAAAACCCAGTCATGATTGGTCTGGATTATGCAGCAACACAACTGGACGTTACAGCT
Organism: Triturus cristatus; assembly: GCF_964204655.1. NCBI lineage: Eukaryota > Metazoa > Chordata > Amphibia > Caudata > Salamandridae > Triturus > Triturus cristatus. Next base: position 358,572,065 of record NC_140583.1, read on the forward strand.
CTTAACAGGATAATCATGGGACGACTTGGAGAGGCGTATATGTATTAAGGATAAGCGTTTCAATTTAAGTCTAGCCTTGATGTACAGTCAGTGGTGAATGACTATGATCTCCAACAGATGCTGTGCATGAAGCAGGACAACTGTGGGGCATGTTGCAGCTATCTGGGAGAGGTGGGGCTTCACAGCAGGTTTCTTTATTAAATATATTTATATAGTATTGCTAATTGCTAGTCAACTGATCAAAGGAGCTGTCACGCTGCAGGTGGTATATGGTGAATAATTCATTCGCTTGGAGGGATTAAAAACAAATATGACAACTATGCAATGTATGAAAAGGTTTCCTCAGCAACAATTATAAATAAAATTCGGATTTTAAATTTATGGACTGGATTCACCAGCAGGCTGAAGATCTTGAGGAGTGATCCCAGCAAAGTATTTGACAAGTTAATCTTTCATCCAAAAAAGAATGATCTCGGGTACTTTGCATTTACATTTTCGGTATTAATTGCATTACATCGGCATACAAATGCTACAGCAGGTTATGGGCTTGAAGCAGATCCAAAAGATGTTTAGGAAAATAAACAACTCATCGGGTGATAAATACACACAGGTAACACTTGAGCTCAGAGGCCGACTCGGAGTTTCATGTCTGCGGCTTCGATCGACGGATCCAAGCAAGACTGAGCGAGTCTCCCAATTCTTTTAAGACTGGTAAGCTAGAGCACCTCTATGTTGGGTAATAGCAATGCCTGTTAATCATGGGGCTCAGAAACAGACATGTGGTAGAAATGGCTATATCAAGATATTATTGTTACACCAGTACCAACTGACATCATTTAGATGGTTTAAAAACATTTTTAGGAAATCAAACAAGTGGTAGATGAACCGGCATGAAGTTCATGCAGGTTTTATGAGGAGGTAGGGAGAGGATACCCAGACTGTTGTAGAGGCATTTTATGGAGGAGGCGGAAGAGTAAGGCTGTGGGATGTAACTGCCAAGCCTCCTGCTCTCCAGGTTTTGTCCATGAACCAACAAAATAAGAACTTGGAGGTTAAAGCTTCTAACACATTGCTGCTCGAGACACGACTGTTATCAATTAAAAGACAAACAAAATTCTGACTCCGATTAAGAAAAGGTATTTGTGCTTCTAAGAGGCTCCTCAGTGCACAACAGCCAAAAGGCATTGCGAGTGTGTGCAAATTCACAGCAGTGGCTCACACACATACATTTGCATTCCTAAATGTGGTCAATCCGATTTCCCCAGTTTCTAAAGCAGAGCTTTCCAAACTGTGTCGCGACACAGTACTGTGTCGCCTGCCATGTGTGGGTGTGTTGCGTGAGGATGATATCTGGGGCAGATTAGGGAAAATGCTCTCTACGCGGAGAAAGGAGAGGCGTTAGGTGAGCGTGAGCACGCGGCCTCGGACGTGCATTGAACGTTGAATGCGCTACTGTCCACGGAGCTGCCTCTGCTCCCCATCCCAGGCGCTCGGTACGGTAAGTTTAGCAATTTAAAAACTCGGCATTAAATTGGGATTAAATTGTATCCCCTAGTGCCTCATTGAAACGGAGAACCCGTGGGTGGAATGCAGTGTGTCTCTTTAGGAACACGGTATTTTTTCGCAGCGAACCGCGTGTGATGGCCAGGGCTTGGCGTGTGATAGCATCGGGTGGCATGCTGGAGTTTCCAACTACATTTTTTTGTTACGCCTCGCATGCATGCATTTCTTAAAAGCTTTGCAGTTTCAGAGAGCTCATCGCATTCACTCCCATGTGCTAGCATCAACAAACAGACAATGGTTGTTAATTGCAACACCACAAGACCATAGTTCCTGGGCCCTGCCTACATAAACTAGAAATTCAGCCTCTTAGACCCCGCTATGATGACAAGACTCCGGCGAAAATGGAGCGCTACCTATATTTTCTGCACTCTGTTGATATGAATTTATTTTCACCCGCTCACTTTACGGGGCAATTTACGAGACTACAGGCATAACCCACACTGTCTTACAGAGTTGAGATCATGGCACGCTGGTGTTAGATGCCTTTCCTGCACCACTCAGGCACGCGAAAGGAGTAAACAGGGAAACTTTTCCCCCGTTTTTAGGTGTCGCCTGACCCAGCGCATGCGCTGGTCTGGCGAGACTTTTTGAGAGGGCTCCAAAAAGTGCTACCAGGCCAGCCTACAGCTACAGTGCATGTGCGCGGGCACGCACGCCGCGCTTGACCGCGATTACTTTCACTTTCGCATAGCCAATAGGTCTCGCTTTTGGAACCTTATAAGTATTTAGTTACGCAACTGTTGCATGGCTAAACACTGATAAGGTCCCAAAGGCGAGACCTATTGGCTATGCCAATGCTTGTTTTTCTTTGAGGACTGCAGATTGGAATCAGACATTGTATAATAATCATTCTTGAGTTTTGATAGTGGCGCTGTGACGCAGACCGGTTGTGCGCCTCAATGTAGTAGTAGTTGTCGCGGTTTAGATCTGACAGTGCTTGGAGTATTTTACAGAAAGGGAATACTCAATGCCCTTCGTTATTCAATTATTACCCACAGCGTTTTCTCAGCATCAGAGATTTGTGATTCTTGGTACCTGCTTGATGTATGTATTCCCTGCTCTTTTGTGCACACTTTACAGCCCTGCTGATTTCGTCAACAGTAGAGATTGTTTGGCTGTGTAGCCCAGTGCATATATTACTACGAGGCTGTACACAACGCCCACGGACTGATACTTACTTCTCTGTATTAACCACCGCAGATTGAGTACTTTCCCAGCAAAAGGGACACATGGCAGCGATATAAACTACCCTCGTTACGTACCCCATATAAGCAGTGGAATCCGTGCTTTAAATGGGTTGGTACTCACCGGTACTGAGTACCGGCACTTCTCTGTAGCCAGGGAGAGTACCAGTACCCTGATTCACAGCACGGCAGGTGCAGGTTAGGTTTCTCCTCCAAGGCAGATTCCACTCTGCCGAGGAGCATTTAATTATGTGTAATCGGTTCCATAAACGCATTTCTAGTGTGTTTTGACGTACTGCAACTGGTACAGAAGTCATTAGGTACGATCATATATTGCTCTTCGCCCCGCCCCTAGCCCGGCCCACTTGCCACGCCTCTATTCTAATGAGTACCGGCACTTATTTTTTCCCATTTAAAGCACTGAGTGGAATAGACTATGCGTTTTCTCGTGGCCTCCATATAGGATAAAGATGGAGGCGAGGCAGATGTAATTTCTCTGAATAGGTTTGTAAAAGAACCGTCCCTGCGCGGACATTTTGGAGGGCGAAGAGTCTGAAATAATGAAGTCGGGAAAATTTGAATGAGCATGCAAAAGGTCACACGGTGTGCTACCTCGCTGCTGTTTTGGATTTTGAGGAATTGGAGCAAGAGAGTGCCCTGTGCATGTGTAACTAGGGCAATCCCAAAGCTTCCTGAAGGAGAGATGCACAATGTGGATTTTTGAAGTTTATTTAACTAACTGTTTTGTGATAGCCACTTTGTAACGTTGCTGAACACGGTTATCTATAGTTTGTGGTTTAACCAGGTTCCTTTTCTGGGTGACGCAAAGTGGGAAGGTTTTGGCAGTTGAATAATACTTGTGGTATTTTCAGCTCTAATATTTGGCTGGGGTGAATGCAGTTATTGATATGGAACAATAAAACTGCAGGTTCCTAATATCCTGGAGTGCCTGGGCGCTGTTGAGTACTGGCAGTGCTTAGTTTGCGAACGGAAGAGTGCCGGTGCCTGAAACTGTGGTCAAAAAAAGTCGCCGTCCGGTGCACTTAAATTAAAGGTGCACTTAAACGTCAACACGTACAAAGGCTGGTAGTCTTAAATCCGCTCACAGCACTCTCTCTTGCAGGTTCCTGCTTTCTACCTTCGCAAGTTCCTGCTTTCTACCTTTGTGCCGGTTTTGTCATTAAACACTGTAGAGCAGTTTCACGTTATACTTATTGCGTCTGTGCTGAAAGGTGAAAATAATCTCCCTTCCAAATTAAATAGGCGCGGGCACTTTGAACTGCCTGAATGTAGTGGTCCTCCAGACAGAGCACCAGGAGCAGATGGGTTGGAAAGGTCTTCGTGTTCATCACACTCCATAGTTTGTTTACACATCATAGCTGTGAAAGAGTTCTGGTCTGAACTTATGGTGCATTCAAGAGTGATTGCGTTAGCTAGAATTACTAATGCTAAATAGTCCGTCCTGAGACATGCCTACACCCTCGCTGTATGCGTACGTTTGTCAGCAGAACAAGCGACGGATAGACAGTTTTGCCAGTCACTGGCTTTGTTAGAACAGATTCACAATTGCCTTATTAACCTTCCTGCTTTCTCACAATTGCTTGAAAATGCACCATTTTCCCAATTTTTATTCAAAATTTTCTCGGGGAGGAGGGGAAGGGGGGGAAATGAACCCCCTTAGTTGGTCAGGGCTCGCACGCTCGCTACACTGCATCACCGTGTCACAAAATGTTGCATTTCTAAAAAGGGTGTCACCAGCATGAAAAGTTTGGAAAGCTGTGTTCTAAAGGGTCATTTCCTGTGCAAGTAGATCTTTTCTTGAGGAGGCTGCAGGGGTTTCCAGGAAGAGTTTCAAGCCAAATTTTGTGAATGACCATAAAATTGCAAGTTGATGATCTTCAACAACTTCTAGTATGTACATTCCTACCCTGGCTACGGTCAGAGGAGTAGGAGTAAGTCTATACTAGAGGCGGGCGAGCCAACAAATGAACAAGAAGAGCAGAGCCAAGAGCAACTATGGCTCTAAGAACTTGTGCACAAGCCGATCCTTAAAAATATTTAGTAAGTAAATTAACCAAACAAACATCATATTAGTATATGATGAGGTGCCTTCAAAGTTTAAACAAGTGCATTAAAAATGCAGAAGAGTTTCACCTCGGTACACAAGTTTTTATCCAAGGCCACTAGAATTATGTGATTCTGCAGGAGCTTTTTCTTTGTTGTGCATAACTCTTATCTCTTTGATTGGATCTTTTGGGATAGAGGTCACCTCATGTGCAGATGACACCCAGATGATCCTCTCAATAGATAATGGTTCCGTTGATGCGGAGACTAATTTTAAAAGTTGCTTGACTGCTGTTCTTGGGTGGATGAGGAATAATCAGTTAAAATGTAACACGGACAAAACCGAAATCCTCCCAATAGGGAAAAATGTTCTCTTTCAGCCTTCTAAATGGTGGCCAGAAGGTGCGACCCCCCCGCCAGAGGTGGTAGAAGTTGCCAAGAATTTGGGGGTTCAATTTGATACTTCACTTTCTTTTTTACCTCATTCCAAGGCAGTGGCAGGAACCTGCTTTGGACTGATTAAATCCTTAAAAACAAAATTCTAATTCCTCCCTTTGGCAGCAAGGAAATCAGTGGCTGTGGCCTTGATACTTTCGCGCCTAGATTATTGCAACAGTCTCCTGGTAGGAGTCAATAAAGCCATCTTAAAGAAACTTCAGGTCGTGCAGCATGCTGCCGCACGGCTAGTGCTTAAACTTCCAAGACTATCTTCAGCCTCTGCTGCTTTGAATAGTTTGCACTGGCTTCCGGTGCATAAGAGAATTCTTTTTAAGATTCTTCTGATCACTTTTCAGAGCTAAGCTGAAGGTGGGACCCAAATACCCGATGGCACGTTTTGTCCCATATACTACAATAAGACCCCTCAGGTCTTCTTCAGCAAATTTGCTTAAAATTCCCAATTTTAGATACAAATTGAAAGGAGGCAAGACTGTGGCTTATTTGGGTGCCAAAGCATGGAATCTACTCCCTTCCCATTTTAGGCTATGCAATACTTAATCTTTCTTCAGGAAGGCTTTGAAGACCTGGGTTTTCAATGCCTCTGATGAATTCTGTCTAGCTTTGATTTAATTTCATATAGGGCTTATGCTCACCGCCAATCCAGCACCAGGATACTCCTCACGGAGTGATAGTTGCGTTCTGGAAGTACTATTTCAATTCAATAACTAAGGATTTGCGGTGTTTGCATCAATCACCTGCTGCATAATTTGCAGAGTTAAAAAATATATATTTTGTTTCTAGCTCAAAGGGACCAAAAGTTACTAAAATAGCAGTGACGCGGGTTGCTGTGCAGTGGAAAGCACTTCGCGAAGGTTGACTTTTCACCTTTCAGTTGCATGTTGCTGTATTTGGTTATAGAACTAATACGGTGAAACCTTGGTTCAGACAGTGTTAACGTGAGAAATAGACAAGATAATTCACTAATACTATCACAAAATATGCCGTATTTTGCAGTAAAATTTGCATTTACTTGCCGCATAATTTCATGAACCCAGCAGCATAATTTGGTCCTCCCCTTGTTGCATAATTCTAGTGGCCATGATTCTCTCTCTACCTTAAGTAGTATTTATTAAAAGTGAGACTTTTTAAACCTGCACTGAGAAACGCCCCTCCCTGATGACAATGCTATGAGTGAATTAAGAGGCAAGCCAGTTATGTGTTCGCTGTGTGTGACCCAGATACCTTGGAGCAACATTACATCATGTTAAGACTCACATATTAAGGCGCTTATGTGATAATGAAGAAAAAGGGGGCTCAATAAATAAATAAAAATGCCTAGGATCACACAATTTATTAAATCAGGAAAGCAGGGAATATTCTCAGATTTGACCGTTTTACAGCTTTCAATTCCGCCGAAAGATGGGTACCACTTTGACATCAAAGGTTAATTGCTTTATCCCTTTTTTCTTGGAGTTGTTGACGGTTTTATTTTTGGCAGTTCTGTATAGCAAGAACCTTACCTATGGAAACAGGCACAGACTATGTTACAACCTTGTGTTCACCTTTTCCCCCCAATGACAGGGAAATTTTTCGGGATCCAGAGAATGCTGAGCCGAGGCTGGGATTACAACCTGGTTACCCAAATTGCATGGTCGACCGCTGTAGCCACTGGGCCAAACAACCTCTTGTGCAAGCTCAGCTCGTTTTGGGCTCAAGGTTTCAATAAGACCTCGAGCTAAGCCAAGGCCCGGCTTCCGGCTCGTACTTTCAGTGGCTCGCCCACCATACGTCTAAACTTTAGTGTGGGACTGCAGAGACACCACTGCCACAAATCATGGGGACACAGCATAAAGATTTTCTTCAGAGGGGAAAAAAAATGCGAGTGGGAAACATGTATATAGTTTTAAAGTACATTTGCGGTTTATTTCAGAGTGAAGAAAAAATTCAGCTGTTACATAATAGTTGAACAAAATTTCTTCTGGGAATCTGAAACAGTCAGAGTTTGTATGGAGTACTCGTGGAATTCTTTAATAATTCCGTGAAAGTCCAAAATAAAATAAAATTGAAGACGCAAACCTACAGGTTAAACTTTTGACTTTGAAAGGCAAGACGTAAATGCCAATTACATGTGAAAGTGCAGACCTTTCATGTACGCCGTGGTATATGGTCATGCCTTTGCAAGAAGAAAACATACTTCGAAAAACTAGGACAACATAACGTTCTGTAATTAAAGGGAGCAATGAGTAATCTGTTTAGCTAACACATCTAGCTAAGAAAAACCTCAAAGCAGAAAGCCTATCAATAAAGTGGCAAACAACTTGTAATGCTAGCTTGAGAACAGGTTTCTGGAACACTAATAATTATCCTGTCCCTCCAGGGAACTTAGTGGACTGAAGCCAGGGTGAGGAAAGCTGACTGGCTGGCATAAATTTCCAGCAGTGTGACAAAGCAATTTAACCCACCAACATGCCCAGTGGTCGGTGGTGCAGTGTGCCTGTAGAAACCGAGAGCTTCTATGCATGGTTTGACCATGGAAAATTAGCGTTGAGGGGATATAGCCGGAGCCTTGCTGAAAATGTAGTCTTACTAGACTCCTCCCGATGACGGACTACCATACTGGAAAGGCTAGCTTCCACATACGCACATAAGGAGGATCCCATAATGATCAAGAAGCCTAGGTAGTAAGTATACACTGCTAAAGCGCGTTATTCCAGGCACTGACTACAGAATAGCTTCAAATCGAGTTCCTACAATAAGTTTTTAGTAGTTACCAAAACAGGACCACGGTTTTTGCCTTCTCTGGTAAGGCATCGGCTAAACAGGACTGCACATCTAGTACAGGGTAATTTAAGAAGCATTTCGGTCATGTCTATTGTCAGGTCAGCTCGGTCCTATGGAGGTAACTCTCCTCAATTTGTGAGCTTACACAGTCTGTACCTCTCTAGATTAGGTTGTTGTTTGCTCTTCTGGTTCTTCCTTCCGATCATCTGTAAAGCGCTCGGATACCCTCACGGGTCATGTTTGCACTATATAAAACTTAATAAATAAATGAGACAAGCAGAATAAATTGAGTGCCATACAAGCATTGACAAAACAATAGAGCTCGCATTTGAAAAAGGCACTGACCAATCATTTAAGGTCCATAATGCTAGGTTTAAGGACATTCGTATTTCTTGCTTGAGCTGTGCCCTTATGGCAGCAGTGGGCGTGACAGACACTGGGAGGTGAAATTTAATATTCTAACTCCAGTGCTAAAATATTTGGGCAAAATGCAGCTTTCCTCAAAACAGGCCACAGGGATTATTTCGTATTTTAAGTCCAGTTCTGGATTGTTTGGAGAAATTTAAAAATTCTTCAAGTATTTGAAAGAAGGGTTGAAAAGGAGTAATTTTTGCACTGCTGAAGGTGCTGCTCTTAACAGCATCTCTCAAGGTCAGAAACTAAAAATTCTTTGTTTAGTCAATGCTGCACAGAATTTGCAAAACAAACAATTCAGCCCCCGAGTGATGATGTATGTGTGCATGCATCACCATGCATGCATGCTTAGGTGGCCATTTTGGTCCCGGCGTGATAACATAAGAGCATGTACGCATCACCACACAGAGCCACATAAGTTGTCATGATAATGCCCTCCTTGGAGTGGTACATAAAAGAAATTACACAAACATGAAGAGTGTTCAAAAGCACATCTAGAGAAAGGAATGGTCTGGCAGCTGTTTGCAGCTGCTGTGTATCCTTAAAAATAAAATGTAAAACAAGAGAAAGAAAAAAAAAAACAACAACATTAGAGCACCAAAGGAGTGGTGAAGATATGGGAGCTAGTCAATTCCACTGATGGGCGGCAGTGAGTAGGATAGCAGCAGAGGACAACAGTGGGAGGGGAGAGTATCATGGTGAGCGCAGGGGTGAGGACATAAAGAGAAGGAAGAAGCACCACACACAGGGTAGAGAGCGAAAGAGCAAGAAAACATGTACTCCCATAGAGTGCTTTTAGCAAAACAAAAAAAACAAGCATTTGCAAAGCCAAGAGGTCTCGCTTTTGGGGCCTCTTGGCTTTGCCGTTGGTTTCAGCCAGACGGCACAGCATCCTGGATGCAGGACTTAAAAGCTTCCCCCTCCTTTTCTGAAATTCTTAACAGCTGCCTTTTTTCTTTTTAGTTACCGATCAAAGTTGGATCGGTAATTAAAAAGAAAAAAATATATGAGAACACTCTTTTTTTTTAAAGCGGATGCAGAGGAATAAAAACCGGAGTTATAAGCAATACCAGGAGAAGTGGCATAAGCAACACCGGGACAAAGAGCAGAAGCAACAATGAGGGATTTCAAAGTGGATGGACGTAAGCAACATGTGGGGTGAAAACATCATGTGGGGGCACAGGAGGGGGAGATCAAACGGGCGAAAGAAAGCAATGTGGAGCAGGCAGAGAGAGAGCAATGGATTTGGGAGACAAACAGTGGGTGGAGGAAGGGGGGGGGGAAATCAAGAGAAGCACACGAGGGACACGCAATAAAGAGATGTGTTTGAGGTGGAAAAAAAGAAGCAGTGCCTGAAAAAGTGACCAGTGGAAGTACATGGTAATGGGTCCATGCTATAGGGGCAGGACAAACACCAGAGCCCACACAGCAAACTAATAAGAAGCAAGCAAACGAGTGACGATGAGGCAATCAAATGGTAAGCAATGGGCGATCTCTAAGCCCACTGTAAGATAACAATATGTCTTGCAACAAGGCATGCATGCACTGTCTTAGCAAGACCTAAAAAGGATTACCATAAATGTAAGCAGTGGAACAATACTCGTCATCTAATCAAAAGTATAACAAAGAAGCCATGCTCCAGGAGAGAGACCAGCAGAAGATGAGAAAGTAAAGCTATCAAATAAGAAGCAAGCAAATTAGATTGTCACTAAAGCCAACCAATGAAAAGTAACGGACTGACCCAAAGGCCACTGAAAGTTTGCCTATTATACACACAAGGTCTTTCGACAGCCATATAAAGAGGTCTGTTGGCAAGAAATAGTGCAAGGACAGTAGGCTACCTATTCAGAAAAAAATTAAGTAGCAGACAATACTTTACAGAAACTGGTTCATGTAACAGCAGCGATTTAAGAAAGCTTCTCTCTGCTGATCAGCAATTTTGGCATCTTATGAAAACAATCAGGTGTACAATCAAATTCAGCTGAATCTATTGACGATTGACAATGAAGCTCTGGCAGGCGAAGTATTTGCACAGTTGATAAACAAATGTATTGTGTGCATTTAACGATGTAAAAATGATTTTGCATAAACACAGCACTATATAGTGTGCCTACATTTCCATTGTCAGCAAATGGCTCCCTACAAAAAATCTGGCCTACACCTCATCTCGCTACCAAGTACGTGCTCTCAAATCTTCCAGGACAGAATTTAAAACAATCAATTAAGCATGTTCCAAAGTATGTGAAAAATGTGTATGGCTTGATGTAGAAACTGAATACAAGTCAGAATTTTGTATAAAGAAACGTATGCAGGGTCGCGGTTTTGCCATCTATATTTTGGAGTCTACATTTTCACAAGTAACTGAAGGTGAAATTCTACAGCCAACTGTAATGAAATAATCTGTAACAGGAATATGGTCTGACCTAGTTTACAAAAAAAGTTCAAACCCCTGAATGAGAAACTGAATTTTGACCTGTCAACTGGATAAGAAGCTGAGATTTGAGAAGCTAGTGGGCATCCAGGAAACAATATATATATACTTCATTTCAAAGGTCTAAATAACTTGGTTCAACATGAGCAAGTTAAATGTCTCAAGTTGGATACGGCTTTTGAATTATGTTATTTCTTTAAAGGATGGGCGACCAGGCCAAATTAACAATGAAGGAAGTGAGCCTCAGTTCAAGGAAAATGTATATGAGTTGAAAAAAGACATTCTCAAATTAGCTAGTAGTAGAAATGTTCAGACATTGAACATGCTGTCAGCAGCCACAAATAAAGAGATGTTTTTTTCTGGTGTGGCGATTTAGTGGGACTGGGGTACACTGAAAAAGATGGTGAAACAGTAGGAGTAAGAAAGGAACCAAGTAAGCCAAGTTTCCTTAAGGGTGTTTAGGGGTGGTCTCTCTATCTCAAAATTATTTCTCATTGTTTGGCTCAGGCTTTTGGACAGTGGGCAACAAACTATATTTTGTCACATTCCAAGCATTCGTTTGGTGAGTTGATATCACAACTCCTCAGCCATGGGTAACTTCACCACCAGCTTCTTGCCTAGGATTACATGCCACAGGGACACCCTTTTAATCATAAACATTCCCCGTAGATATTCAGCAGGCCACACGCCTACACACCATAAGGGATGCAGACACAAATACCACACTTAACATGCCTGTGAAGGTTCTTATTCTGAATTCTCTGGTCTTTCCCCTCGCATTTGGTTAGCTATTTCTGAGGAGGACCAAATCGAAAAGCCCAGTGCAATCCCATGCCTTCTGTCGACCTATGTGCACCGATGGCATCCCACCAAGGAGGACACAAGCCTTCATACAAGTGAGACGATGTGGTCTTAATAGCCAAGTCTCTCACCTCAGAATGTAGATGTGGGTTTAAATCCAACTTCTACACTTGACTAACAAACTTGTGTGATTTTGGGAAATCATTTGTTTAATGTACCTGAAATGTATACATGGTAAATACCTCAACAGTAAGAATTCTAATTCTATCAAAATGAGAAGCCCCATGCTACTTTCTCTACACCATCCTGTTTTCAAGAATAGTGTCATGTAAATATCTCATGTCATAAAATTTATGTAGAGCACCTCATGCGTGACATGCTTCTACTGCAATAAAAATGCTCCAAGTAAATCTTGCTGTTGAACTAGGTCCACCATTTTTAGGTCTTGCTACACCCAATTGTTTACAATAAAGTTAAAGTTGGCTTTGGGTCAGCCTCTTGCTCGTGACTTGATGGATGTGTTGTCTATCTCTAAAGGATGCTCCTTATTCACTGGCCTTCCTGAAATGACTGAGCTTGTCCCACCAAGATGCATTTTTGTCTCAGTGTTCTGATTAAATGAGTTGTATCCGTCCACTGCTTACATGAGGGGACTCTATTTTACTTTCAGCAGTCCATCAGAGTGCACGCGTTTCCTTGGTCTCTCAGCCTTCCCCTGCTCTTCAATGCTCACTGCCCCACTCGCCTTGTTGAACAAATGTTATATTATTTTTTACAAGGCCCCGGCAGTTTTACAGTGCTGTTGTGACACTGTTCAATTTACATGCAATCATATGGTTTTTTTTCTACACATTTTAATTTACCATTCTAACATGGATATCGACCATGTAAGAACAGTAAATTACAAATTGCCATCTGCACCATAATGCATGTTCGGAGACACATGCATCACAAAGCATGCATGTATCACGACATGCGTGTACCTTAACGGCCATCTGAGATAGGATTTTATTTAATAAAAAAGCCTTTAGAAGTTGGCCAATAACGCATACACCCGTTTCTTTATACGTGCACTCATCAAAATCACTGGCAAATGCAATAGCTCGCGCGAGCCAAGGCCTTGTGATTTTGCAAATGCTTGTTTCATTGTAATGTAATACACAGTCATTTGGCACTCTTTCTGCCACTGGAATGATTTAATAAGTCCATGGAATGTCAGTACAGGCACAGAGAATAGTGGGGCTCTGTGGAAAAAAGGAAGCTGGGGGGGAGTTGTCAAGTAACTGTGTGAATGTGGAGGGTGGAGGGTGGGTTTTGTGTGTTGGGACACAAGTTATATGAAGGGTCATCACAACTAGGCTTCTACCTTTCCAATTAGAATGTTGAGGTTCTGCAAGCACGCTCCCGAGTTGACCTCCACATTCATGAACGCTAACAGGAGAGTCGCTGTTGCAAGTTGGTGTTGGCATAAAGACAGGCCCATTATCAGCAGGGCTTACAAATGTATCTGGCCATCAGGTAGATAAAGGTATGTTCCACCAAACCAGGGGAGTCTGACTCACATGCATAATTCACTTTAAATATGTATGAATGTCAAACAAACTCTCACGACCAGGATGATGTGGCATCACAATAGTGACCACCTGGACAAATACCAGTGAGGCCGCAGACTGTTTGCACTGACTCGGCATCTCTGGGAAATTGGGCCATTCCCATCAGTCCTCATTGTTACCTGACAGAAACAGAATACAGTAGCATTGTGTTGACACACTAAAAGCGAGGGGGTATATAAAGCAGCATCACCATTCTATTTATTTTTCTACTAGTCCCCCCGAGTTCTTGATAATCGTCCCCCTGTCTGATTCCGTGCTCCTTGATCACATTTTCGAAGTCGAGCCAAGAGACCTGTCAATTTGCAACTAATCACACCATCCCTGATGCTACTGGACAGCTGGAACACTGGCCCTTATTTCTATGCTTTAAGCTTTGTGATGGCTTATATGTGTGCTTCATTTGTATTTTTTTTTTTAATCAAACACGTGGTCTTGACTGCCCTCGTCTTTTTGTTTCCAAGCGATAGCTTTAAAAGTCAGTCTGCCACACTACTTTTTTGGGCTTCAATGATTCAGGATGTTAGGCTAGTCCTGCGCAAAGCTTGCTTTGTTTGACATGCTGGCGAACAGGGACTAAAAATGCTTCCATTATATTGGAGAAGCGAGACTGCTACTCTAGATATGTCGTCCTTTCCCAAATTAGGTGCAAGTGGTATTGTTGTAAGGGGGGCAACTCATAGCTATAGCAGCAATGATCGCGAAACTGAAGTCACTATATATAACCATGTTGGATGGTGAGAGGCCAGTGCAGTGGACCTATAATCAACCCTAGGAGCAGTATGAAGAAACCACCAGCTCCACAATGGTCTGTCCACTTGAAGCGGGGAGGATGGACACAATTGTCTGTAGTCCATGCTTTAAAGGAAGTCAACAGGTAGTGATGATTCACTGGGGTCGAGAGGAATGATCTCAACTTCGATAAGAGTTTGAATTAAATACATGAATGAGTGAATAAGTAACCTTTTAAATAATCAACTAGTGTGGTCTTGGTTAATACGCCCTATCCTCTGATCACCCACTTCTACATACACTGACTGAATCTAGTGCTACAGAATGATAATGTGCAGACAAACTAAGTCATTCCGAAAAATACTCATTGTGTATGTAATTAAAAGGCCTTGGATGACTCCACAGATCGGTAAACAAATGAAGGGGAAATGAAAACTTGAAAAAACGCAAGGGAAGAAGATATGGCAAACTTCGGGTTAAATGGACAGTGGGGCATTTACAGTTCAGTGTGATAGAACTTTGGCTAAGAAGAGAAAGAAACAACAGTGGCAGACCATAGGGCATTACACACACATGGCAAATATGCACCTGCTGTTATGCTCCAACGTGAAGGTTTAATGTAGAACTCTGTGGCGAAAAAACCAAGAAAAAGTGGGACTGGAGCACCAGGGCCTACTTTTGCAAGAGCCAGTGAACAAAAAACAACGACCTTTTGCATACGGAGGACCACATCCATCTTAGTGGTACTATCAAATGGCAGAGCATCTGGGGCTAACAAGGCACAAAATGTAGAGAGACATCATTAGGGATTGCCTAGAACTTGATCAGTATGAAAACATTCCCTTGTTACGAAATATAAATGTTCTTTTGAAAGAAGTGGAAGAAAATTGCAGTTTCATGGTTCCCGCTAGTATTCTTCAATTTAGTTAGAAATAACTCAGAACTGTTTCCCTAGGGGACGGGGGGACGGGGGGAGGATTAACGAAGGCCCCTGTAGCCCGATGCAACAAGGGCTACAGGGTTACTTCATCTGTGTGATCAATAATCAAGATAGATTTTACTTGATCAGATTTCTCATTCAGCTAATCCATCACATTGTTGAATTTCCTAAACCAAAGGCATGGTCGTCAGATTTACCTAACTGCCTTTGTGATGGAAAAGCTGGGCAATCCACGATGCACTTATGTTGTTCTGTACATTTTATGAAGATTTTAGATAAATATTATTACGTCCTTTATTCCTATTTACGGTCTCTTATCAGGTGGCTTTTGACTTTGAGGGAATTGTCAGATGTTTACATGTGCCAAGCTATTGCAACCTACATCAAGAAAGCAATTAGGATGCCCAAAACATTAGGTAATCTGGAAAGGCTATGTTATGAAGCAGATTAGGTAAGGGCCTGGATTGCTATGCCAAATTAACAATACTGTTTCAAATTATTAAACACCTGAGGCCCTCTGTGCGGTTTTAAAAACCGATAGGTTTTATTCAACTTTTTATTTGTCTGGCTGTTTTTATTATTCCTGGTGTATTTTTATGACATGTTTCATTCAAAATATATTCTGGATGAATTAGCATAAATTCTGTAGATATTGTTAGCTGGTGTCCTTTTTGACTATAGCAACGTGCTTTGGATATTATTTTTGTGATAGTAATCTGCACCCATGGTAACTTTATGGCTTTGTGTGAGACCTTACAGTAAATGTATAATTATGTATGTATGCCCCACGTTTTATATTTATCTTGCATATCTGCAATATTTTATGAGGTCTGTGGGAGAAAGTTTTAAACGCATGTACTGGTTTACTGGATTTATATGCTTTTTTTTTTTTAAAATGTATTTGATTGAACATCAACCAGAGCACAACAAGTGAAACAGATTATCTAAACCTGGACAAAGTACAGGAAAAATACACAGTACAAATAATCCACAGGAGCTTCTCTTCTACCTTACAATGGGCCCGCTGACTGCTGCACAGAGCTCGTTATTGTGGATAAAATAAACAGAAGATTCTCTACTCCTCTGTATTTAAGGGCTTCAAATACATATACGTGAAATGCATTATAAACAAGAAAGGATCTCGACAGTCACCAAACTGCACGATAACTGCATAGGCTTTTCTATACCTGCTCATCGAACACACACCGACGTGAACTTGCCACTCTGAATTCTATCTACACAGACTATTATATACAATGGTTTGAAGATGCTGATGGGAGATTTTGGAACCTTGCAGTGTGTTGTAGCCTTGCATTGGCACAAACGTGGTCACTATACCATGAAGTAATAATAATGCACCAACCTTTTCTAAAGGGCAACCAAAATGAGTGCATCAAAGTGTTAAAAAAACAATACTGCTTTCCATTCTATGGTGAACTGCAGCGTTTGGGCTCATGCTAGTAATGAGCAGTGGTATTCAGGAAGGTGTAAAAAGTACTTGTTTACAGAGCACTTACAGGAATCTACTAATATTCTGAGTTTAGTTGACTCCACTTTTAAGAATTACTTCCCACAGTAAGAAAACGAAATGATTCCCAGAGAGAGCATGAGAGACAGACTGGTTCCACCTTTCAAAAGTAGCTGATGTCATGTGTCTGTGGATCTACATGGTTGACCATAAACAATGAAAAGTGATGCACATCCTGGTAGTAGAGACCACATCTCAACGCACTGGCAGGTCAACAAACCAGAGCTGAGCTATGCATTCTGCTGTCAACCTACTGATGCCCACGGTGATGGTGAGAAACGACTCGGCCACCTTACCCAAGATGCCCACTCCTCATCCATCTTCCGCCAGCCAGCGGCCTACTCCTGGAGCGTTCGACAACAAATCTTACTCCTCTATAATGCTTCCACTGTTTGCTCTGCTGAGCTCACTGTGCCAACAACGTGCAGTGGAACTACAGCGGGCTGCACGGCTCTATGTATGCAAACTGAAAGACTCGACAACTGGAGGTGGTAGCTGCAAATGGCTTCCATACATCACGCACATCCCCAGTTCCATTACTGGTCCCATAAGTGCAGGGTATGAACTGCTCCTGAGAAGGCGACATTCACTGGTCTGATTTACACGAAACAAAGCCCGTGGTCTACGCCTGTCTGCATGTATGCATTTAAGCTGGACATCCAAAGAGGATTGATGGTATATTTACTTGGTGTTGAAGATACACGGGGGTGGTAAGAGGGAGCTCAGTGTACACATTACAGCACATAGTGTATAACATTACAGCACACTAGCAGCGCCCAGCAGTCCGTGAGCTATCACCTGCTACAGTCCAACAAGCAGATGGTCACTGCGAAATGGAACACTGACTCGCAACCAAACACAGACTAGGTTTAAAAACCAAATGGGCATTAGCCAACAACAAATTAAGCATACCAGAACCCTTGCTCTGCTCGCTATTGTCAATGCAGCGGGAAAAGGAACTGTGCGGGTTTCGTCCTTTGTAGAGATGTTATAATATGCAGAACAAGAAAGACCATCTGTGCAAAACAAGTACTGAAAAACTAGAGTAAGGCTAACTAGTTTCTGCTAAAAGGCGGCTTAGTACAGCCGACAAAAAATAACCGAATTACACCTCTAATGACGGATCAGCCACACAGACTAAGAAGAGAGAGCTACGCTGGGGAGGCCCTGGTGGGGGAGGGGCTCCCATCCCCTTCAGTGGCTGCTCATGTGCGACACACAACAGGTTTGTTAGAAGAAACCCTGCAAGTCCGGAGGCTGGATAACCACCATCTACACACCACCAGGAGACGAACGGAGGGCGGCCTGCAGCCCCGGACGGGACGGGAAGGTTTCTCGGAGGGGCCATGCTCTGCAACGTGGGCCTGTACGGCGCAGGAAAGGGATCGAAAAAATGCCAACACGGGCCAAGTGTGTAGCATGCAGTGCCCAGGAGCACACAGAGCAGCATGCATTGTAAACAAAAACGTCTCTTCGCTTCTGCGCACCCCGGTGTTGGCAAAGCTGTGTGTGAAGGACTTGGCCTCCCCAAAGTGTGGCTAAGCCTTCCTCTTCCTGTGCCCCCCGCGACCTTGGAAATGGGTCTTTTAGAATGTTAATCTCTCCAGCACCCGGTTTTGTTCCCACGCATCCTTCAATTTGCAGATTCCATTCGCTCTCGGCCTTTCCAGCTGTTAACATGCAACCGTGGTGGCCCCGATGGCTACAAGCTGTTGTACATATACCGCCCTCGGTAAGAGGGGGCCTCTTCACACGGCCGACGGCACGTCCTTGGACGGGGGTGGCACGACTGTAGCGTCCTGAAGCGCCGGCCTATCCAGCCACTTAACTGTACCAACATCTACAACACAACTCCAAAGTGCGGTAAACAAAGCGGACTCCACTCGTACCTACACAGGGGCAGGGTTACGCGCAACGCGACATGGTTCTTGGTTCATATTAAAATATAAATGGCTGCTCCCTGCCTCATTTTTTCTTAAACCTAACTGTAAATGTATTGCATTAAAGACAGCGAACTCATCCCTCTGCACTGGGCGGTGCAGAGCAGGCAGCCTTTAGTAATCCCTGCAATGTGCAGTCTTACTGCAAACCACAGGTGACTGACGGCGGCTGGGGTCATCCGGGTCTAGGCCAAAGGGGGCCGACACCGAGTCTTGGAATACAGGCTATTAGTATGGGTTTCCTGCTAATATTCTTAAAATAAGCGGGGAAGTCGTGTCGTTACTCTTTACTCTCACGTAAACCCGCTGTACGTCACTTCTGCCTCTCCAACTGCGCTAACAGGGCAATGTCCGTTCAATTACTCGAACAACTTGACAGTTCACGAAATGTCACAAAGTCCATAACCAGGACGGCCGTCTCGTAAGAGACACTCGGTTGTCTTTTGGCCGCTGTTAGAGCTCAAACACGTACCCGGGGAGCAGCGTTCCCGCCCAGCTAAGCAACAGCGTAATAAACAATTATGTAAACAATACATGCCCCCTTACCTAAGGTATGTTTAGAGAGGTTAGCGGAAAGAGCTGAAGACAAAGTGACTGCTGGATAGACGTGTGAAAATATTTTAAAGAATGTAAAATAAACTAACTGGGGAACATGTGTGTGTGTGTGTGTGTATACCGCAACTTACGAACCAGTGTGCGCCTCGCAAGAGGAATGTAGAGGGCTCGAATTGCTTTTGGGCCCTGATAAGTTTGGGTTCCTGTCTAGATGTTGGAAGTCCTCGGCTCGACATGTCGGAACACACCGCCACCACACTTCAAACACAGGCTGCCCGCTCTGCCCTCCGGCTGCCTGTCCCGGCACAACAATTACAGCGAGAGCCGACACTCCCCAGCAGCAACTGGTAATGGGAAGCAGCGCCCCCCCCCCCCCCCCGCGGGCACACACGGCTTTCACTATTAGAGCCGAGCCGCGGTTATTTTCAGAAAGCGGATTCCCTGCTCAGAAATTACCGGTTTACCTTAACACGAGCACGGTCAGACGGTCATACCCACTTCACAAAGGCGCACAACATTCCCATTTAAGGAGCATAAGAATGAAGTGCTAGATTTCGATAAAAGCCATAAAGGTCGGTCCCATATGCCGGAGGCTCCCAAGCTACAATCCGTGTTGTATACGCACCCAAGCCGCCCCACGGACCTGGACGCCACGTTTTCCCATCTGCGGCTCGGCGGTGCTGACAGCAAGCGGCTTAAACCGTGAACGCAGGGGACGTGGGTCCGCACGTCGAAGCCTGTTCCCGAGGGCCTTCCAAGGGCCCCGAAGAGAAGTCCTTTCAGGAGGTTGACACCTCACTTCAGACAGCTCCGTTGCCTGTACTCGGATTAAAAACGGGACGGGTCACCTCGTGGGCTAAAAAAACACCTTACATTTCACGCCAATCGGGGCTGAGGTCACCCCTGTCCCATCAGGGAGTGACCAGGGCTTCTCGACCAGACGGACTCTACCAGTTCCCAGTTTATTCGCCTGCCCTTGACGTTTCATCCACATTTGGTCGCTGCCATCCCCCCACCCCAAAACGGTGTTAAAAACAAAAGCAATGTATCAGGTTATTCTAAGGGGGGGGGGGGGGGGGGAAGAGAAGTATACCACATTCAACAGAAATAATAATAGGTGCAAGGGTGTCACCTGCCGAAACATCGTTTAAAAAACAAACACATTGCAATAAATAGTTATTAAAGGTGTGCATTCGGCTATGTGTCTGGTGAGCGGTTTGTTCCAGCCTATAAAGGCAGTCAGTAGGCAGACAACCCTCCAG
This sequence comes from Triturus cristatus, assembly GCF_964204655.1. Taxonomy (NCBI): domain Eukaryota; kingdom Metazoa; phylum Chordata; class Amphibia; order Caudata; family Salamandridae; genus Triturus; species Triturus cristatus. The sequence goes on from NC_140583.1 coordinate 358,592,308, forward strand.
CCCCGGTGATGGAAGGGTTTCCGCTGGTGCAATCCATCAACTGTTTACAAGTGCGAGCTCATAGCGTGACCTCTGACCTACAGCAGGGGCGCGCTCTGCGCTCGCGGGCCAGACCTAGCTGAGAGCACCGCCCCCTCCATCTACTGCGAGCCTGGAAATACTTAAGATCAAAGCTTCCCCCCTGCTGCAGAACAAAGGCAAATGTTGTAACCGGGCAATCTGGGCTTTAAAAAAAAGCCACAGCCAATTTACATTCCATGGCTTTATTGGGGGACCGATCAATTAATTTCCAACTGGGCTATATAATGTTTAATAAAACATCGAAACTGGCTGGGTTTTAGTTCTGGACTTGCATGCTTGCATGTTGTACTTGAAGGCAGCTGGCATCTTCAAATAAACAGGGGCTGGGGACCCACGGTCCTCGCGGTAACGGAGATGGGATGCAGAAGCTTCCTCAGGCCTGACCACGGTGCGCTGTACAGCAACTCTGCACAAAAGGAAACCACACTACACGGGCCATCTGTGGGCAAACAAACTTTCCAAAGAAAGCACACATCATGCTGTAAATCGCTTTCGAGCACTACTTACCAAAGGTGTTTAACCCCAGAGATACAATCAATTCAACATCTGCTTGTTAACAATTTGGAGTTTGAGTGCAACATAACCAGCAACAAAAAACAGCCACGTGACTGTTCGCCCCCTACATTTTGCTTGAAGCAAACCAATACAATTGTTTGATACTAAGCCCTGCTCTTAAGTATGCACGGTGACAACTTTTTGTCGGTTACTTTGCATACTTGCGAACAGGTTGCATATACTTAGCGGGCCAACCCTCGCAGTCAAACACGGCATCTGTTTGGTACTGTCCACTTCTGTGAACTGTCCAATCAAGCAAGGTGTGTGCAGTGGATTCTAAAATGGGAGCGGCTTTCATGATGAGACGGCCCATTAAATGCAACTGGGCGCTGGATGGAAGGTTAACTGCGTTCAAATACTGTAAACAATGCAATAGCATCTCTCTCATGTCCAGGCCGGGCCCAGTAGAGAGACCTCTCGGACCACAAGTAGAGTAAGTATCATGACGTGAAGACGCTGCGCGCCCAGACGCCAGGCTCGCGCGGCCGCACGGAGTTCACTACAGCGCGCGCTGCACCCAGTGTGTGCAGCAGGCTGCCAGCCCCTCTAGTCAATAAACTGCTGCGAGTGGAAGCAGATGGAATAACAGGCGAGCCGGTCCCTGGACATCCAAACAGGAAACACCGGCCTCACGGACCGCCTGCGCTCTAATTGTTCCCAGAAACCCCGGCGCCTTATTTTTAGACAGCGCGCACACTTCCATCTTCTGGGCTCACCAGAAAACGGCGACATGCCCTCCGTGCTCAAGACCAAGACGCCCGGGTTTTCGACGCAACGTACCCCGAACATGAAACCGAGCACTATCTTCTATTTACAACTTTGGAGCCGATTACAGTAATAGGAAAACACAAGCAGCTGAGCCAACATCGTCACATCTTGCTCGCAGTTGCAAGACCGAAAAGAAAGCGGAACATCAACCACTAACTTTAAGTTAATTTTCAAGTTCAAAAGAAAGCGCTACATCGCGATGGAGACTAAAAGCGGCCTTACCGTCTTCCCGTTGTAGTAATACATCAGCGAGTTGGTCCCCATCCCGGGCACAGGGTAGGCACAATACATGTTGCGGCCGAAAAGGGTGCCGTGGGCTTGTAAAGTGCACCGCCTCTCACCAAGGAACACATCCACCCGCTCTGACAGAGCGGTTTCTCCTGTACGCGGCAGCCACACATGGACCTACTCACAAAAAAAAACCGTATGCAAAACAGGGCTGAACCATCTAAGAAACGGCGGAGGGGGAGGCAGCCGTGTAATCCTTTTCCACACCCCGCCTCGGCGGCAGAAATGCGAGCCAGCTCAACCTTTGTGTGGCGCTGGGTGGGAGGGGGTAAGCACTCTACTCGCTAACATGACCGAAACAAAGAGAGGCTTTGGGGTTTTCAAAGTATAAACGCAAACCCTGTAATGTAGAAGTTCTGACCCCGTAAAGGGCAGGATACCAGGGATGGCGTGTGCACAAGCCCCGGGCCAGATAATCTTCTGTATTTTGTTTTAATTAAATTAGAGCACTTGTGGCGTTGGAAAAAGAGCTTGGTGCACCTCCAGCGACGCGCGCCATCTGTCCCTTTATCAAGTTGCCTAAAACTTGGTGGAAACGCTCCACTGAACAACGAGGAAAGCAGGACATGACTACGAAGGGCAGTGATGCCCTAAATATGTAAACTACTCGGACACCGCAGCAACACAATATTTATTTATACTCTTTGGGGTATAAGTAACGTATAAGGGTTTTAACAGAAACATTTAATGAGAATAGGCACAACAATACAACACGCAAGTGTTACAAACCCACTAATACCCTACATCGTACGGGTGCATGGTCGATGTCTTATCTCAACACAATGTTACTCTACAAATAAAAAAAAGATACAATTATTGGCTAGACGTGGACTTTAAAAGAAGTTTTCATACTCTTGGTTAATTAGTAGACAATGTGCCGGATGAGCAGGGCTTCAGTTCAGTAAGCAGTACCTCCAACCAAGCCTCACAAGTAATGTGTAAACTGTACAATCGCAACAGCCTCCTTTTCTGCAGGTGTTTTAATCAATTGTTTACATACTTTCAGGCTACTTCATATGGTCACTCAAAGACGCGGAAATCTTGCATTGTTGCTGGCAGCTCAGACTCTTTTTCTGCCAGTATGGGAAGATGCTGCCTATGCTGTATCTGTACCGAGCGTGTTAATGCAACGTTCTAAAAGGTTTGTAATACACACAAACTCAATTCAACTCACTCTGACAATGCAGCTTTTTGTTAGGTCTTCAGACAGCTTTAGCTGTCTCGTAAATCTCACATAATGGGAACAAGCATTTGTAAAGCCAATCGGTCTTGCCTATGCAAGAGCTATTTGCTTTGACAATGTGTTTATCCATTTTGTACACTAACACGACTGCTGTTCAGCATGCCGAAAAGTTAGTGGTGTAGAGGAAAGTGGCATGAAGAGGAGTGTTGTGAAGTAGAGTGGCGTAGAGTACAGTGGTGTAGAGTGGCATAGAGTGGAGTGATGTAGAGTGGTGTGGAGCGGTATTGGTACAGCAGCGTGGTGGAGTTGAGTGTCGTAGAGTGAAGTGGCATACTGTTGAGTGTCGTAGAGTGTTGTGCGTAGAGCAGTGTGTCGTAGCGTAGAACCTCATGGCGTAGAGTGGCATGTCGTAGAGTGGTATATGTATGAGGTGGTGGCACACTACTATTACAGACTACATTTTCAAATGAAATAACTCTTACATTTGCACAATATTACAGCACACTAACAATAGTGTGGAAATGGCACCAACAAGTGTACTGAATGATTTTCATCATATTAAAGTATTTTTTTCCACCACACTTCAGAATTACCCAAAAAATTGCTTCTTTTGTACCCTCCTAATGCCAATACATTCTGAAATATGAAACAAAGCTTTGAGAGGCAACCTAAGAAAACTTCAAAAAGTTGAAAAGCACAAATGCTCAATTTCTACACAAGAGTCGGGAGGAAATCTTTAGGTGTTCAGTCCTTTATTTCAAATAAGATGCTGAACAGTCAATATAGCCAACGCGTTTCACCCGTTACGAGCTTCTTCAGGGCATCAAATGAGGAGAGACTCCTCTAGATAGTATATTCAATGTTGAGATGGAAAAATAGAACTACAAGTTGTGTGACAAAATATTTTCTTTGACGTAGTCCAGGGGTGACAAGAAATTTTTAAATAAAGAAGAATTTAGTTTCTTTTTTTTCTTCTTTCAAAGAAGAACTCCAATATTATGCAGCATCAGTAACTGTTTGTCAAGAGTAAGGTACGAACGATGCTAATGATGTGGAACCATCAGCCACATCTAGACCGGACCCGTACTCCTTTCCGGCATCTCGGTCTCCATGGATTCCACCTAAACTTGAGAACTACCCAGAGTTTTCTGCTTCTTTTTTGCATAATTTATGCATCACTCTATGCCTGAAAGGGTATTGTTTTGACTTATACTGGGTGCTTCATTTTGTTCATCAGTGCTCGGCTCCCAGTGGGGAAAATAAAGTTAAAAAGTGATAGAAGGGGTCAGAGTAGCAGTAACTACATCAGCTACCCTGACCCCATGACATTAATAGAGAAGTCTGTGAGGGACCCCTACTGGCCAAGAAATTGTTCAAAACCTTTATTTTTTTAACCATGCGATATTCCGCAGTTCCTCCAGAATTCAGGTGGTTGGCGGATTCAGACCCCAATTAAAATAAAACATACACTCACAGATCCACACACCTACTCAAACATTTACACAACCACTCGCACACCCACTCAGACCCACACAGCTTTCGCACACCCACATAACCAATCTCACACCAACTCGCAGACCCTCAAAACCACTGGCAGACCCTCAAAACCACTCACAGACCCCAAAAAACACACACACACACCTACAAAGCAACTCCCACACATACTCACAGACCATAGTAGCCAGCCAAACACACCCTCACACACCAAGGTTGCAGGTACGTTCTAGTTAGAAAATCACATTAAAAAATCCTAGACATTGACTGAAAATAAAACAAAAGGTTATAGGGACGCTATTGTTGGGAAGTAAAATAAAAAAAAAAACAGAGGAATTCACTGAAAAAAACCCAAGGTTACATCAACGTTATAGTTAGGTTCAGATTTCACACAAACATAACCATTGAAATTCAGCAGTTCTAGTTATCACAAGTAACTATAACTCGTGCCCTAAGGTAACTATAACTCACGGCCTTGCCACTCCACATATTACATCACTCATGACATCTTCTATGAAATCATTGATAATATCACTGCAACATTTGCAGTACAATTATTGATGAGAAAACTGAGCATGGCTCTTGTTATAGCTACTTGAGATAACTATAACTGCTAAATATACATATATACACACATATATATATATATACACACACACACACATACATTGTCTGAAAAAAAAACATAGGTTACAGGGATGTTATAGTTAAGTTCACATTTCACTTCTACAAAACCAGTGAAAGTCAGCAGTTATAGTTACCTGAGCCAACTATAACTTACGCCCCTGCAATGCACAGCTTATGACCTCACATACTACATCACTCATGACATGGTCGGTGACATCACTGATTACTTCATTCAGTGAGTAAGCGTTTTCTAAATATTTATGACTGTTAAAAATATATACTAAGCTACTACAAAAGTTAAATTAGTATACTAGGTGTGCCACTAATGAGTGATACTATTTATAACGTGTTATCGGAGTGACTGTGTGTATCCGAGTGTGAGTGCCTGCACGGGTGTATGAGTGGCTGTACGGGTGTGTGAGTGGCTGTATGGGTGAGTGAGTATACAAAAAAATCTATATTTGTAAAGCACGAACATATCAGACCTAAAGGTTTCAAGGCACTGGGGACCATCGGGGAGATTAAGTGAGTTTTTGCCCAGTCTCACATGATGAAAAGCTGAGCTGCCCTTAGCACCGGGGTTTGAACCGTAAGCCCCATGCTCCAGATCCAGCTGCTCTGGCCGCTGCACCACACCTCTCCCTCAAGTGAGTGGGTGTGTGAGTGGCTGTATGGGTGAGTGAGTACCTGCTTGAGTGGGTGTTTGTTTGAGTTGCTGTTTTGGAGAGTGAGTGCACGTGTGAATGGCTGTATGGGTGAGTGGCTGTGTTGAGAGGCTGTATGGATGAATGAGTGGAGGTTTGAGTGTCCGTTTAGGTGAATAAGTGGGTGTGTGAGTAGGTGTATGGGTGAGTGTGGCTCTGAGGGGCTGTATAGGTGAGTGACTGGTTGTATGAGTAGCTATATGGGTGAGTAAGTAGCTCTATGAGTGAATGGTTGGGTGAGTACTTGTATGGGTCTTTGAACGGGTATGCGAGTTGTTCTGTAAGTGTGGGTGGATGAATAGTTGTATGGGTGGGTTAGTGGTTCTGTTGGCAGGCTGTATGGGTGAGTGAGTAGGGGGGGCAAGTGTCTGTATGGTTGAATTATTAATGGGTGTGTGAGTAGCTGTATGGGTTAGTGACTAGCTCTGTGAGTAGGTGTACAGGTGAGTGTAAGGGTGAGTGAATGGGTGTGCAAGTGGCTCTGGATGAGTGAGAGGGTATGAGAGGGCATAAGCCATCGATTGTGGGGGCATAAGTTATAGTTAGCTCTGGCTACTAACTGCTGAATTTCACTGATTTTATACAAGTGAAATGTGATCTTAACTATAAAGTCACTGTAATCTGTTTGTCAGTGAAAACATATATATATATACACACACACACACACACATATATATATATGTGATCAAGGCTGTTGTGTCAGTCGAAACGCGTAATGACATATTGAGTGATAAATAAATATCTTGTCATTCCAACTAAGAGGAGTTCGTGCTGGTTCTTTTCATCGCCCGTGGGGAAGTTGGAAGACAGCGATTCAGCTATATATATATATATATATATTCACTGAAAAAACCATAGGTTTCACACATGTTATAGTTAGCTGGACATTTTACTGATAAAAAACCAATGAAATTCCCCCGTTATAGTTACTGTAGGCAACTATAACTCACGCGACCGCAATCCTCTGCTGATGCTAATACTGTATTTAGACACTTATTTGCCCATATCTTCTTCCATTAAATTTTAGCTATACATATATTACAAATATTTTTTTTTCATAAAGACACATATGTCATCAGCAGAGGATTACGGTCGCGTGAGTTATAGTTGCCTACAGTAACTATAACGGGGGAATTTCATTGGTTTTTTATCAGTAAAATGTCCAGCTAACTATAACATGTGTGAAACCTATGGTTTTTTCAGTGAATTAGCAAGGTTTTTTAAATGCTATTTCCTAACTATAACGTGTGTGAAACCTATGGTTTTTTCAGTGAATTTGTACGGTTTTTTAAATGCTAAGTTACTTTACGCCATTTGTGGCGTGCGCGCCCACTTAACGCAGTTCGTTCCGTGCACGGTTTTTATCAACTTTAATAAGCCCTGTACATTTGGTGGCCTTCGGCCACCAAAAGCACAGGGGGTGAGGTCAATGTGGATAGTGTTTTTTTTATTTCGATTTTATAATTTCATGTTGCCAAAATTACGTTTTTTTTCTCTATTAATAAGCCCTGCACATTTGGTGGCCTGCGGCCACCAAAAGCACAGGGGGTGGGGTAAGTGTGGATAGTGTTTTTTTTATTTTTATTTTTTTACCGTAAGCGTACGGTAAGCTTACGGTAAGCGTACGGTAAGCGTACGGTAAGCGTACCCCGCGAAATTGCCGAAAAAAAAATAAAACCGTTTTTGCTCTTGGGGGATGTTTGGGGACTCCCTCAACATGACTATGTGGGAGAGAGTTGTCAAAACAGCCCCGTAACATGTTTTTGGCCATCATGTTTGATAAACAACACTCAGTGCGAGAGACAAAATGGCGGACGCCGCTTCCTGGTTTCGGCCGATTCGAATGTTTACTAAGATCTAAGAGCCAATCAGAATCGCGCTCGCGCACGCCACCGTAAGCGTACGGTAAGCGTACGGTAAGCGTACGGTAAGCGTACCGTAAGCGGGCTCAGATATATATATTGATTTAAAGGCTATTTTCTCAGAATCTACTGAACAGATTTACACCAAACCTACAAAAGGCACTTCCTTGACCTAGGGACTACCTCTCTGCCAAATTTCTAGTAATTCTGTTCAGCCGTTCGGGCTGTAGCTCGTTCTAAAGGTCCTATGGAAAAATGCATGGGAAAAACGCGTTTTGGGACCCCCCTTTTATCTCAGCCCCCGCTTGACGAATCCCCCCGAGACTTTCAGGGTAGGAGCGGAGCGTAGCGCCCCACCTATTTTGAGAAATTCGCGAGGATTCGTCGACCGGCGCCAAAGTTATTCAAAATAGAATGTTGAGGTTTTCCTATGGAAACGTGGTCCTAACTATAACTACCTACTGGCGACCGCCAGTAGGTAATATATATATATATATATTTTGCCACAAAAGATTTTTCAGAACTAAGAATCGGCGAGACACAGCGGGGAATGCAGGAAGGGTCTTTTATTCACCAGAGCAATGGCATGACGCGTTTCGGTCTGTGCCTTCATCAGATGCCTGCTTCAACAAAGTTCTCACACCAGGAAACCCACAGGAATACTGCCGGTCGTTCCGCCATTAATAGCTGTTCAGGTGGGCGGAGTTAGAGTCCCAAACAGTGTGGAAATTTAGCTTGTAACTGAACATCATCTGCGCCATCTTGCCTCTCCCCAGCGCCACGCACAGCGAACGCACGGCCGCCATTTTAGGCACCCCACTCTCTCCCCCGCTCATTCTCGATCGCCAGCGCGTTCCCCTGGCGCTGCGAGCATCCCCCGCGCGCCGGCCACCCCCCGCTCTCTCATACACGGGCCATAAACCCCCTCATTCTGCGCGACCCTGCCATGGAACCACATCCCACGCCTGACCGACATCCCATACATGGTCATGCCTCTCTTTGATAACCCCCTTCCTCTGCGCCCCATTGTCCGAACCGATCCCAGGCCATCACCTAGCCCTGCGGATGCAGTTTATTGCCCCTACTGTAAGGGAAACACCCCACATCAAAGGGATTACAGTGGATCAAAGCCCCTACCCCCTGAGACCCGGCCGGTTGCACACATCCCCGGGAATTGGCGGAATGTCCAGCTGCGTGATAGCAATCTCCTACTGTAGATGGGGTGGGGACTTCCACTGTAGATATGTGTGGGAACGAGTTCGAAGTGGGGATTCCGAAGACGTTCTTTTATACATCAAAGTAATCTCAAGAATGTGCCATGTACAATAAACCTGCAATAAAGTCATAAACCTGTGTATAAGAGGCCAGGCCTCAGAGATGCAGTTAGAGCACCTCGTGACGATACCTTGCTGTCTGATCTGATGTGTTCTGCTCCGACGTAATAAAACTTTGTTTCCTGCCTTCCAGTCTCCGGCGCCTGCCTCTTTCATTGGTAAATTATCGAGTGGTATGAGAGGCGATTACCGCCGGGCAATACTTGAAAGGTTATCGACTGACACTGCCGCTACCATTTAACAACAGTAATGCAGGCGCGTCGGCAGACTGCAATTACCAGCATGCACCTCTCACGGCTTGCAGGTAAGTTTCTCTACTCCGGTCCAAGCGTCCTTGCTAGGGCCCCGAGTTTAATGAAGAACATGGTCTGTGCTCTTGGTAAGAATATACATATATATATATTTTTTTTTTTACCGTACGCTTACGGTAAGCGTACGGTAAGCGTACTCGGCGAAATTGCCGAAAAAAAAATAAAACCGTTTTTGCTCTTGGGGGATGTTTGGGGACTCCCTCAACATGACTATGTGGGAGGGAGTTGTCAAAACAGCCCCGTAACATGTTTTTGGCCATCTTGTTTGATAAACAACACTCAGTGCGAGAGACAAAATGGCGGCCGCCGCTTCCTGGTTTCGGCCGATTCGAATGTTTACTAAGATCTAAGAGCCAATCAGAATCGCGCTCGCGCACGCCACCGTACGCTTACGGTAAGCGTACGGTAAGCGTACCGTAAGCGGGCTCAGATATATATATTGATTTAAAGGCTATTTTCTCAGAATCTACTGAACAGATTTACACCAAACCTACAAAAGGCACTTCCTTGACCTAGGGACTACCTCTCTGCCAAATTTCTAGTAATTCTGTTCAGCCGTTCGGGCTGTAGCTCGTTCTAAAGGTCCTATGGAAAAATGCATGGGAAAAACGCGTTTTGGGACCCCCCTTTTATCTCAGCCCCCGCTTGACGAATCCCCCCCGAGACTTTCAGGGTAGGAGCGGAGCGTAGCGCCCCACCTATTTTGAGAAATTCGCGAGGATTCATCGACCGGCGCAAAAGTTATTCAAAATAGAATGTTGAGGTTTTCCTATGGAAAAGGGGTCCTAACTATAACTACCTACTGGCGACCGCCAGTAGGTAATATATATATATACACACACACACAAATTTAAACCAGGATTTAGAGTCACACTCCTTTTCAACCACTGCACAGTCTGCTAGGCTTCAACACTAAAAATCAATACACACGCACAATATATAAAGCAGCATTTAGGGTCACCCCTTTTAAACCACTAGTTTGTTCAATTATGGTTCTCATTTTGCTGAAGCCCATCACACCATGGGGCAATAGGCCAGCTCACCCCTGACACTAGCTCTTGTACAATGAGCAACAGCATTTTTTTCTGATCACATGTGCACCCTAAAAAGAAGGGCAGTGCCTGGCAAGATGGACTAATACTTTACTTTGCTAATGCGTTTTTGTTTTGATTCTTTATTTTTTTTTTATTTTTTAAGTCATTCTTGTGTGTTTAAAACTTTAGGTTACCGTAATTCAAGGCCAATACTACCTTTGTTAAACCAACAAGAGAACATTTTTCTGTGATGTGCATTAGAATGAAAATGGTTGTCCAATACTCATCTAAATATACCTGGCAGCTGGAAGCACGTGTACAACGAACCTGTAGCACAAAGACAAGAAATGGTTCAAGTATACTAAAACTAAGTAAGTAGAATACCTGTGAGGGAATTTCCTAGAAGGAAATTTACATGGAGCTGTACTAGGCCAGAGTAAGACTGCTACTGACAAAATCCACTGGGCACAGTAAACTTGCTCAAAATACAATATTTGTCACCAGAATAACAGATGCATTTGTTTTGTAGATGCAAGCACCATTCAGAAAGTCACTTCAGCTAAAATTCTGGCAAATGGAAACCAGTTCTTCAAAGCACAGTATCTCTCCAATGTTAACGGGGAAGTCGATCCTATCTCAGCCTCTCGTCCCCAAGGAAGTCCCAGGCTGACTAAGCGCACGCTATTTCAGGGAAAGACTTTTAGACTGGAAGACTCTGCGTCACTGAGCTCCTGAAATACACAACAGACCTCTCTCCCCGTGGGCGGAATCACGCACGGGAGCAGAGGGGCTTTCAGTCTGCTCGTCTCAGCACGTGCTCCAGTGAGTAAGAGATCAGTAATGCGGCTGCTCTTAGGTGACACACAGTACATCACTTCACATTAGGTTTCTGTGTTTTGATTCAGTGCTGTGCCTGAAGAGAACTGGTGTTGGACCTATATGCATTTGGAAAAACCCACATGGGTATAAAACAACCTATGCTACCATGTTCTATTTGGGGTGGAGGTGAGGAGTGGGGAGAGGGTGTTTTGGGGGGGTGGAGGGCGAGACAACAGCTAGCACACAACCTGCACTGGAAAACAAGCATTGGCAAAGCCAGCAGGTCTCGCCTTTATAATGCACGTGCCAAACTGTCGTCTTTGCTGTAAGGTATCGTTTACAAAATTACAAATAAATACTAGAGAAATGCCAAAGATATTGTGCGGTCAAATAAAACACTGAATTCAATGTTTTAAAACTCCATAAAAATGGCATGGTTTATTAAATACCTTTCAGTTTGGAAACTCTGAATATGACCTAAAAATAATTAAGTGTGATAATGTAAATGGAAAAGCTTGCCAAGGACTAATTCACTTACCATAGGATTCAGTCATTTGGTTCTCTATAGAAGGCCAGGGAACATATTTATGGACTTTCAGGAAAATTGACTTACAAAGTACACCTTCTGCTTCAGACGGCAGCTGAGTGAGTGAGTGCAGTAGATGGCCCTTCAGCCAGCAACATAAAAGATTGTGTGCGCCCCAGCTTGTGCTTTCATGCAATAAGGAATGCAGGGCATAAAACAAAAGCAACAGTTAAAGACTTCTCTTTAGCCATTCCCTAGCAAAATAGACCTGTTTCGATGCTGTTGCAGACAAGCTGAGAGGGGCGGGAGTAACAAATCCATGGGAAGGGGATATTTGAGGGTGTTCAGCAGCATACGAATGAGAGAGTTCAAAAACACATGCACTCTCAGAGAGGTGACTGGGGAAAAAGTGCTTCCATAAATGTGAGCAGTGGAAGGATACAAGTCAGCCAATCAGAAGAATTGTAAAGTGGCAATGCTCTAGGGGCTAGACAAACACAAGAAAAAAAGGAAGGCAAGCCTTTGAATAAGAAGCAAGTAAATCAGAGGGTCAGTAAAGCCACAGAATGGTAAGCAGTGGGTGAGCTGTAAGCCCACTGTAAGTTCACAATAGGTCTTGTGAACAAGACTGTTTGGTAAGTGAGACCTAAAAAAGGGAATAGTTACGTGTAAGAGCGATAACTCCCTCCTAAATCAAACCTGTATTTTTATGGCAACACCTATGTAGAAGAATCCCTAATTTGAGATGCAATGTCCTCATGCATGTACACACTTTGCAGATACATTTCACGTTAAGCGCTGCTGGGGTCACGAAAGGTGCCATTTATGACTCAGAAGAAACTTAACTGTACCACACAATCAAGAATACAGTTGTGTCATGGCCTGGTAAGGAGAAACACAAAAGTCCATTGACGAAAGGAAGTGAACAATGAGTGTAAAGAAAGCTCAAGCATATATTCAGCTAACACGCGTTAGATTTCCCTTCTGGTGAGCCTTCCCTGTTGATAACATTCTCGGGTTCATGGCTTGCAACTGGACAGTGTTCTGCGCAGCTGTTCACGTGGCTCTATCTTGGTGGGTTCGTTCAGCTATCCAATGTTCTCTACTCTCAGAGTTGTTGCTGCTATGTTCTTTCAATGCCTGCACAGTTCTCATGGTATCTTTTACTTGCCATTAAGTATTTTTTGACAAGCGGGCGCTCGGGGCTTAAGATTAGCTGTACTGTGAACACAGCGATTGCAGTAGTTTCTTGGCACAACACCTTCCGCTTTTTTTCTGTAGGGTTGCAGTCAACATTGGCAGAAACACTATGTCGGATACCAGATACTTGAATCCTGTAATTACTTTCAATTTATTGCTTGCTGCGAAAAAACAATATTTTCCTCATTTGTGTTCAACTATCCCAATTCTTCATGGTTGCATATTACTTCCTGTTATATCTTCTATCAGACATTATCTCTTTCTATTTCAGCAGTCCTGGAATATTTTTCCGTGTGTTGAAATTGGAGTTTTCACCAGTCTGGTCTACCCTTCCTATTATTCCATGTCAGTAGAATTTATTAATCTATTGTTGGCAGTTGAGGCCGGCATGGCTCGTTGCACAGGGGGTGTTTAAATCACGGGGGGCATGCGCATGGTGGGGGCATGATAATCATTTTTTTTTTTTTAAAAGAAAAAAAAATTAAAACTTACATTGAGGCCGGGTCCTGAATTTCTTTGCTCCTGCTCTCCTGAGCCAGGGACTGCAGAGTTGAGCATGTTCTCTGTGCAGCCTGCATGGAGAAGGGGACAGTGCGCATGACTGGTTTGAGCGGCCCGAGACGAGTGGGCAAACCACTCCTCCCATGCCCTGTTCCGTAAGCAGAGCAGCCCCTACCACACGCCCGCCGGCAAAGGAAACATAAAATGTTACCATTTTATGTTTTTGCTTTTCGCACTGCGAGAAAGCAGTGGGGCGACGCTTCTCCGCCATAGCAGAGGAGACGCAACTGGGTGTTGGGAAAGATTGAGAAGAGCAGCATGCCCTTTTTAGGAACCAAGTGAAGAATTTTGACTTGCACACCATGAGGACAAGTCATTGACTATAACAACCTACCACAACAGCAAATTGAGTCCTCTTCCTGGGGAGAAACATCAAAAGCAGTGTGCAGCACGACTCAGGGGAATTGTGACCATGCATGAAAAAAGGGCAGATTGCTCAGAAGCAATGAAATCAGCAGAATATAAATACATGGTGTTAGAAGGTGGTTCTGACACTATGGGCCGTCCGGATTTTTCGCTTTTTGAGCACCTAATTGTTGAGCTTTTACTGTAGGGGCGCCTCATAAGTTGGGACTCACCCACAGTGAACCCAAGATGTAAGAGACTGCATGGGGATTTTACTGGTGTTCTCCTGGCTTGACCAGGCACTGCGCAGCAGCTGGAGTAAGGGACACCGGGCTGGTTACATGCAGACATGTGTACATGCGTGTGCACACGTGTACGGGCTGCACAGGGGAGATTCCCAGCGTGCGCAGTCCAGGAGCAGCTACAAAGTGAATGGTGTGGCAGGACTTAAACAGTATTGGGTGGTGACATGGAATAGGCTTTATACACTGGAAATAAACATGCCAGGGAAAGTCAGTGTGTTTTACTGTGTTTTCACTTCATATTCCCCTATGGGGATGTGGGGCCCATGGCTAGATTAACTTCCATTAGGCCTACAGATTCCAGACACGCACTTAAGTCCAATGTAGCGAATGTGAAAATAAGTATTCTGCAGAGTCCAAAGTCATATTTGTACTGCTTTTGGGTCATCCAGAACTGTCATATTTCTCTGAGCCAGCCAGGACCAGACTCAGGCTGAGGGCTGACCTCAGCTGGATGGATTGATATCCTTTCTTCCACAAGCAAGGGCCTCCTCTCCATGAAGAGATGATGGGTGGGGCTACACGCTCATCCATCACTAGTTGCCAGGCACCAGGCTGCACCAAGGAGGGAAAGAGTTGGGTTTCAGAGGCCATGTGGCCAGAGACACTGGACGACGCCATTTTGAACAAACTCAGAGGCTGGACAAGGAGGGAGCTGGGGCAGGAAAGTGATGTGTCGCTGTTTGATAGGACCAACAGGGACATCCTGCCAGCCCTCTACTCAACTTTTAAAAAGTGCTTGCAGAGGAAGAGAAGCTCTCTCTGGGGTGTGGTCTGCTGAGGCTGAAGGTGCTGGAGTCTGGCGCAATGGGCAGTTGGAAGGAGAGACCCCCTGACTGCCCCCAGGAACCTAACAGCACCAGAAGAAGAGCCCAGGACCGGAGCGCAGGAGCAGTGGCCTCTGCGCAGGGAGAAGAGAGGCCAAGGAGGAGAGCCAGGCGAAAGGCTGGCGCAGGGAGCCAGTGAAGACAGCACCCTGCTGAATCTACCCTCTCAGAGATCCCGAGGGCAGAGGAGAGTGTTCCCAGTGGCTGGGGCTGGTAAAGAAGAGCATGAAGCGCCCCATAATGCCTCGCCAGGCATTTGAAAATCTGCCGTTTTGGTGCTTTGTGGCCCCCAGAGGAGGAAGGTCACCCTCACTTGTGAAAAGGTGTTGGGGGAGCTGCTGGAGAAGCGCAGTCACCCCCCCCCCCCCCCACCCCCCACCACAAGGAAAAGTTCCACCCTCAGTGTCATGGGGACCTAAAGGAAACTACCCCTCAAGGGCTCAGCTAGCATTTAAACACATTCTAGGCTGGAACTTTTGTTCTACAGCTGAGGGTGTGTGGAGAAGTGCATCATGAAGTGAAGGGCTGAGTTGGGGGATGTGTGAAGAAGTGCATCCCCTGGAGGTGAAGTGGTGTAATTGCACCGAAATGCATTTACTAGTGGTTATTTCTTTTTAGGTGGACTGAAAGTCACATGTGTAAAGTGAAGTACCTGTGTAAGGTGATGTTAAGCTAAATGGAGTTATGTTGCTGGACCTTCCTGCTAGGGGGTCTGGCTGTATTTATGTAATCCCATGCTTTTACCTGTGATTCCTTTTAAAGTGAAGAGGCGCACTGCAGGAGAAGTGTAGTTGCCAGGAGTACTTCTTTTGAAGGGACTGTAAGTCACATGTGTAAAGAGATGTCATAAGCCAAGTGGGGTTATGTTGCCAGACAGTCCTGCTAGGGTGTCTGGCTGTATATGCGCAATCCTGTGATTTAATCTGTGATGCCTTTAGGGGCTGTAATTGCAATGCATTCAAATGATCAACCAAGGTGAGGAGTACTGTCATTCTAAAGTGTGCGTAAACATGAATTCACGCTGCTGCGCTTAGGTGAAGACCCCAGACTGCTAGCCCTTAAGATATAGGAGGTGCATACTTTATGGTCAGTAGGAGATGCTCAGTCAGGGTCATGTGTCACCAAGGCAGGTTTATCCCTTTTTAATGCTTGCAGAGGTAATGGAGTGGGTCGCCACTGGGATGTTGCCAGTGCGCAGGGCCCTCGCTCCAGGTTATGTTCAACTATCTACATTGGGGGCAAGTTGATGTGCATACATGGGAGTGGTGGTACTAGACCCCACACCCCCTGCGGGAGGGGTGGAGATGTAATGCAATGTCACAAAGTAATTCCAACAGCTTAAGTATATTTGTAAATTGGTGCATAGTATTGAGTAGTGTGTGTGTTTAATAAATGTACTCTTACTTTTATAAAGCAAAGTACAGACTGGACAATCAATTATTGAGTGTTATTTTTGTGCACCTGCAAATGGCGATTACTAGCCCACACCACCTCCCTTGAGTAAGCCTCAGACTGCACTGCAACGCTACCCTCAGAGGCAGGCACTACAATTGGGGGTTTGGTTCCCAGTGAAGGACAAATGTAGTCATGTTATTTGTGCAGGCCTCACAGATGCTGCCTCGTTTTCCAACACATGGACATTGTACCAGAACTACAAATATAATCAAGCTCCACTCTTCTCAGGTACGGAAAGTTCCAGAAGACCTTCTGTGCACTTTTTCTCTATGGGGTAAGTCACGTTATTCCCATTGTGCTCGGGGTTGAAATAAACCTGAGTTCATACTGCCCATGAGGCACACTAACAACTTAACAACTTAAAATGTTTCCACCTAACTGAGAGGTAAAAGGCAGATATCCAAATGACCAACCCCTTTGGCAAGTCGCTTGACAGCCACTAGCAGCAAATGGTGCAAAAGTGAATATGATCCCAGCATATGTGCTTATTTCTTGATAGCTTTTACCAGAAAACATTGGGGACTCTGCACAATAAATGAATGATGCATACCTGGATACTGATTTTGGACTGCATGATTTATTAATGTATTATTTTAATACTGTCGTTTGTTGGGGAGCGTCTTCCAATCACACAGTTATACATAATTTGCCCTTGGACTTGTGTACAGGTGTAATGGGAACCCATCAGAACTCATCCTATTAATTGATGTTCACCTGCAATGTAAAGACCATATATTGTTTAGGGGGTAGTTTACCTCTTCGTGCCTGTTACAGTGCCCGACAGATTAGAGAGATGCACACAAAACATTTTAAAGGGACCTGGAATTATTATGGCAATGACCCCAAGTCTCCGACTCCTCCTAAGGCTCCCTCTGTTGCCACATTCAGAACTATGCTGTTGAAGGAAAGCCCATCTAAAAGAATAATGGCTGGAAAGGGCTACATTACCACACTGGCCCGATTCTTTCAAAAAGTTGTTCCTAATTACAGGGTGTACAAGGCTCCGAGGATTGGGCCATGGTGCAAAGATTTCCTTCCAATTGACAGGCACACTCTACAACCAATCAGGTGACTGCAGAAAAAATGTGTGGCACATCAATGAATCAACTCTTTATTTGTAAGGATATACTTATGACCGCTTATTCTTCAATTCAAGCTTTTTCAGTTAAAACAATCAAGAAATCAATTAATAAAAACAATTGAAACTAGGCAAGAAATGGATTTCTAACCTATAGCTAAACAAGCATTGGCAAAGTCAAAAGGGCTGGTCTTTAATGGCTGCTCGCAGATATACTGGCTTTGTCAATGACTTTTAATGCCCGGCCACCATCCAATAGATGAGGACCCCTGACTTCAACCATCCTCCTTATGTAAGTTTTGCATATTTAATTTCTTTTAACTAAGATGGTCAATGTGTTTGGCTGCAAGAAACCAACCATGTGGAACAGCAAAGAATGACAAAATATGTAAAACACATTCAAAGATGGCTGCCCAGGAGTGTGCACGAACAGGTGGGCAATGGCCATTTGGAACAGTCAACTAAATAAACTATTGAAAAAATATATTAGGATATCCAGCAAAAACACTAGTAACCAAACCTTAGCCAAAAAAGCAACATTTTGTTTTTGTAATAAGTAAGTTTAAAAAAGGAAATACAATGAAAGACCGCCCCACAAGCCCTGGCTCTAAAATGCATTATTGGCAGATGTGAACAGGCCAAATTCCAGTACTCCCGGTGAGGGGAGTCAATGGCTGTAGTGGGGGAGGTGGGGGGGGAAGACCCATTGCTGCATTCTGTATTTTGCAGCGAGTGAACTTAAAATGTAAATGGCTAATTAAGAGACCAATAGATGAAGACGACTGACCTCAACCAACTCTGTGTATATATAAATATTTTAAGACTATGAGAAACCAGAAGTCTAGAAAGGAGATAAAGCGGTCTCATAGGCCAGATCTGAAAACATAAAATATAAGGTAATAAAATCCCACAACAAATGGAGTTCAATATACATTACAAAATCCATGATTACAAACAAAAATAATTAAAAATACATTTCAATAAACCACCACTAAAATATCAGCCGAGCAAAAACTCTTCCAAAAAACGATGCACAAAATTCAACACTAGAGTAAATTTAAAAGACTAAAAACAAGATACACCAAAAAATACAAAAGTAAAGAATGCCTCACATCTGACTAGTGAGCATCCTTTGTTGCAAAGAAAATATATTTTGCCACTACAAATTGGACGTCGGTATAAGAGCCTAAATAGCATAAATAGTACTAGATACCAATGTATGTAATATTTCATTACTAGGCCTAGGAAAATACTTTTGTAAAGCAGGCGGATACCTTCGGGTCGAGTTTGTGTTATATAAAACTCCCCTCTCACCCCCCCCCCCCCCAAAAAAAAACTAACTAAATTGTGCATATACGCAATACAAACTTTCTAAGGAGCCTGAATTTACTTGTGGTGTGTCAACCTGGGACTTTCAAGAGAATCCATGCAGATGTTAAAAAGGTTAACAAAGGCAGGAGTTTGGACACAGACTTAGCACACCTTCGTTAAAACTGGCAGCTCCTCTGTATTGAATTCCAAGTTCACTCCTGCACACTTATTACAATACAAAATTTTAACCACTTAAAGCACGCCAGGAGTCTTCCGATTCCTAAAAGACTTTGTTTTCCATTAATTATTTTGCCAAAAGCTAACTTGAGATCTAAAGAGGGCACCAACAATGAATGGTATATTTATTTGTAATGGTCAAAAAGCAGAAAACACTAGTCAACAATACTCAGGCCAGCACACAAACCTGCATGGGCTGAAAACAAGATGGTAGAATTGTTCCCAGCAAACAAGCAACCAGAACATCTTGGAGGCTCTAGTTAAAGAAGAAAGTTGCAATTCTCGTAATTCCCTATTGTGTCTTTGGGCTAATATTCCCACAGAACTTAAACATTAACTGGTTGGTTATCCACAATTGAGACTTTACACTTGGACACGCTGTTGGTTATTCACAATTTAATCTCACTCTTCAATATGTCATACTTAAAGATTTCTATTAGTCCTGATGAAGCAATGCCACAATTGCTTAGTCGCAGTGCTTAATTTGAGCTGGAGCTTTCCGGTGCTAAGCACCGGCATTTAATTTGTTTCCGGTGCTCAGCACCGGCACCTAATTGTCAACACCATACTTAGAACAGTCCACCACATGGTGGTGCTGCTCATCTAATTTAGAGATGAGCAGAACCGCGGTAGTTTAGGAATTCATTATACGTTAAAATTGCTATTAGCTGCCTCCACAGCCATTCCTTTAGGGGAATAATCTGAACTGTCGCATTTACATGCAAGAGAGATGGTTAGTAGCTGTTTTGGCAGTGATGACAAGGGCGATGTGTGGGCCTGCAGGTCAGAGCCCCGGCACCTAATATTTTACAAATTAAGCACTGCTTAGTCGTGAAATATAGGTTCTCTTTTTGTTTAAAATGAGTAGCAAATATTGAACCTGTTTCATTACAGTTCCAAATATGTCTATACTACTTGACACTTTTATTGTGAATTCTTTTGAAATGTAATAAAAAAATGCAAACGATTATTGAAAAAAAACAAGATTTAATTTCAACTTGAAATCCTCAGAAACAGTCTTCCTATATTGAAAAAAAGCAATGGCCTCAGAAATCCCAATTCTAGGAACCTTGTGCAGCCGTAATAAATCTGAGGACCAGTGGGAATAAAATCAGATGGTATATACACTATGTTTATTCTGGAAAATTGTCCATCCATTATCTGTAGGAAGAAGAGAAATGCTCTTTTTAAGTTCGCATCAAACAAGTGACCATAACATCTTGGAGTTTCTAGTTCTATAAAGACAGTTCAGGTTCTTTTCAATGATCAGGGTCTAGAAAAGAGACCTACCAAAAGGTAAACAGTCTCACCTTATCCAAAGGGCCATGAATACTTTGTAAAAGTTTCTCTTTGGCTAGTTTACAGTCTTTGTAGAACAAGGGTAGATTCCTGAAAGTTTTTGATCTTTTTCTTGGTCACTCAATTGTATTTTATTTTACCACAATGCAAGATTAATTACAATCAGGGGGAAGGATCTTCAAGGTAATATATAATTAATTAATATCCGTTCCAATCCCAATAATGAGATCAGAGTCAAAGTATTTGGTGAACATTGGTCTTAAAGCTCACTTTCAAGTCACAACTGTAGACCAGCCAATGGAAAAGACTTCTATTATAGTAATGTCATGCTCGTCAATATGTTTCTGTGTTATACCCATTATCTGTTCAGCCTTCCACTCCTGTATCACTACTGGCTATATATAAAGCATACAATTAGCTATTGTTATGCCACTACCTTTTCCGTATTTTACATTAACCTAAAAAATGAACAGCCAGTTCTTACAATTCTTAAGTCTGATTTTTATTTTTCCAGATGCACTGTTTGACCAACTCAATGCTTCCATCCCAGAACCGCAGATGAGAAGAAAGTGTTACTCCAAGGAAAATTATGGTTTAGCAATAGATAGATTTATGCAGTTTACAGTGGCACGGGTGTAGAAAGCACTGATCAAAGTCAAATGAAGGGACCGCTTGTGTGTCTGCTTAGGGTGGAGGAACACGTGCAGACACACTGTTTATTAATCAGTTTAACTGGTAGTGGTTGTCGAAACAAAAATAAGATTTTGTTTTTCTAACTCTCAGGTTTTAACAACTGGTGCCATTTTTAGGCCAAGCTTCTTCACCATACCTAGAGGATGCAGAGAAAAACTCGAATAGCAGTGTCTGAGTGAGAAAATTCTACTCAGAGCAAATATACGGAAATAATGGGCACACTTCATGCAGTACCAGTATTTGGTGTTAATTTTACTAACTGCATACATATTTCAAAAATCCTTATCACGATTTTTTCAGTTCCTCCATTACAAGGTATAAAGAAAAATTGGGCGAACTCAAAGGTTGAGGTGTGTTAGGACCATGTCAATGGATGCAGGTGTAATCTTGATATTGCGTGGTAATGCATTCATGTCTCAAACAACCGCCACATAACCAAGGAAACTGAGCGACGTTTGCCGGCACAATTTAGGAAAATAATATGATGGTGCTTGTATGCAACAGGCTCAACATGAATGTATGTTTTCATGCTACTGCATGACCACAAAGCCCCATCCTTAATGTCATAACCATTACTTTGAGGTGTACGAAGCACATTCCCCTTCTTAAAGTGGGTGTTCGATTTGGAAGGTAATGCACAATATTTCAGCTTTGTCCCCATAATCACAATTGGCATAAGCATTCCTTCAATAGATTTTGGATAGTGTTACTCTACTAGAAAATTCAACTAGACTCCTTGATTATTTACGAGAATACAAAATAATTATTTACACATACTGAAAAACGTTTTTAAATGAAAGATATAGTTATTTCCTCACATCACAAAATATTTTAAAAATGCACATTTGCATTTCCCCAGAAAAAGCTTCAACCTGTCCTTTAAACCTCAAGTAAAAACCTTGGTAGGCACCTGTTTTGGCAATATAAAAGTCCCTAAAGAAAGTTCTTCCTTTCTTATCCTTTCCTGCTAAGAAATTGGTCATTCAGGCGCTGATAACATCCAGAATTGACTACGGTAATGCCTTATATAGTTCGGGTTAACGGAGTACTTGTTGGAAAGACTGCTAGTGATCCAAAATGTGGCGGCCTGTCCTCTGTTAAATGTGCCATTGCAAACACGGATTTCACCTAACTTAAGGTACTACATTGGCCGCCCATCAGGAAAAAGAGTCAAATTTACGGCTATTGTTCTAGTGCACGATGGCCTATATCTGTCAGGGGCATCTTACCTCAGAGCCAGATTTGGATTCTATAATCCTTCTAGACAGTTGAGATCCGCCAACAAACTGTTGGCAGAGATCCCCAGAATACAGCGCACAAGAGCGGGAGGAAGATACCCAACATATCCGGGATCAGTAGCCTGGAATCAGCTTCCTTTGGAGCTGCAGGCAGCGAGAGTGATGCTGCAGTGTTTAAGAAAAAACAGAAAACCTGTCTTTTTGTGAAGACTGAATGCACTGCTCCTCACTTTCCGATCTATGCGGTCTCACACTGGGACACGCCTTGGAGTAGCTGTGCACGTTACCAAGTGCCATCATCATAAAACCGCTAAACGTTGCCATTTATTGTGAGCAGCACAACCACAACACACTGCGTTCAGCTCCTGACCTCATAATGACATCACAAATGACATCATCCATGACAACAATGGCAGAACCACATAATTAAGTTAAAACATCAATGACGCTACTGAAGTTAAATACCCCTGGCATCCAGGGGACACATTGCTTGAAGGCGGCGCTCTGCAGGTTCGGAGTCTTGGCACTGTTTGCACCATTCTGTTAAACAGGGCCTTCTGGCATGACCAGCAGGCTTCAAGTTTAGAACATGTCCTGCACTCCATATCCCACCCCCCAGAGCCACGTTAGGATATGAATAATGCATAGGAGATAGAGTCAACAAGAAACCACTGAGTTTTTAGGCTTTGAAATTGAATTCCTTAAACCATTTTATCCCTTTAAACAGTGGTGGCTGGTAATTCGTAATAGTGGTGTGAATGCACACACACTTACTCACTACCACCCCTCCACAAGCACACGTACTCGCATATCCATTCACAAGAACAAAGTTGCGCACATACTCACATCCACCCATTCACAAGCACATACATATACTTGCACTCACCCATTCACAGCACTCATGCACATATACAAATACATTAATACACACACGCACCCAAACATTGAATAAGGAACTTACCGGGCCATGGAGGTTATGACGGGACGAGAGGGTGGCAGGATGGATAAGCACGACAGCCCATGAGGAGCTGGAGGCTTCAGGAGAAAACAGTAGAATAAAGATCTCCCCTCCAAGAACCTATATAACACACCACTTACAATTCAATCCGTCCAATCACACTCAATCAGACCACATGCACATTCAATCCAAACGTTGTTATTAAAACATATAACACCAAGGTATAAATTGCAACAAGTTTGAAAGGTGTGTTTTAAGTACAATCTTTTAGATCATATCAACATACGATATAGGTCATATTGGGTTTATCACTATACAGTAAAGGGTTTACACATTCTACAGATTAAAAATCAGTACACTGAAAATCCATCCAAATACGGCGCAAATTAAAAGCCCACAAAAATATAAAAGAAAACAGAAGAGAGAGAAAAACAGAACAGTACAGATGTACTTGTATTATTTTTGCAGATCCGTTACAGAACATTAATCAAGAATCATGAAACAGATATTTCATCAATGGTCTCTGACTGTTAAACGGATTCTGCATAAGAAAAGCTTCAGGAGGAAAAGCAGGAACAGCTGTGTACTCATTGGCAAACCCAGTCATGGAGTTGCCAATGAGAGGAGGACCTTCTTTAACTTGTCACAGGTTCAGTACTGATCTCACCACACTCTGACAAGTTAGGGAAGATTATGTGAGGAGTCACTGATAGTCAGCCCTAGGCACTTCAGGGCTTAAACCTGAAGCGCCTATGGCTGAATATTCGTGACGCTCCTCCTCGTCATGAGGGGGGAGCATCCTTGCAGGGCTTTTCTGGGCTGATGTCACTGTCCTCAGGGTTGTGGGATTTTCAGCCCAGCAAAACTTGGCTTAGACTGCCAGGCACCAGCGAAATAATCACATGCACAGCACCTGGCTGCCGACGCTGATGTGGTGTCTGCCAGGCTGACCTTTCCCTCAGCCTACCACTCATCACGCCTTGAAAAAGGGGTGGGGAGCGGAGCCCTGGCATCTGTAATGAGGGATGCCTCAATCAATCAACCAGGATTTATAAAGCGCGGCTAATCACACAATAGGGTATCCAGGCGGCGGCAGGCCCTGGAGGCTTATTCAAACAGCCAGGTCTTGAGGTCCATTCCGAATTCCAGAAGTGAGGTGAAGGTCCGAAGGTGCGTGGGGAGGCTGTTCTAGGTCTTTGCAGCAAAGTAGGATCAGGAGCGCCCTCCACTTCTGCTTCGGTAGATGCAGGAAGTATGGGCAAGTGAAAGGGAGGCAGAACATAGTCTTGTCGATGGAAGTTCAGGCTGAGGTTAGTGTAGGCGGTCCTTGGTTGTGTAGAGCCTGTGGGCTTGGTTCAGTAGCTTGAATTGACATCTCTTCTGTACAGGAAGCCAGTGGAGTTTCCTGAGGTGGAGTGTGATGTGGGTTCGTCTGGGAAGGCTGTGGATGAGTCTGGCTGCAGTGTTATTTATGGTCTGAAGTCTAACAAGGAGTCTTTAATGGATATGATCACATCATTTTGGTTTGGTTTGTTTTACTACAATCATTAGTATACATTCATTAGTAACAGCTTAAATAAAATAACTTGCCTTGATGAAAATTGTTAGCAGTAATTGTCTATGGATTTTATAATATTTCTGTTGTAAACTGCCTTCCTGCATACATAATGCATCAGCTGTGCAACATGGAGGAAAGTGAGACCTTCGACAATGCAATTCATTCCATCACGCTTTAGGTCCGTAGTACCCTGGCCGTGGCTGATGCCTTTGCCTTATGAACTATGGCAAAGAGTGTGGTCTTTGGCCAGATTGAGCGAAATTTGCCTGACCCCAGCGACCTAAAGAGCAGCACGAATTCTATTACTCTTCAGTGTTAAGTTGTCTGCTTTCTTAGAGTCACTGAAGCCTTTTCTTTGTTTGAGATCTGAACATCTGTTATCTGTGAATGGAATTGCTTCAACATTACTCTAAGTAATAACTGTGAGAAAATGTAAGCAAATAGTGATACCAACAATAATTTGTGCTGCTATCTGGTGATGTTATTGGCGATACCACGAGCAGTGCATTTAAAGTATTAATTGAATATGTAATGATTTTCTGTCTAAATTGTAGATTGTAACCACAACGTCCCTATGGAGGTTTTTTTCTGGAATTTTGTTTTTATATTATTTGATCGTTACAGAACTTAGACAGCAAAGATGTACCAGTAACTAAAGACTTTAAACAAGATAAAAAAACTCATCAGGACAGTAGGGTTTCCAAATAGGGTTAAATATTAATCTGCACTCTGAAGGAAAACATAACTTACCCTGTAAACCTCTGTTCATGCAAAGCAGTGATGTAGATTCACATGATGTGCATTCTCCTGCCCTCTAGTGTTGGTCTTGGATGTATGCAGGTTGTTTTTCTTCAAAGAATTCTTCTTGAGTCACGGGCAAGTGTGTGGCCACCTCTTGCTTACAATGCGCAGGGTCATCGGCTCCATGGTTAGATTGTTTTCCGCATAACAGGTGAGGAAGACTGGAGCAGAGCGACACATGAAATAGAGAGATGACCATGGGAAGCAGAAAGTAATGGTAACTGCAACAGCCAAAGGCGTCCGGAGAGGAGGGTGGGTGCATGTGAAACTACAGCACCACATGCTATGAACAGATGCTTATAGGGTAAGTAACATTTTCATTTGAAGTGTGGCTGTAGATGCACGTTCTGTGCATAGACTGAAAAGCAGTCCTGCCCTAAGCGGTGGCTAGCCTGTGGATGTTGCAGAAGCATGAAAAAGGGTACGTGGTAAAGCCTGGCTATTATTTGCTTGTTCGCATGCTAATACATCTACACAGTAGTGCTTTGTGAAAGTGTGCGGTGTAGACCAAGTAGCTGCTTTACAAATGTCAGCTATTGGGATGCTCTCAAGGAAGGCCATAGCAGTCCCATTATTTCTGGTGGAAGGAGCTCTAGGGAGAGCAGGCAAAACATTTTGCGTTTGCCTAACAGGTTTGGATGCATTTGACTATCCATCTGGCTATGCCTGATTTTGAGGAGGCCTTTCCTTAATGTGGTTCAGAAAACGAAAAAAACAGGTGCTAATTTTCCGAAATGGTTTTGTTCTAGTACATTGGGGGTCATTTAACGTCTAAGGTATGAAGAATCTATGCACAACTGAGTAAGGTTGTGGAAAGACAAGACGTTCTATAGACTGGTTAAGGTAGAAAGGGAAAAACCACCTTTAGAAGAAATTTAGGGTTGGGACGAAGGACCACTATTAACATGGAGGAAAGGGTTCTTTAAATTTAAAGCCTGGAGCTCCCTAACACATCTTAGTGATGTGATGGCTACTAGAAAAGCTACCTTCAAAGAGAGAAATTGTAAGGAACATGACAGGAGGGGCTCGAAGGGGGGACCCATACGTCTTGTGAGGAAAATATTAAGGTTCCACATCAGGCCGGAGGTACCCAGGGAGCAATGACTCGAGTCCCTTCATAAAAGCTTTGATGACTGCAATTATGAATAGCAAAACATGATGTTCATTTTGGGAATTAGCAGCCACTGCTGTCAGGTATAACTGAATGGAGGTGAAAGCGAGATCACACGTTTGGAGGTGAAGAAGGTAAACTATGTCCTGAACTGTGGCCGCCAGAGGGTCAATATGGTCTGAGAGACAGTAATAGACAGATCTTTTCCATTAGGCAGCATACAAGGAACGAGTAGTTGGCCTGCACGATTCTTTAAGAATGTTCATGCATTCTGGGGGTAGATTGGATAGCCAAATTCTAGGACCTCAGGAGCTAAATCGCAAGATTGAGACTCTTGGGGTCAGGGTGTCTGATTTCTCCATGGTTCTGTGGGAGAAGGTCCTGCCTGTTGGGGAACCTCTTGTACAGAACCGACGAAATTTCGAGAAAAGAGGTGAAACATGGTTGTCTGGCCAAGGTGGGAGCCACTAGGATGAGGGAGGTCTGCCTCGGCTACAGAAGCAGGACGGAATGAGGGGGAGACGCTAATATCCCTGACCAGTTCATTCATTGTGCATTGCAATTTGTTTATGTGACTGTAACAGTGTGAAATTCAAATCAATATAATTTAACACACCTATTTGACATAATGCACAGATTCCAATGTATTTTTTCAAAAAAGTGGTCTTTATTCATTTTTTTTTTCTTTTATTCTTCTTTTAATCAAAATTTTCCCAACATATTTTGTCCCGAAGGACTTCTTCAGGGCTTTATGTGAAGTGTGCTCACGCCAAAAAACCTGTAGCACGTTCCCAAGGCAAAGCTTTGACATAGGAACATGCTACAGGTTTTTCGACGTGAGCCATCGGACTCACAGTATTCACGGTACGACAGACATAGGGATAAGAAATCCCTACTCCGATTCTTGACTAAGATGCCATAAGACATTAATTTCTGCCTGAAACTCTTTGACCCCCAGGACACATCACAAAGTGGTACATCCATCCACAGGTGGGCATCTTTCCACTAGAGGTCCTAGGGAAATCTGGATATTGTTGAGAAAACCAGTGTATAATTCACACCATAATAATTCCATGCCACTTTATTCATAAGAACCTACGTCTGAAGCCCTGAAAAAGTACTTTGCGATGAAATGCATTTGTTACATTTGAATAAAATTAGAACATTTTTCTTTAAAAAAACAAGAGAAGAACATGAATAAAGAAATCTCTTCTTTTGAACAAATACATTGGTGCATTGCCCATGGACTGTGTGTGTGGGAATCAGGAGGTGAAGTTTGGGCATTTTGCATTTTCTGTTGTGGCGATAAGGTTCATGTACGGAAACCACCATTGCTGAAAGTAGTGAAGGACTGCCAGGTGGAGTTCTTATTTTTAGGACTTGTTGCCACATCTTGCTGAAAAGGTCAGCAAAGGTGTGTCTACTCCTGGGAGGTATTCCACAAACGGGTGCATCCTGTGGTAGAGAGCCCATCGTCAGATGGACTGAGCTGAGAAAGATGAGGGGGAGCAGGTGACCTGTACTTCTGAAAGTAGTACATGGCTGTCATGTTGTCAGTCTGTACAATGACTACCATGCCCTCTATGAGGGGAAGGAAGGCCTTGTGGGCTAGATGGACAGCTAGCCGCTCCAGGTAGTTGATGTGGAGGCCTCTGTGAAAGGGACCCCAATGGCCCTGGACAGTCAGATTTTGTAAGTGTTCCCCACCCACTAAGGGATGCGTTTGTTGTGCCAGTAATCTGTGGAACTGGGTCGAGAAAGTGCCAACCCCGTAGCAAGTTATTAGTGTTCCACCACTGCAAAGAGCTATGGGTGCGGGCTGATAAACACTAGATCTTCCTAACGAACCTCCGTTTGAGACCACTGCCATGCTACCCATTCATGCAGCGGACGTATGTGTAATGTTGCATGCAGTACTATGGCCATGCAGGAGACCATCATCCCTAGCAGGCACATGACTGTCTTTACTGTGATCTGTTGATTTGACTGAAAAAGAGGAACAACGCTTGAAAAGACTGCAGTCTTGCCCAGTGATTAATTTGTAAAAACCTTAAGTGCCAGGGCCTTCATCAGGAGTCCACTGCAGCATGCAAAATCCAGTGCCCATGCCAGAGCTACTAATGACAGAACCGACACAACTACTAACCATCATCCTCCTACAAGCGTGCCAATTTGGACTATTCCAGGACCCCCAAGCCATAAAACAGGCTTTGGCGGGCGGTATTAGAAATGTTAATGTATATTGAAAAATTCAATTGTTGTCCTCATATCTAAAAAAGACAAACAGTGCCATCATGTGGCAAATTGCTGTAAGAGTTGTGACAATTAAGTACTGGTGCACGCACCGGAAACCATCAGCTCCTATGAAGCACAGCTCTTGTCTCTGTATTGAGGATAGCTACCAGATACGGTTGAACTTGAAGGGGCTGGAGATGGGACTTTATAGCATTGACGGTGAAGCCCAATTTGTTCAATAGATCTATTGTGGCTTGAGTGTGTGCATAACACTTTAGTCGTATTGCGCTCTTTATCAACCGATAGCCCAGGTATGGAAATACATGGACGCCCTGTCTTCGTAGATAAACTGCTACAACTTTGAGGCATTTTGTAAAGACTCTGGATGCAGTAGTAAACTCGAAAGGGAACACTTTGAACTGGTAACATCGACCACTTACCACAAACCGGAGGTAGTGCAGATGCGCTGGATGAATGTGGAAGTAGGCCTCTTTGAAATCATGTCCAGCCATGAAATCGCCTTGCTGCAACAGCAGTATGACATCCAGTTGGATGACCATATGAAAGTGTTCTGTGGGACAGTCTCTATGGCCTTCTTGAGGAACAGCGCTTGGACCTCTTCCTGAAGCAGATGTTGG
Organism: Triturus cristatus; assembly: GCF_964204655.1. Lineage (NCBI taxonomy): Eukaryota > Metazoa > Chordata > Amphibia > Caudata > Salamandridae > Triturus > Triturus cristatus. The sequence goes on from NC_140583.1 coordinate 358,621,741, forward strand.
AGCTCAAGGGAGAAAGTATGTCTGCGGGTGGGTATGTCGGGCAGTGAGGAGGTGAGCTCTAGGCAGTACCCGTGTTGGATGATGTCTTATACCCACTGGTATGAGGTGATGTGTTGCAAAGCAGGAAAGAACATCTGCATCAGTCCCATGACGGGTACAAGTATCGGGGGCGGGTAGGAAGAGTGGCAAGACATTTTGTGGCTAGGGAGGCTCTCTTGGGGGAGCTACCCTAGTCTTTACCTTTGGCGCTATTTCTACGATAGACACCTCTGAAGTAGCCCCTGGTGGAAGTTGGTTGGGCCGATTGTAGCTGAAAAGAAGCAGAGACTTCAGAAGAGGTGGTCTTGGAGCCTCGTGATAAGCGGAGCAGCGGAAGGACCCCCATAAGGAAGGCGTCTGAAGGCCCCCTCCATGACTTTTGCTGTCTCTGTATCTTTTTATTTTCTCCTGCATCTAGTCAACCTGAGGCTCAAAGAGATGTTCCTCATTGAAGGGCAGGTTGGGGAGATGCGGTTGAACATCTGGCTTGAAGCTCGAGACGCGGAGCCAGGCATGACTGCAGAGGAGGCTCGAGTTAATCCCCCGAGAAGCAGTGTTAGCAGCATCTAGGGCTAATCTGAAGGTTTTGTAGAAATCAGTTTGCCTTCTGTGACCAACCCCCATCCCCTTCACTGCTCCTCTGGGAGGTGTTGGAGGAGCTCCTCCACTTCGTTCCAGTGGGCCCGATCGCATCTAGAGAGTAAACCAATGGAATTGGTGATGCGCCAATGGTTAGCAGACTGTGCTAGGACTCATTTACATGTTGAACCGATTCAGTTGCTCTCTTTTTCCGGTAGAGGAGCATTGCCGGTGCCCTGAGCATTCCCTCTCTGACAAGTGGTATGAACCGCTAGGGGCTCTTGTGGGAGCTGGCTTCTAATATATAGAAGGTCTGAAGAGGAGGCCTTTTATTTTATTTTTATCAACACGTGGGATAATGACTCTGGCTTTAACCGGCTCCTTGAAAATATCAGGGACTGGTTTGAGCATCACCATTAGCATAGACAGACACTGAATAATGCGATGTGTGGAGGACAGAATTTCAAAGGGGAAGTCCTCCTTGACGGGCTCCTTCACTATGTTGTGATAAGGGGCAGCATTACATAAAACCTCATGGTAAGAGGAGGAATCATTTTGTGGAGAAGGTTGGGCAGAGCAGAGGTTGGGATCAGTATCCGCAAGCGGATTTACAGCATGAGTCTCAAGGGTCTTCCTGTGGGAGTGGGTCATAAGTGTCCCCCTGTCCCCTGCGTGTCCCCCTGGGTAACAGTGTGGTGACCCCTGTGAAGTGTAGGATAATGAGGCAGGTAAGGAAGGAAGGTGGAGGGGAAGGGGATGATGGGTGTCTGGGTAGAGTATAAGAGTGGGGAGACAGATCGGTGCCCAGAAGAGGACTGGTGGATTTAGGTGCCCAGAAGAGGACTGGTGGATTTACCTTGTTTCTTTGTTGCTTTAGAAGAGGGGCGTCTCCAGAGCTTCTTTAAAACTGAGCTGTCACTTGGAAGGCCCAGAATCTGGCATCGAAGGCTGTGTGAGAATGCAGCCCGTTTGAGAGTGGATTACAACATTTGTCGGGCATTGAACTTGTGCAATTTCTGGAGGACCAGTTTCACAGGTTCATGGGCTCGCATTCCAATTGGGAGGAGTGTTTTGGAGCCAAAGTCGACTTATGCTTCGAGGCTGACTGTTTTGGATCAGACGGTCGGGTTTGTGCCAAGCCGGGAACAAGTGGCGCTGAGGGTTTCTGTTTTAAGATCTTCTTCAGCACCGAGCAGCCGCTGGGCATATCATCCGAAGTTGACTGTTGGTGCCACCCATGGCCTGAAGGCAATGGGGGCCCATGAGCCTGCTTCAGAGTAGCTGAATGCCCCTTGTGGGGTAGAAGCTTGAAGCAGTGTTGAGGGGGAGCTGTACTCATGACCTGATGAGTCGGCATTAGATCTTCAATCTCGAGGTCAGAGCTGGAACTTTCTTCGGGGAAGACGTGTAGAGAGCTGAGTGTTGCGAAGGAAAAGAGGGCCTGATGGGCAAAGTCCGACCTGGGGCCTGAGTTGACTGGCGCACTGCTGTGAGCGGTAACTGAAAAAGCTGACCAGATACATGAGAAAGCCCCCTTCGGTACCAGATAGCAGAAAACAAAATAATCTAAAATTGGAGCTGATGACCATGCGCATGCAAGAAAGAGGTGGAGTCTCAATACCTCGTGACTCAAGAAGAATTCTTCTAAGAAAAACAACTTGCACACATCTGAGCCAAACGCTAGAGAGCAGGAGTATGCACAGCATGTGTATCCACAGCCACACATGCCTCAAACACAATCCTACAAATTATCTTTATAAAAACAATTTAAAAGTGTGCTGAATATGGATCACAAAACTTAAACATTGTCAGCTGAACTTAGTTGCACGACATTAACGCCATTCCATTTGTAATAATTATATGCGCCATAACACACAGTGATACATCTTATGCCTTGAACAAACCGGTATGTAAATCAGCATAAAATGTAAAGCGGCCAGTTTGTGGGCCCCAGCTTGAGCCTTTCTACCAGCAATGCTTAGGTTTTATTGCCTTGCTCTGTGTACATTTCCATACCTATGCTTTACAACAACAAAAAGTGTAGAAGCCTTCCAAAACAAAATTTAAACCACTGGCAATCGCTCCGCCATAACTTTGCCCTACCAAGTCTGTGGATCTAGCATCATCATTCAGGCCAGGTCCTTGGCTTCCTAGATTCTTGGGTGTTGTAAATTTGAGGCCCGACACACACACGCCACTCAAATTCAGAGCCAAACTTTCCACAATTATTATTTGTGGGGAATCTCATGCAGGCTGGTGAAAGGAGAGTAAACGTAAAAGGAGTTCAAACACTTAAATACAGTTTTGTTATCAAACACACACACACACACCTACAAGCACTGAAGAAAAACAATATTTGGATGCCCGGCATCAGAAGTTCGGGCACAGAATCTCAGTCTTATCCCAATTGAGCATAAGGTGATTAAGTTCATCCCATCTTCAACTTGGGGAGTCAAACGTGACGTTACACTCATCACTGGAGATCTTTGAGACAATTTAAGCGCTATCTGGATATTGGAAAAGAAAAACCCGCGGACTGAATCAGCTCTGCCAAAGGTATTATATAAAGATTAAACAGCAGAGGGGATACTCTTGATCTTTGAGGAATGCCACTTGATGATGTTCTGACTAACGAAGTAAAAGATGACCGCCATACGGGATATGCCCTTTGTCAAAAAATTGATAACCAAGACTCGATCCTTCACGTCTAAGCCGTATAACCTATCCAACAGAATTTGGTGATTCACTGTATTGAATTCTGTAGAAAGATCTAATAAGAAAGCAGCTGATAGTCCAATGTTGTCATGTTATGAAGCAAATCATCAAAAGCAGCCAAAATGGCCAATTCGGTGCCATGTTGAGGACAGAACTGCAATTGTGCTGGATGTAGAAGGCAAGGAATAGAGCCCTTAACATCAACCAGGAAGCTGTCCAGGAGAGCACGCTCTGAAAATATAAGGACAGTGTCACACATCTCGGTGAAGTGGAATAGCCTTATCCACTGGAAAACCAGCAATGCAGTAGCGCAATTTCACAGCTATTTTTGATTCAAACAAGACACTAACCACAGAGATCGCCAAGTGTACTCTGAACCTGAAAAGTACCACACAAAGAAACCACAGAAGGACACGCTAGGGGCCTTCCATCAGACATGGGCCACTACATGTGGCTGTGTTGCCAATGTGCTGTGTGCCAAAATATTACATTTCAGTACTCTTACCTCGGGCTCAAGCACCCCTTCGAACGGGGCTCCCCCACTACGTGAACCCAAAGCAATATAATTTACTTGCTGAGATGTCCTCTGCAGAGTCAGAAACAAACATGACAAATTGGAAAGCAAAAACACGCATTTCTGAACTAAAAGCAGCGGTGGAAGAGGGCAGGATCGGCAGGCCACGGCGTGCCCCATCAATTTTAATTCCATAGATTCGGTTCCCGGCTTTATTTTAAACATGCGTCCCGGGAGGGCAGGAATAAGCAAGGCCTACAGATAAGGCTCCGCATTCGTGGCCGCTGGGGGACGGGCGGGCGGGCAGAGAAGGAAAAGGACTCGTCTTTTCCTTCTTGCCCAGAAAAAACAAGGACAGTGTTCACTTCTGCTCCGCAGCTTCAGCTGCGCCCCTCTTTCTTTCTTCTTCTTATTGCCTTTCTGTCTAGCAGCTCCTACTCACCAACTGAAAACTGTGACTTTAAGAAACAGTTCTCACCCTCTCTTTCCTCCTTTCGTTTATTTGTTCCCCTGTGAAATGGATCCAAAACAGAAATACATTTTTGCTGGACATGTTGTCTTTTTCTGAAATTTTTCTATTGCAAAGTGGAGTCTCAGGAATAAAATGGTCAAAATATGAAAAATAAATAAAGCAAAATAGAGTGGGAGAAAAGTGGACACATTGATTTTATTCACACTCAAACACATTAGCGCCACTTTACAGAGTTTGCCAGTGAAGCGCTACTTTTGTTTTCTTGTCTTTCTTTGAACAGCATGGTTTTCCCCGGGCAATAGTAGCTACAACGCACCAGGGATCAGCAATGCAGGATTTGCACGCACATCAAACTAAGTTAGCAAACTTCACAGTCTCTCTGCTTCTTTCACAAGCATGTTTAACATGTGCTGCCATCTTTGGGGCCACTGAAATTATGCAGCAAAGGAGGACAAAATTATGCCGCAGTGTTAACTAAAATTTGCAGCAAAAAAACTAAAAAGGTTGCAGCGTAAAGCAGTATATTTTCTGATATTTTATTATTTTGACATTTGTACACATGCTAACAGTGTCTGGAAAGATTTTGCCTCATTAGTACCAGTGTAACATACAAATGCAGCAGTGAGAACGATAAGTCAACCTTTGCAAAGGGTCGTTCAATTCGCAGCAACACAAGTCACATTGTTAGTAACTTTTGAACAGTTTGAGCTACAAAGTTTATTAGTTAAAATTGTCAGATTATGCAGCAGAGCTTGTATTATGTGACAAATATGGCAGAGCCCTAATATATAGAAAACATTTGCAAACTAGCATATTTTGCCATTCATGTTTTTACTGCTCTTATGGAAAAAAGGAGGAGAAGTGCTTATGACAAACTCCATGGCTCAGAGACAAATGGCTTCTGCTTCTATTTTTAAGTGTATTTGGGAAATTCTGTGATTGGAAACATATCCCCTTTGTTAATGTATTCTAATGCCACTAACCCATATTAAACCTTAAATAATCATGTGTATCCATTGGTTGAATTTAATAACATAATAAGCTGCAACTGGGCAACGAAATGCCAAACAAATACTAAAAATTGGAATGTTTTGTGTATTCTGGCCCCACCTCTTACTCCGCCCACTGATCCAATCCTTCGGCTATTCCCACCCTCTGATTCTCCGCCCACAGTTCCCCTACTTTTTTTCCACCCACTTCGACCACTGACTAAAAGGTACCATCTGCTTGGGGTGGCTAATGCCAAACCTTGTGTCACATTTCAAAGACTCAAACCCCCCACACCCATTTAAGACATGTTAGCTGTGACTTCAATAGTTTGAGAGACCAAATATATAATTCCTTCTCCCCCCCCCCCTCCAAAAAAGCGGTGTATTTACTGTTTGAAAAATCACGCCTAGATCTGTTATGTGCAAACACTAAGCCTCTAATGACCACCCTATGTGACAATGTGGCAATTTCAGTGTCTAGACAAGTTTATACAGCTGCATAACTAGAATGGGCGTTCCTCATTCTTCCCGCCTTGCACTGCAGTAGTGATATTTCTAGGCTTTAATGGACCTTCAAATGGTACAATTGGGCAGGAAATCTCACTCAGGTCTGTCCCTCACTGTGTGGCTGTCTCTTTAAGGGCTAAATCAGCATGTGCACAGCAAAACCATTTTAAGAGGACCGTGCAGATGCTGGCAGGTTGATGTGACATTGCCATTGAAAGCGCGTCCAGACGACGGCCTATTCACTCCTCGAGCTCTGCCAAGCGGCCAGTAAGAATGTAATTCTTCAATATGAAACAGATTTGTTCCCTTTTTCATAGTAATAAAATGCTTGACTGAATCTTAGTCACTGGTAAATGCTCCGGACCACATCCCAGTTCATCGTTATTTTGCGCACCATGTCACCTCAGTTTGGACACAGGTATATTTAAATCAGTCTTGACCCTGCTCCAATGGGAACAGTCGAGCCCGATCTGCCAAGCCAGATCCTCCCTGAAACGGAACACAAGCAACCCAGAACCGATTTTCTCCTGGTTTGGGAACATCAGCCAGGTATAGATTGGTTCCAGAGAGCCTGCATGAAGAAAACGTCCTCCTTTAAGACGCCTGTAAGGACGGCATCCTAGCCAATCACAACGCTGCCTTTTCAGCGTTGTAATTGGCTTAGGGGAAGAGAGGGAGGCTGCCTGCTTCTGAGAGCAGGAAAAGCGACGAGGGAGTCTGGCGGCTAAGGTATGTTTTTCTTTTTAAAAAATGTTTTATTAAATTAACCTCCCACCCCCTCCCCACGCGACCCCCACCCGCGATTCATGCCGGCTGCAACTGATTATAACTCACGTGCTATTATTTTGTGTGTAGATATTTTATTTGGTCTTTATTTCTAGTACTGTCATTCGTCCAAGTATCTTCACATGGAGCTGAAGGGAGGTGAGTGAGGGTAGGTGACATGAGGCTCAGCCCAAAATTTACATGGGGTGGGGGAAGCGGACAGAGGTCTGTCGAGAGTTCCATATTGTTTTAGAATGACTATTTGTCATCTTTAGCACAAACAGTTGCAACAATTTGCAGAACGGTCAGAGGCAGCTAAACTATACCATGTACAAGCTTTCTGGCCAAAATGGTGTAAGTTAATGAAGCAATTTGAATTAAAAAAAAAAAGCTACAACGCGCTACGAAGCAGTGTTTACCATGAATGTGCATTTACGTTGTCTGCTATTACAACTTTGCTGCTATGGCGTCGGCCCAATATGGCTGACATTTCTGCAAAAAGCAAATAAAAAAAATGTACTGGAAATGTAGAGGCGCACAAAATTATGTATGGCACAGCGAGCCAGAAAGCCTGTTCTAAGAAAAGCACATACTACAAGATTTCTTAAGACACTTGGTTATTATAATGCTCATTTCCTTAACTGTATCTGCACATTAAATTAAACTAAATTCAAGTGCTTTGTATAATTGTCCCTTTACGTTTTTGGAAGCACTGACAACTGGCCTCAAAGGCTCTAAAGTAACAATATACTCTAACTGGAATGCTGGGAACGTACACCGCTTATGTGCGCACACTGTACAATGTGCCTCTACATGGAGGCAGATAAAGACAAATTGTACAAGACCTGGAAACTGTAATTATCAAGTATGTAATGTTTATATGTCTTCCCTTCTTTACTACTCTGTGCACTTGCAAGACGCTGTGTGAAGGAGCACATACAGAACTGGACCACGTAGCCAAAATGTCAGATTAAAAATGCAATTGTTTTAATAAGCGCAATAGCAGAAAGAGTATCAATACAGTACTGTCAAAATATCCACTAGACATTTGTATACATTTTGAATTAAATGAAACACGATTTTTCTTTTTCAAAACCGAAAATTAATAGCATTTTCCTGTTTCAGGCCAGTTAAATACAGCACGTCATGGCTATTCTCTACGATGGCTAATTCTACTAGATGTGTAATGGTGCACTTTAGTCAAGGCCAAATATGACTTGTGTGACTTTTAGGACACTTATCAGATGTTGATCTAGCAGGACAATAAGAGTCGCAAACATCTGTGACTGTGACTCGAAATATCAGGCCATACGAAAAAAGTAAATAAGAAAACGTGCACAACATCTTAATGTGTGTAGAAGTACACATTTCACACTCGCGTTCAATCTGTGATGGCCACAAATATAAATAGTTTTGGGACTTAAGTTATAGTCTAAATACAGAATCCCACCTGGTAATATCTGTGATAGATTCGTCTCAAGGCACCCGATATATGTAGGCTATACATGGTATCTCACGTGGATTTTTCACTCTCTAAAATAGTTCCCCTGCCGCCCCTCCTCGCACTGTGGCGGTCACGTCAGCTTGGCTTCTGTCAGTTAAACATATTTAACAGTTTAGTAGTGAATTCCGTGCAATAATGTTTGCTCAACTAGTTAGTTGCAGAATTGGTTTTCTGGAAACACGGCGTGTGTTTATTATGTACAAGATATGAGAGATTTTGCTAGTTGTTGGGACAAGATTCTTCAAAAATATTAAACAAAATAACAAGCACTGGCAATGCTAACAGGTCTGACTTTAAAGGAATTTTGTATGGTAATGTAAAACATTACAAATAAATTACATGGGAATAGATATGTATTTGTGTGGAAGCAAAGAACAGTAGAATATTATTGGTGTAGGTTACAAGGTCAGGTGACAGTCACACTGTCAAGCCACACCAAAAATTCATATGGTTAATGGCTGCTCTCCTCCCATCTGTGCTGCTGTCAGAGAAAAACAACATACATTATCTAGTTATCTGAGGCACTTTAATAGCATTCTAATTGCATGTGTGTGCCTCTGAAAGTCCAAACTTAGGCAGCTGGACAAATAAAATGATCACAGCTGTGTAGTGGGCAAGCACTTCTTTTGTAGAAGCACAGAACTTCTGCCCCATCAAAACATGTACTCCGGACGTCCAACATGTGGGCAGAGCCAAAGCCCCTCTCAAGCGGTGTTCACATAATTGTCTGGTGACACTGCACTGTCAAGCCAGACCATAAAAGACTTCTCAAGTTGTGTGTTGGAGCACGACTCCAAAAGTAATATGTTCCGCCTCGTTCTCCCTTCTGAGGCTCTTTTCGGATGTCTGGGCGGACTCGATTATCCGCAGCAATCAGGACATCTCCCTCTGCCCTGATAAACTGGCCTATCCTTTTTAAGTGGTTGAATATCTCCCAATGCCCTCTTTTCTGCTGTTCTCTTAAGGACTTTAAACTGTTTTTAATCCTCTTAATGTATTATCATTGGTTGCTTGCTTTCTTGGGTTGATTTCCATTAAAAGTTTAATCTGTATGCCACAAAGAATATTTAGATGTTTGTACAGTTTTGACTTCACATCTCCGATGCATCAGCGAAATCCCTCAGTGCACCTTGCTCAACATGGCTTTCGACCAGACTGTTTGGCTGAACACGGTCTATCACGGGATTTCCATCAGTCCACGGATGATGCCTTTACACAGTGTGCCACAAGGAACTTCAGCTCAATGTGACATTGCTATGCACACCTTCTGCAGCGGAAACTGCAATGAAGGAGTAGAGGAAAAAGGCACTCCTGGTAATTAACTCCAAATTTGCATCAATGTCTTTTTTTGGCAAGATCATACCTACTTCATGACTATTCGCAAGGATAGAATTTTGTCCAGCACTATTGAGAAGAATTGTGGTCATTGCACATTCACTGGAGCGAGAGTAACCTCATAATTCGGAGCCAGGCTAATTACTAAAACTGAAAACATTTGACCCTATATCTCCTGCCCTTCATTTACAGCAGTGGCTTCCAGTTCAGAAGCTAATGATTTTCAAATCACTCGGCATTGTGCAAAGGGTTTAGTGACACCTGCCAAGATTTATTCAGTTTTCAATGTTCACAACTCTGATGGCGCTTCGTTCTTCTTGTTCCTGGGTAAAAGTTCTTCCCTACTGACGAGTAAGATTCAGCGGGTGCAGTTTCACTATTCGAGCAGTCAAGCTCTGGGACTTCAACAGTTTTGTGAGGGGAGAGCGAGCACCTGAAATTGTTAAAACCTTTAAATACGTGGCTGCTCATCTCTGTAAAAATTCTAATACTTGGAACTCACCTAATAACATTATCTTTGCTCATAGAACATCAAGCTATCTGTGGGTGAAATAAAAATGGATACAATAAAATACATATAAGAGAATACCCCTGAAGAAGGACAACGTCTGGTCGGACTGGTTGGTGACCGTGCTTTTTCTTTTTTGTGTTGAAATTTTTTATTGAATTTTTATAAAACAAATACATCAAAGCATAGACAACTGAAAATGAAGAGAAAATAGATCCATGTTGAAAGAAACAATGCTGAAAGATACATATGAATAAATATGATATAAATAAGATATAAATATGCATTTAAATAGATAAATACTAATTGAAGTAATAATGATGTCAAGGCATAGGATGATACATTATAAAGACATAACCTATAAGGAGAGGAAAAGGGAAAAAGCTTAGACAATGGAAATGCGGGAAATATAGATAGAAAGAACAAAGAGAAAGTAATTAGATAAAGACAGAAGAACACTACAACGAATAAAGCAGAGGATACAGAAGGCAAAGAAAAGAAAAGAAATAAACAAAGGACAAGAGAGGGTAAAAGCTGATTAATGTGTTTGGGTAGAAGTAGAAGCAGGGGAACTAGCTGTATTTGATTTAAGAAATGGAGACCAAATTCGGAGAAAGGTGTCAGCTTGATCCTGAAGGTTATAGATAGTGCGTTCATGTGAGGCAGTCTGAATCATCGCTACCAACCAATCTTCCTGAGAGGGAGGCAAAGATGATTTCCAATGACGCAGGATACATATTTTAGCAGTAGCAAGTGAGGTATGAAAAAGACGAAGTTGTGGTTTCGAGAGCTTTGGGGAGTGGCGTAAGTCATGCAGGAGAATGTTAGTTGGTGTAAGTGGCAATTTTAGGGGCATAGTGGAATTCAAAGTAGTACCAATGTAAGCCCAATAGGATTGGATACTAGGGCATTCACAAATGATATGAGTAATATCGCAACCTGAATTGGTACATCTCCAGCAGTTAGAATGGGAAAGAAGACCAGCTTTGTGCAATTTGACTGGAGACCAATGCCAATCGTGTAGTATTTTGAAAAGACAAAATTTGAGCCTTGATTCACGAGCTCCCTTGTTCAAATTCTCTAGAATCAAATCCCATTCGGTGTCGGAAAAGGAAATTGATAGGCGAGCTTGCCATTTACGCTGAAGATAGTGTGAAAGAAATTTAGAGAAAAGATGGGACGATAACATTTTGTATATACCGGAGGGAACACCTTTAAATTTCCCCCAAACGTGCAAATAGGATAAAATAGGGGAGTCTTGTAGTAGCCATGGCGGTGATCCCATATGGGTCTTCAGACATTGCTGGAGCTGAAGGTATTTAGAAGAATGATGTAGGGGAAGATCAAATTCTACCCTTAGCTGAGAGAATGGCTTAAAATCCCCATCATGTAGAAGCTGATCCGGATAGAGGATACCTGCAGCACGCCAATCAGGCCAGGATAACATACGACCATTGATACGAATGCCCGAATTATTCCATAGGGGGCCTTAATGTGAATTCTTGGATTCGAACCTAGCAACCTATGACTTCTCTGCCAGGATTTATGCATGGCAGATAATATCGGATTTTTCGGGTCAAGACGACTAGTGCCACTACCATACAAAGGAGTAAGATTCGATTCCGAGGATAGAAGATGTCGTTCTATTTGGACCCATTGTGGCAAGTCTTTAATACCGGGTAAAAAATATGAGAGTTGGGAAATATGTAACGCCAAAGAGTAGTGTTCAATGGATGGAAGACCAATGCCGCCTGATAACTGATGAGCCTTCATCTTGGTTATGGCAAGACGCGGCTTAGCAGTACCCCAAATGAAGGTTTTAATCTGGGCGTCTACTGACCGGAGTAAGGATAAGGGAATCTGTAGGGGAAGCATGCCCAGAATGTAAATGAATCTCGGAAGAGTAACCATTTTAACAGCCTGAGCCCTACCCCAGAGAGAAAGACCCAAAGCCTTCCATTTATCAAAATCCCGACGCATTTGGGAGATAAGAGGAGACAAGTTATCTGTAACCATATCTTGTAACCCTTTATTAACTAGGACACCCAAGTATTTGAGGCGTGAGGACTGCCAATGAAAAGGAAAACCAAAGATGGCTGCTTTTGTGGTACCGTTAGAAATAGGTAAAGCCTCACTTTTGTCCCAATTAATCTTATAACCTGAAAAGGAAGAGAAATCATTAATAATTTGAAGAAGAGAGGGGATCGACCGAGGAAGACGAGTAAGAGTGAGTAAAATATCATCAGCGTACAGGTATATTTTGGAATGTCCAATAGGGAGGGGAATACCAGAAACTTCATCAGATTGACGGATGGTAGCAGCTAAAGGTTCCATAGCCAAAAGAAACAGAAGGGGGGATAGTGGACAACCTTGGCGTGTCCCTCTCTTAATTGTAAAGGAATCAGATAGAAATCCACCACAATTCACTTGAGCAGAAGGATGGTTGTAAAGTAAACTTACTTTATCAATAAATTTTGTACCTGGGGAGGAGCCAAGATGGCGACCGGGACGGCAGCGTAGACTCCCGGCTCCGTGAACCTCCGCATCCCGCACGGATATCCTGCCTGAGATCCTCAACCTGTGCTACGTGGTCGTGTTTCTGAAGGAGAGGGGCTCCCGACTGTGTGACTCCGAGGTATCTAGCCGTGCTATCGCCGGAGAAAACTGCATCTGAACTTTGCGGCCTGTGCGGCCCTGGAGCCGTGACATCGAGTGGACGCCGTGGCCGGGTGGCAGTGCGACAACAGCGGCCGGTGGTGACTGGGTGGAGTCGGCCCACCGGAGCGGTGCCAAACTCGGCCTACATTTCGGCGTGGTCACTTCTACTGCCCAGTGTAGCTGACCGAGTGCATGACCGGGGGTGCAAATCTTAGATCCTCCGGTGACTGCCCCTGCCTTGCTGGTGAGCTGCCCGGCCGCCGTCCGTATCCTGCCCCGATCATTGCGGGCCGCCCCCGGATTTCTACGGGAGCTGGTCCGTGGTGGGGACGACTGTTGCCCGTGACCACGGATAGTTTTTTGCCTGCCCCCGGAACCCGGTCACCCGCGACGTGGACATCGCGACGCTTGTCCCGGGGTCCCGGCCCCGGTGAGGGTCGGGCATACTTGGCGGCCATCTTGGGTCGATGAAGCCTACCATCCTGTCCGCTGGGCCGCAGCGGGCCTGTGAGCGTACGATTTTTGGGAGTGTGGCGGCGAGATCACATAGAGCTGAGCTGGGGTACGGCGACCTCCTCGAGGCTCTTGGTACTCTTCACTCCTCCTTGGTTCATGGTTTCGTGATCTTGGGGAGTAAGCTCGATGGTGTGGCGTCGGAGTTGGGGCAGTGGCGGCCCGCCTGTCCGCACGAACACAGAGTCTACCCACACTGCGCGCAGGAGGACGCTGTGGCGGCCACCCCTGAGGTTAGTACACGACTGGACGCCCCGGCCAGTATGCTACAGTGTGTTCGACCTTCTCAGGGCCTGATCTGTCCCGGAGGCGTTGGACCTGAGTGGGATGTGGTGGCCTCATCCCGTGCATGCCCTCCTGCGACCCAGAGACAACTCCAGCAACTAATGTCTGCTTTGGCTGCTTCTGCCTTCCTGAACCTTGCGTGCAGTGCAGATCCTAGGGCAGCACTGGGAAGCCTGTTTCCTCACGCGGCGGACTGTGTTGATGCTCAGAGACTTCCACCCCACCTGTGTGCGTCGCTTCTCTGTCGTTGTTGGACATTCCTCTGCCTAGGAACATTGGGTATGGTGCTGGGTCGAGGGGTTGGCATGGGCAGAATTCCACAGAGTGGTCAGGGATGAGGCTGGCCCCTCGGGGGTGGTCGCCTAGTGGACGGGCGGGCTTGGGGTGGTGTGCTCTCCTGACATGGCTACTGGCACAATAGGTGCATAATGCTCCCCATCGTGGTTTGAGAAGATTGTTTTTGTGCTGTTCCTTGTTCACTTTAGGGGAACCTTACCGTGCGGGAGGGAGAAGCCGGGGGTCTGTTATGAAGGCCCTCCTCCAGTTTATAAATACTTTCTCTACCCCCCCGTCTGGTGGGGGTCCTTTCCTACTTCTTTTTCCCTATTCTCCTACATTTCGGGTCTGGTTCCAGGGCGACAGGCACACTGCTGGGGGGGGGGGGCCGTACTCATCTGCAGAGGTGCAGGGTGGGGGGTTGGGGGAGGGGATTCTGTATTCTTTCATCTTTTTTTCCATGGCCTCCTTTTTCTTCTCTGATTCTTTTTGTTTTTCTTTTTCTGGGATCAGCGTGATACACCTCCTTTTGCTATGCCTCGTTGCCGTTCCATGTGTTCACAACTTCCGGGGTGTTCTTGGGGAGTTCTGGCGGGGGACTGCGGGCGCAACTGTATACTATGTTTTTCCCCATCCTGATGTTCTTGTGTTTGCGCCATTGATCGAATAGATTGCTGTAAATCGCTAACGTTCATTACTCTGCATATCCGTGATCGTTGTTTTAAAATTGCTTGTCACCTGATCCTTCTGCCTTGTTTCATCATAAAATGAAAACCTCTTTCTCCTGGTGCCCTACTTACGCTGTTCACAGTATTAGCAGTACGATTTTGCTCCCCGTAGTGCTGCCTGTGTTTATACTTGTCGTTATTGCTCTGATTGCTTAGCGGCCGGCCCTGGGGGGTTGTAGGCCCATACTTGTTCTTATTGAACTGTCAATAAAGGTTTTAAAAAAAAAAAAAAAAAAAAAAAAAAAAAAATAAATTTTGTACCTAAGCCAAATTTTTCCATGACTGTGAAAAGATAATTCCATTCGATGCGATCAAACGCTTTTTCTGCGTCAAGTGAGAGGGCTAACGCATCATCTGTGAGATGTTGAGCCGACCACAGTGCATGGGCCAGAGAACGCAAATGGTTGCGGGAAGAGCGTCCCGGTACAAAGCCTACTTGGGAATGGTGTATCAAAGAAGGCAAGACTTTACGTAAACGAGACGCAAGGATACTAGCCAGGATTTTAATATCAGAGTTCAACAGGGAAATGGGACGATAACTACTGCAAAGCTGGGGATCTTTGCCTGGCTTTGGTAGCACAACAATAATAGCTTTGTTAGAAAGGGGACCCAATGAAGATGCAGCATCCGCCTCCTGGAATGCGGCATGTAGAGTGTCAATAATATTGAGACCTGCCCAACGATAGAATTCAGGAGGAAACCCATCCTCACCAGGGGCCTTGTGATAGGGCAGGGCAGCGATCGCACTGGAAACCTCATCCCTAGTTATTTCACCCTCAAGGATGGCCTTACCATCCGCTGAAAGAGAAGGGAGATGCACCTTCGCAAGAAATGCCGTCATCTTATCCGAATCCATTCGATTATCAGAAGTATAGAGGGATTCATAAAAGGAGGCGAACTCATTGACAATGTCTTGAGGTTTTGTGCATAAATGTCCTTGCGCAGATCTGATGGCCGGGATGGCCATAGATGCCTCCCTTTGACGCAACTGTGCGGCTAATAACCTTCCCGCCTTTTCTCCTTGCTCGTAGTGTCGACCTTTCATTTTCTGTAAGGCGTATTCTGCCTTAGATGTAAAAAGACTGTTTAAGGCCATTCGGGCTTGTTCAAGCAGTTTACGATTTTGTAAGGACGGAGAAGTGATATATAGGCGAGAATAGGTTTGTATGTCATGTTCGAGCTCCACTTGTTTCCTCGCATTTTGCTTATTAGCGAGTGCTGCATCACGCATTAATTGTCCCCTTAAAGTAGCCTTAGCTGCAGCCCAAAGAGTCCTGCTGGAGGTCACGGATCCCTGATTATTAGAAAGATAAGTTTGAAGGTGTGACTGCAGTTGGGATTTACCAACAGGAGTTCTGTGGCGTTGAATATTCATTCGCCAGGGCTTACGTCCAGGACTAGAAAGTCCCAGTTCTAGGGAAAGGAGAACCGGAGAGTGGTCAGACAATGCCGCTTCCAGAATGCAGGAATCCGTGACCAACTTAACTGCATTCTGTGAGATGAGGAAGTAGTCAAGATGAGAGAACGTACCATGAGTCGACGAAAAGAAAGTATATTCCTTATCCGTTGGGTGACTGATACGCCAATGGTCAACCAACCCGATATCTGAGATAATGTCACCTAGCAAAGCTCTATCTGAAGCATTGCCCCTATCTAGTGGACCAGTTTTATCTAGAATAGAATCTTGCGTCACATTCCAGTCTCCACCAATCAAATATTGCGATGCATTAATTTCGAGCAACAAGCGGGATAATTGAAGAAAGAATGTTTTCTTGGTACCCGTAGGGGCATATACAGACCCTACACAGACGTGAGAATCACCAATTTTAAGTTTAGCAAAAACGTAGCGGCCATTTACATCTGACCATGTTTTAGAGACAGTGACCGGAAGGGACTTGCGAAGAAGAATTGCAACTCCACACTTGCGAAGGGGACCTGCGTCCGTGCATTCATCCTGTTGAATGCTGCTATGTATAACCTTACCCACCCAGTCTCTACAAAGTTTGTCTGATTCTAGAGCATCCAAATGGGTCTCCTGAAGCAAGGCTACATCTACATGCTTAGTCTGAAGATAGGAAAGAACCTTCTTCCGTTTTATGTAATGGGTGAGACCATGTACATTCCAAGTAATTGCATTAAGAGAGTGTGTTTTTGCCATATTAGAACAACGCAAATATCAGAAACAGGAGAATGAAGCACAAAACAACGTGCTGAACCAAACAAAGGAAAAAGAAAAGAAATGACAAAAAGAAGGGGAAACAAAAATAAAATAAATGGAAACGAAACTTTGATTTAAATGGAATACATGAAAGAAGCGATCAGAAGAATAATAAAAGAAGAAAAAGGGAGATGAAATTTAGAGAGGTGATACAATAATAAGGAACACTAGAAAATATTGAGTAAAAGCAAAGAGAGATCAAGAGACCGTAGACTGTTACCCGCGGGTCTGGGCGCACTAGAGCACCGCCACGGGAAAAGACCCCACAGAAAAGAGAAAAGATTAGGAGAGTAGTAATGGTATAGAAGGAAAGCCCAGAAAAACATTGTGAAAAAGAACCTAGGTACGATAAAAAGGTAGAAAGAGCAAAATAGAGATTCAGAAGCAATATTGAGTAGAGGGGGGAGTCTAGTAATAATTAAATGTAAAGTAACCTAATATCATAAAGCATAAAATGCGTGTATAAATAAACATAGACCAACATGCAATCGTGCAAGTAGAATAATAAAACTGTAATTAAACCATTAGACGCCAAGGCGCCCAAGTAAATGCAAAATTAGTAAGACATATTTAAGCAATAAATTGTAACAGGAGAAGCAATGAATATAAGAAGAAGAAAGAGTGATATTATTAGGCAGAGAAATAACAGTAAGCAGACTGAAGGAGAAAAGAAATAAGGTAGAAAGCTAGGAAGAAAGAGGTAAAAAAGGACAAGCAGATATTATAAGAACAGCAAAACATGTGAGAAATGTGGTAAATAATTAACAATAGAAATAAGACTTCTCAAGAAAAGAGAGTCTATAGTTAACTGCCAATAGTATTAAGGTCAGCAACTTCCATAAGTGAGAGAGTTATTCAGTCCGCATCCGAAGGAGTTTTAAGAGGAGAACGTGACTTGTCTCTCTGCAGATCTTGTGAAAACGTAGCAACCGAAACCGATTGTATTGCAGATTTCCTATCTTCTTGTGAGCGATGAAGACGTTCAAGATCCCTACCCCGAGGTCGGGGGCTGCTAGGAGGGCGCCTGTTGCGATCTGGCAATGTAGTGGAAGACTTAGAGGATGAATGGGGCTGAACTTGCTGTGAGGGTGTTGTGAGAACCTCCATTTCTTGAGGATGAAGACGGTCCAGGAATTGCTGAAGATGCTCGGGGTCAAAAAAGTCCTTAGAAACTCCATCTTTGGTAACGCGAAAGCGTGCTGGGTCAAATAGGCCATATTTGATACCTAATTGACGTAGTTGAGGTCGCATGGAGAGAAAGGCTTTCCGCCGCTCGTTAGTTTCCTTGGAGAAATCAGCTGCCATAAAAATGCGATGACCTTCAAAAGAAAAGGAGCCTTGAAGCCGAGCCGCAGATAATATTTGTCTTGTTTGTTCATGACGAAGAAGACAGGCAATAATCGGTCGTGGGCGTGCGGCAGGATCATCACGTGGAGGACCAATTCTATGAGCCCGTTGTATCTCCAGAGGTGGATTGAAAGGAATACCAGTTAGCTTTGGGAGTATACGACACAAAAATGCACTGGAACTCTGCCCTTCAATGCGCTCTGGAAAGCCAAAAAAACGGATGTTGTCTCTCCTACTTCTGTCTTCCAAATCAATGAGTTTACTATGGAAGAGTAAAAGGTCCCGGTCTTGATTTGGAAGAGATTCCAATCGATTCTCCACTGCCAGAACTCTAGAATCAAGGGATTCAAACTTCGTATGAAAGTTGGTAATTTCTGTCTTAATTGATTTAGTCTCCTCAGCTAGTGATGTAATTGTAAGGTGCATGTCATCTAATGGACGACTAACCTCGGAAAGTTCGTGCAGGATACGTTGCAAAGCTGCCGCCGACGCCTGCCCACCATTAGAGACCGAAGCCTGAGGTGAAGCGGAAGGAGAGGAGGCATTGCCTTTTGTTGGCATATTGGTGGACTGCTTGAGGGCTTCTGCAAAAAGAAGTGGTTTAGAAGCCTTGTTTCCTTGCTTAGAGGCAGACATTTGAGGAGAATGTTTGATAAAAACTTTGAAAGTACGTAAAGCCGTCTTGCTGTTGAGGAATGCTTATATGTAGTTGCAGAAGAATACCAAGACATGCAAAAGAAACACTTAGTAACTGTATATGTATGACATTAATAAGCTAAAAGGAACTGATAATGCATTTCTAAACAGTAAAATGTACATCATTGCTTAATGACCCCCACTACTTACACTTGTAAATATGATAACAACTGCCGCTATATTCAAAGGCATGTAAATAGAGGTAAGATAAAATGAAACATCATATGCGCGATTATGGTAATAATAGTAAGCATAGCTACATGCACAGCAAGATGAACAAGGCTGTAGAATGCAAGGTAATCATAGTCAAAGCAGAAAAAGCACAGCCTAACTGAAGGAGTTGACCTGGGCACTATAATGGCATTGGAAAAAAGCACACTCTTGTACAAGACATATAGACTACGCTAAAGGAGGCCATGAAGCGTCGGCTGTAACCAAAGTCAAAAGACGCGAAACTGTGACTGTAGCAAAGAAGTTCAGCTTGGAAGAACAGTTTAGCGTGATGAATCGCAAATTAATTGCTGACCTGATAATACGCTCATTGACTGGATGAGATGAGTGACATAAGTGCCACAACAGGATTATAGAAGGAAGTAATCCTACCAGTAGCTGAGCGTCGACACGTCAAAAATCCTGACTCCTGTCAGGCGACATTCCTGAAAAGAAACATTACAGCAGGCAATTTGAGAAAGGCGCGGTTTCATGAGGAGATAGATACTTGTCAGGAGCAGCGAAGGCGCGGCCTCATGAGGAGGCGGGCGCCCGTCGTCAGCAACGAAGGCGCGGCTCCATGAGGAAGCAAGCACTTTTCAGCAGCAACAGAGGCGCGGCTTCATGGGGGCAGGCGTTCTTCGCAACAGAGGCGCGGCTTGAGGAGGAAGAAGAGGCAGCCTGAGTAGATACGTCAGACAGGCCCCGCCAGACACGCAGCTCCACACAACCCTGTCATCGAGGCAGTCAACACCAGGGAAGCTTCGCCGTCACATCGTCGAAAAACTCGCCCAAATCGTGCCCACCACCTTCCGGCTGTCGCAGGGCACAAGAAGAAGACTCCAAAGCCGCTGTGAGGTAGGAAATATCCGTTAAGGGTCCATCCCGTGACGGAGCTCACTCGTCAGGCGGCCATCTTCCTGCGTGGCCAGACCACGCCCCCCCCGACCGTGCTTTTTCTACCATCCAAATCTGTCTCCTAATGCAACTGACTGCTATTTACTCCGTTTACTGCTAAGAATATCAGTTATCTTTCTTTGGGATTACTCATGAGTTAGTCCTACAGTACACTTACAACATATTATAGCACACATACCCAACACAGCTCAGACGTATCTTAATGCAGGGATTTTAACAAACGTCTATGCCCACCTTCTCCATTGAGTAGAATATATTTGACCCTGGCTCCTCTTCCCTCATGTAGCCGTTATTGGTTGGCTGGGTGAAAGGCAGGAAGCCAGGGACTGCCCGTCCATGGTAGTGGTGCAGCAGAGGTCAGCAGCGCGCTGGGGACCACATTCCGTCTCCCAGGAATAGATGCATGCCAGACAGAAAGCCCTGTGCACATCTTGGCTCAGTGATGGGGATGCTTGGGGGTAGGTGGTATGCTTAGTACCCCAAATAGTGATTAGGTGACTAAGGAGCATGTCTCAGAGCCACCTGCCCCAGATCATGAAGATATTGACTGGGGTCAGGCTGTGTGTCCAAAGACCGGCTTTCCAATGTCAAGAGAGTCACTGTGAGAAACACTGTCTATCTGGATGTCTCCAGCTACTAGCTTTGATATTGCAATAGGTGGGGCTAGGTTGTTGTTTCCCGGGGTGGCTCCTTTCCCCTATCGATACTTTTAATGTGAAAGAGTTGAGGGGAGAGACCTTCTACCTGGGTTTTCCTGCAACAGGGTTTTCAGTGTGAACGGTGATCTGTTCTAAAGGGCTGACAGTCCCAGCAGCGAGAGGTGGTAATAACTTATAATTATTTTCAATATATGAGAATTTTTAAGCAATAAGTAAATTTCATGAGCTATGTAGGCAGCATCAATGCCACAAAGAATGATAGAGTTGTGCATGGAGATAAAATCACCCTGCACAAAAGCGCCTCTACACATGTTAAAATAAACCCTGGTTGATGGAGTCCTCCTGCTCCAGGAACTGTAAAGGAGAGGATGGCAGCATGGTCCTGCTCCGTGGGGTCTCCTGCCCAATAATTCATTGGGATTGTCGGAAGGAAAGAGGCCTGCTACCTGCGGCCTACAGGTACTGAACTTAATGGGTGAGAGGAGTATATGGGAGAGAAACACAACAGAATACAGCCACGCATGCTTGCCTCAAGATAAAAATAAAAAAAACAGTCATTCCAACAGCAGCGCTCACCTGTGGTGTGCAGCTCCAAGCTCAGTCTCTGAAAACACAACATAGAAGTTTGTTTTCAATTCAGGAACTCACACTTCCAGGCTGTAACTTTTCAGTGGAGTCTTATACCTTCTCCTGGAAAATGGGGCCCCCTACATGCCTGTTCAGCCTTAAAGCCCATGATGCCCCCGAACAGGACTCAACATTATCAACTCTGCACAGGACACATTAGACATAACTCTATACACACACAGTGAAGATATGCCACATAAGATTGGAGTAAACGTGCTGCAAAAAAACTCTGATCAGTAACACAACACAAGCTTTCAACACAGCATACTAGACAGAACATCTAACTAACACACACAAATATTTGGACATATAAAAACACTATAAAGAAAACAACATGCCAACAACAGCTTTCACCCATTAGATCAACTCACACAACAGTATAAATATAACAGAACTTTTAACAGCCACCTACCGCAGTCCAGATAAGCAAGATGATGGATATTAAAACTCAGCAGCATCACACCCAATACTTCCAATTAATTCACACATATACAAACCTGCAAGTCAAATAACTCAGCACTTCAGCACCTGGCCACAAACAACAAACGTTTAATAAACTGAATCTTCAAAACTAAATCATGGAATATCCTAAAACTGCCTACTACTTATTGTCTGCTTTGCCTGGGACTAGTGAACTATTCTCGTTGCTGTCTTGGACCGCTAGAGCTGGGACTCTACCTGCTTCAACGCAGCTCCTCGCCGGACCCGCTGCGCGGGTCCCGCTTCGTCCTTCCTGCCTGCGGTGACCCTGCGTGTTGTGAGGACCTTTGGGGCATCATTGTTGCTGTTGGCGCGTGTGTGGGGAATATCAGGGCTGCGAGCTGACCCGCAGGGACTCAAAGTACCAGGAGTCCCTGCGTGAGGTCGAGACCCGCAAAACCTGGGTCGCTCTCCCTGCCTGCCCCGCCCCTCCCTCAGCAAATAAGTGCCTGCAGCCGTGTAGCACCACTGGGATTGTCTGCTTTGCCTGGGACTAGTGAACTGTTCTCGTTGCTGTCTTGGACCGCTAGAGCTGGGACTCTACCTGCTTCAACGCCGCTCCTCGCCGGACCCGCTGCGCGGGTCCCGCTTCGTCCTTCCTGCCTGCGGTGACCCTGCGTGTTGTGAGGACCTTTGGGGCATCATTGTTGCTGTTGGCGCGTGTGTGGGGAATATCAGGGCTGCGAGCTGACCCGCAGAGTCCCTGCGTGAGGTCGAGACCCGCAACACCTGGGTCGCTCTCCCTGCCTGCCCCGCCCCTCCCTCACCACTTACCTTATTACTGGCCTCTGTTCCCGCTGCGCGGGAGCGCCCGGGGCGAAGCCCGGGCAAAGGGCAGGCCGTCTGAGGCCGAAGGAGGCCGGGCTGGGCCGTGTCTCTTTCGCCCGAACAGGGCTGCTTGTCCGTATACTTTACAGCTGTCAGGAAGTATCATGGCTTTAAGTCCTACTGTTGGTATATCATTGCTAGCAGGGTGATCGAACCAAGGGACCTTAGATGGTTACTTTACTAGGACTTCTCTAGAAGCTGATAGGGAGCAAGCACTGGTTGAGCGACTAATCGAGCGTCGTCGCTCGATTGAATCCATGAAGGGTAGACGCCCATCCTTAGACCCCCTGCAATTGATTGTTTCACCTCCTCTGAGTATCCTTAGCTCATCTGAAGGCCCTGATGTTTCTCGATTAGACGGCACCCTCGTGCTTTTCCGCGAAAAATCTCCCGTACCTGACTTAATTGTTCCTTCGTCTCCCATTCCTGTACTCCCTGTTAGCGGCCCAATCACAGTGGTGGAGATCCATCCTGAGCCAAGTCCAATAGGTGCAGGGACCGCACAGATGGATAGAGCTAGGAAAAAAGCGACTCCTAAGGTGCAGGGGCCCCCTCCTAGAAAAAGGAGAATGAGGGGGGGGTGAGCAACCTAAAGTCAAATTTAGTCACTTAGACTTTGGCAAAGCGCCCAAATCTCCTGTATTGTCCTTAGATAAGCCAGCAAGTACATCCCTACAGACACAATCCACGGGAAATGAGGTAGTTTCTTCTGCTCTCCTAGGTGGTATAGAGCAGCTAATTAAATCCCTCATGTTCCCGATCAAGCAAACACTAGATAGGTTGGAGCAAAGGTTAGGAACCCTAGAGCAAACTATTGCTGTTATTACTGGGTTGTTAAAAACTTATGAGAAATCGACATTGCCCTCTCCAGCTCCTGCAGAACCTGCTGCTATTAGTACTACTCGCAGCAAAGAGGTAAATAAAACCACTAAATCCATCGTTAGTGTTAAGCAGAAGGCTCCGCCCAAAATTATCGAGCAGCCTGCACAGAATGATGGTAGAGTAGTTGCGGGGGGGCATAGTATTCTCCACCCAAGACTTGATAGCAATAGAGGGGTTTGTAATGTTCAAATAATGACTACGGAGCACAATGCGCGTCCAGTCGAGTTACCCCCTGAATCAGTACCATATGTGGTAGTCCTTACTGGAGTTCCCGCGTTAGTAGAAGGCAAAAGAGAGGGTTTCTTCCAGCTAAAGCATAAAGTTATGCATTGGTTGGCTCAGAATAGACCTCTCCCTTGCAATATCGATGGCGAGATCTTGCATGTTCGGCGCCTCCAATGGTTAGGTCGCAGGGTTAAGGACCTACAGGGGGATATTATTATTGTCAACTTTAGAGAGCAGGGAGTTGTTAGGCATATATTAAACTGGTTCCCGGGGAGTGGAAGTAATCTTATCACTCCCTACGACCTAACGTATTTCTATCCAAGACCCCGGGTGTATCCCCCAGTGAATTCTGGGATCTTAGTTTGTGATAGACCTAGTCATCATCCCGTACCCCGAAGCAATTGGCCTGTGCCCCATGCACTGTACCCCTTGGCCATTAATAGATCATTTGGGTGGCACAATACCCCACCGAGTCATTGTGGTCCTAGATGGAGAGGTAAACCAGGCCCACTGACCACTTCGACCCCCTTGGACGTGTCAAATAGATTTAATGCCCTCTCGGGTATGAGCGATTGTGACTGACAGTCAGGGTCCTTAGGGTATTCCATATCTGCCTCCACGGAAGTGGAGGGATTGGCTGACTGTGGTAATACCCCTAAGACACCGATACCCGACCAGGGATTGTACTCTCCAGTGGCCATCCAATCTCCTAATCGACCCACACTAAGCAATCCAGTAGTGGTAGCGGAGGTTGTGAATTCAGATGACACAAGTGCTTCCTGTATAAAGAATTCTGCACATGTACAGGGAGGGTCGGATGGCAATGGACTGATGATGGGGGTTATGAGTTGGAATATAGCGGGCATCTGTAGGAACCTGGATCTCCCCGAATGGCACTTACAGGTAGAACAGCACTGCATCTGCATCTTCCAGGAAACTTGGAGCCTTGAACCTGTTTATAAAGTTGGGTATTCCACATATTATCTGCCTGCCCTTCAGTCACCATCCGGGAGGGGCCGGCCTTCGGGGGGACTCCTCATCTGGGTGGATATCTCCCTGGGGTGTAGTATTACACAGAAGCATAGTGGCTCAATGGACATTCTTAGAATCTCACTGAAAGGCCCAGGATCTAGGGGGCACCTAGAGATTCTGAATGTGTATGCCAGAGGTACTAGAGGTAGCTCTCTTTCCCCCACTATAGGGTCACTGGAGAAAGTCTTAGATGAGTGTGGTGAGGATGCCAAAGTCATGATTGCAGGAGACTTGAACTGCACGTTTGAACCCCTTGCCGCTGAAGATATTCTGGGTGTGTTAGAGGATGATGCGAGGAGGGGTATTCCAGCACTATCTGCTGAGCCGATAAAGAGATGGTCAGAGAGGGCGACTCAGCTAAATTCTATGACCTTGGAGTACGGCTTGCGAGCTGTTAATGGAAGAACCACCTCTGACCCATTGGGCAGTCATACATACAACAGGGTTAACCACTCTTCCCGGATTGACTACATCTTGCTTGATTTTGATCTTTGGCAGTCTGTTGTGGATATGGCTGTAGTACCTACCACAGATAGCGATCACAATTTCCTTTCGCTTTCTCTAAGGCACCCATGGCTAAATAATAGTACCCCAACCCTATCACCAGTCAAAAGGACAACATCGGACGTCACTCTGTCTAATTGTGGTAGGCGCCTCAAATGGAGGAAAGTAGCCTCTGACGCACCAAAATTACAGGCTATAGATCAATTTTTGGAAACCACACTAAGCGAGATGGCAACAATCTCTTTAGATCAATCTGCCTTACCCAGGATTACGCTGATGTTCCAGGAGACTATCAACTCGATTGGTAATCTCTTCAAGGCGCAAGCACGTGTACGTAGGCCGGATGGCCACCCCAGGTCAAAAGAAAAGCAGGGGTGGTATACGTCAAAATATAGAGAATTGAAGGCGTGCCTCATTCAAGCTGTTAGGACAAAGTCGCAGCCCCTTGTGCTGCAGGCTAGAGCAGAATACAAACGAGTGATTGGGATTGCAAAAAAGGAATGGGGAGACGCATATTGGCAAACCCTTAGAGAAGCAAGCATTGGGCGGGATGCAGCCCGTTTTTGGAATACTATTAGGGAAAGGAACAGACCTGATAGTAACTTTATAACGTGCAATATAACTGGTCAGGCCTGGTTCGAACACTTTACTAACTTGAATTCGAACCATCAAGAGGCTTTTGCCCCCCCTACATCCTATGGACCCTTAGTACCCATGGGAAATGAAATGGTCTCCCCATTCACAATCAAAGAAGTAGAACACGCTATTAGGTGTATTGTGCCCCAGAAAGCAGCGGGACCCGACGGAGTTCCGGGGGATCTGCTGCGTTCAAACCTGCAGAGGTGGGGGAAGTTTATTCATTTTTTGATCAGTGCAATCGACAAAGGAGCAGCCATTCCCGACTCTTGGAAGGGGGCAGAGGTTGTCCCTATCTTTAAGAAAGGTCGGAGGGACGACCCTGCCAATTACCGACCAATAAGTCTATTGGATTCAACCCAGAAGGTTGTGGGGAAGGTGGTCCTAGAAAGAATCCTCCAATGGATTAACGACGAAGAGATTCTGTCGGACTATCAGGCTGGTTTTAGGGCTGGAACGGGCACGATAGAGCAGGCCTTCAGGCTTTTACTACTATACTGGAAGGTGGTAGTGATAGGCGGAGGCAGTCTTTATTTGGCATTTATTGACCTGAAGACTGCCTTCGACCTCGTGCCCAGAGGACAGCTATGGGGCGTGTTAGCTGAAATGGGGATTCCACCAAACATCCTCTCTATCTTAGTGCGCCTGCACGATGGCAATTACGCACAGGTGCGCTGGGGTACTGATGGTCAGAAAACTAGCAGGATCCCAGTGGCAAAAGGGGTGCGCCAGGGCTGCGTCCTGGCTCCCACCCTTTTTTCACTTTATGTGAATGGGGTTGTGGACCATCTACTCAAACAACCTTCGGACGCACCATCATTGGCAGGGGAGAGAATTCCCACCCTTCTCTTTGCTGATGAAACGCTCCTAATCTCAAAAAGCTCGGTGGGCCTACAGAGACTCTTAAACAACTTTCAGACCTTCTGTGACCAACGGGGCCTAGTAATAAATACAAACAAAACGAAGTACTTGGTATTAAATCCCCCCAAAAAATTAGGCCGTCCCCCTGTCCTTAGTGAAACCTCTATGGAAAGGGTCACTGTTTTTGACTACCTAGGGATCCGTATCACAGATTCCATGCAGTGGACCCCTCATATATTAAAAATGACTCTTAACCATAAAAGGGTTACAGGGGCACTCGTCAGAGAGCAGAGATCTTCTTCGACCAAGCCTACTGCCCCTGTTTTGGATATCTACAGGGCAAAGGGAGTTAGTTCCGCTTTGTATGGCGCTGAACTTTGGGGTACTTCTAACATCAGCGCCCTAACTAGGTCTGAGAATAAGTTCCTAAAATGCATTATGTCTCTCCCGGAGAGTACACCTACGTTACCCCTCCTTTTGGACCTTGGTTGCCAGCAAATTAGCGATGTAGCAAGATTGCGTCCACTGCTCTTATGGGCCAGGCTAATGGCGCGTCTCCGAACTCGCCAAGTATGCTAAAGGCCTAGCAGAGGTGATGTCTATGGTAGGCTGGTGTAGGATCAGATGGCTTACTGATGTCAAGTCTATGCTTGGCAAACTAGGTCTTAGTGAAGCTTGGGAAAATAGGTCTTACCCTCCGAAAACAGCCTTGAAAACCTTATATTGGAACTGGGTTAGAAGCAGAATTTCCATGGGTTCTTCTCATGGTAGGCTCACAGAGGAGTTTTTAGTGCATAAGGATTCACCCTGCCTGGAGCTCTACCTGGATTTGGTCTGGAAGCCATATGACCGGGCTCTTTATTTTAGATTTAGAGTGGGGTCCCTCCCTGTGCGCGCCCTAACATCTAGCTGGAAACCGCCTTACCAGACAGTTGCGTTTTGTCCCTTCTGTAGTACTCCCAAAGAGTCAATTGAACATTTTTTGTTTGTTTGCCCAAGGCAAACGTGGCTTAAGCCGGTGTGTAGGGCCTTGGGCACCAGGCATTCATCTGTGGCACTCCGAATCTTAATATCAGATACCCGGCCCTTGTATGTTTTTAGCCTTGCGAAATTTCTGTCATGGGCTTGGTCGATCAGGACAAAACGGCTGTTAATTACTGTTTAACTGGTGACTTTTAATCGTCGAATTGCTTGACAACTAGTTTTATTTTTACTTTGTGTTGCTTTTATGATGTAACAATCGAAATAAAGCTATTAAACAAACAAACTACTTATTAGCACTGACCAACACCAGACTCCAGATCTGGGATGGAACTGTCCAAACCTGGGCGAAAAGCTACTGTTATTGTATGGAGGAACAAACCCATACCATTCGCAGAGTGTATGCTACATAAATATGTACAACAATGGTTCCTAACTGTTTGACTTCTGAGGAAAACTAATGAATCACTACTGGACACCGAGGGCCCCCCATCTGAGCAAATTCTACGATCTGGACCTCAAAGCAAAAAATAAAAGTAAAGAAACAGGTATATAGTAAACAAATATATAAATTGTCTAATGTGTTTAACCCCTTCAGTGCCCATGACGAGATGGTCTCGTCATGGGCCGCGGTTGCGCTGTGCCCATGACGAGACCATCTCGTCATGAACCCCGCCCGCTAATAGAAAGCCCGGCACAGGGCAGGGAAAGGGCGGGGCACGCAAGAGGTTAATAAACAGATGAAACATATACAAAAATCGAAATTTCAATTTGAATGCGAAGGTTGGAGCTTTACAAAATTTGGATTTCTCAAAAAGTAATGTGACCTACTCCAGCATATTGCTTTGTCTTTATTGCTTCTATTGTATGCTCTTTTGTGACGGTACATACTAGTGGTTTAATTGAGGTCACTGATTGTCCACACTACTGTTTGCTGTACTTGAGCTGCTCCCACGAATCAAGCCAGTGCCAACTTCATTTTTAGTTTTCAATTTCAAATTGGAACACTTGCTGCATCAATTTTTTTTTACTTATCAATTTCACCATCCAACCACCCACCCAACCCGGTTTCTTCTCTGCCCTCCTGACAGAGGGAAAAAAGCGCTATGAAGCGGCCAGCGCTAGTCACTTTTATAAAAATCTCCCAGTTATCCACCCCCACCTGCCCCTGTTACAAACTCCCACCCGAATGCCAAAGCCAATAGCTTGACCACAGAAAAGACCTATTGGTTTTGCCAATGCTTGTTTAAATAGTCGCAGACCACCCTGAGTAGGTGTTGTGGACCCCAGGAGTATACAGACCTCAAGGTTAAGAACCTCTGAAGTATAGCAAATAAATTGCTTTCCCGTGAATTCCAATGTAACAAACTTAAGGTTTTTTTTTTTTTTTAACTCGGCAGAAAGTAATAAAAATCACTTCAAATAATTCTTAGTTGTAACAAACAATGCTGGGCATCAACGAGACATCCGTGTAATGAAATAACACGGATTCTGATTTTCTAGTTACAAGGTCACACATTTTATTGGGTGCGATGAATCCCAACTAACGCAACAGACCCTCGTAATCAGCCCCTTAGCCGGACTCTGACCCAAAGATTAACAAACCCCATACATGTAACGACGATCGGTGCTACAGCAGGCTAGAGAACAGCAAACGCGTATAAAGGGACATTTTGGAATGAATTACTACTTTTTGTTTTTTTTTTTAAAGAGGGGTCGATAACGGGTGCATTCCTTTATTGTGCAAGGGGCCCCGGTGGCCCCCAAGCGCTGCAAACAATCTCACACCTCGCAGAGAGGTGAAGTTACCAAACAAGCAGACAGTGGCAGTGCAATCTATCCCACGCGTATGTGGGTCGCGCCGTTCCGGGAGCGCCGCCTGTGACATGTTATACCAGATGAAAATCCTCACAGACTCGCCAGGCTTAAAACAGCAAACGAAACTCTCAGCCAAACAAACGCCCGGGTCATTAAAGTAAGCAGCAGACACTGAATTTCCCTTCACAGCACAGTTTTTCACTTTATTTCACGGGTGCATTTCTACCCCTCTTGCCCCAGCGCGGTTTCTTTAGCAGAGTTGTTTCTGTAATTGGACCTGCTCGTCTTTAATGAGAACATTGAACCCATCTCCCAGCTCAGCAGAACAGGTTTCAACTTTTCACCCTCAGCAGAATTCGAATATTTTTCGAGTTGACCGCTTGAACGTTGCTTGCCCTAAAGCCAGTAGCCTGATTTTGTGTTTTTTTCTTGAACACATGCTAAATTTATTATTTTTAGAGACCCATTTGCTTTAAAGGTTTAGTTGCTTTCGATTGTATACTGATTTAGTTGAGTTCTATGGCATGCAGGATCACAAAGGCTAAGCTTAGCAAACACAGGAAGATGATGGACGGAGCGCTGAAACTTTTCAACCACTTACCCCTAGTCAAGAGATCTGGGTTTAACCCATCGTTCTTTTGCTCACAGAGCCACCCCTGTTTGGACCCAGCAATATGCAAATCAGTCTTGACCCAGTGCCTCATGGGAACAGTCCAGCCCAAACTGCCAAGCCAGTTCCTCCCTAAGCATCCTAAGACCGGTTTCGGGGTAACAGCCCTAATCAGCCAGGAAACCTTGAATCCAGTGGCGCAGCAAGCAAGGGACCCACATCTGGGCATACCACTGGGCCCCTGAGTAGGGTCAAGACCGATTTTCATATGGCTGGGTCCAAACTCGGGTGGCATAGCAGGCAAAAGAACGATCGATTAAACCCAGATCTGTGATGAGGGTGAATGTTTGAAAAGTTTCAGCACTCCGTCCATCATCTCCTTGTGTTTGCCACAAAGACTAAGCAGTCAATGTTTTTTGAAAGCTGCTGGACTCTGAGCACACACAACTCAGAGGAGATACAAGAGGCTAAGGAGCAGCTGCTAAAGAACATCAATGTGCACCATACTATTAAACTGGCAGGCAGCTGAGTGACAAGCAACTTCTTGGACACCTCAAACACCCTTGCTGACCTTGAGGAAATCTCGTGGGACTGGAGCAATTACATGTTTATCCCCCGATCTGCCTTGGATGCATCATAAACAAAAATTAAATTTTAAGTATGATTCACAAAGCAAATCTATAAATGTGCTACACTGCACCACCTACTGATGCAAAATACGACCTTGATGTTGTTTCAAGGGGAATGGCAGGCCCAGACCTCCGCATGTCCTCATTCACAAAGGGATGTGCTAAATTTGTGCGTTAAACACTTCTCCTTCCCTCATGTCAGGCCTGAACAGGACTGCTGCAGGATATACAGAATATAGGTATCAGACATGCCCATCATCTATAATGCAGACCTAAACTCCGCAATCATAAAATAGCGGAGTGATCGAGTGTAAGAAAACAAGTTACTTACCTTTGGAGACACTCTGTGGTGCATATCGAACTGAAAATTCTCCACCCTAAAATACTCCCCGGCACCAGACTGGATCCTGATGTACTTCAGGAGAGCTCCCACGCGTCACTATGTGGTGCTGGGCAGCTCTGTGTTGGCTATGTACTACCCAAGAAGTGACAGATCGGAGCCCCGTATAATTGCAACCCCTGTGTACAGACATCAGTTATTTCCCTTTCCACATACTCAGTCCCACAGCGTGAACAGTTGTTGGTACCGGTGTGTAAATCTCTATCTTGGGAGCTTCTGCAATATTAAAAAGTGGCCATTCCACAGAATGGGAAGGTGGGAGGATGGTGAGGAATCAGAGGTTATATAGAACATCCACCAGAAAGGGTTACTGAATGTAAATAACCTGTTCTTCTGATGGATACTTTAACCACATATTTCTCCCCTTAGAATAGATATGTTAGCAGGTGAAGGGTCTGTGGCGTGGACTCAGGCCAAAAAGTCCTGTAGGGCAGAGTGAGCCAAGTGCCCTTCCAGCCGGACCTGGTCATCAAGGCAGTAATGTTTTAAGTATGAACTGAACACCCACGTTGCAGTACAGCACATGTCAAGGGCAGGCACTCTGAGAGCCAACAGCACTGGTGGAATGGGCTCTTAGGCATTCTGGGGGGGGTCCATAAAATATGCATAACTACCAGGTGAGCCACTAGTGTTATCCTTCCGGCCAATGAGAGACCACCCTCGAACTCGCTCGTACCCCACATGCTACCCCAGGGCACTGCTCAGGATGCGGCGTAATTTCCCCAGAGGCAAACGCCGACACGCCCGACCTATCGGCCCATGCAATAAACTGGTGCCACCGGGACCACTCCACGACTCCCACTTGGGTAACCAGCCATGAGCGGAGCACCATGGCCCGAGCCTGAGGTTACATTCAGCAGCACAAATGGCTGCAGGCCGGGGGAGTGTGAAGCAACCACAGAGGAGGCTGCGATCATTGCCATCTCCCTTTCTTAAATACCAGGAAGATCTAGAATTGTTTCGAGCGCTGCTTGCCCTGTGTGCAAAACAACTGCTGCAAAGCATCCTCTCTCAAATTATGAGGTAGAGAGGACATACAGAAGGCCAGGCACAATATTACCCTGCATGTGACACATGAGCTACAAACCAAAAAAGGCCAAATACTTATGAACTCTATTAAGGTGTGAGATTTAGAATGATCAGCAAGAAATGTTTCTCAGTGAGTTATGCTTTTGTTTTCTTTAAAGATAATTTTCCCAGTTATCCTCAAGATACATGTGAAACACAATGCTGGACCCAAAGCTTGGAGCTTGAAAAGCTTCTATAAAACTGCACCCTGAAGAGACATGGATTAGTCTTTAGCGGCACACGCACTTCCACTTAAAAAGTATCTTCTTCAACACACCCACGCATGCCACACCCGATTACATTTGGATCAATATTCCCCACAGAGGGCTTAGACATTTCTCTTCTAAACACACATTAATATTTTATATCCTGCGGCTGAACCTATCCCATGGCAAGAGGACAGCATTTTAAAAATTGATTCCCAGCGAGACATGTCAGCTGACAGGCAGCACTCAACTGACATGCACTTTGTGCCCGAACTGTTCCTGCTCACGGCCCTACACGGAGTGTCAAAAACAAAGCGTGACTCGGAGTAAGTATATTAAGAGATTAGGAGATCAACCACAGAGAAAAACACTGACCTAATAATAAGAAGGAACCAACTAACTGCCTTTGCAAAGTTGTGCTTAAAAGAATAGTCGCACTTTTTTCTATAAATAAGGAAAATGTAGTTGAACTGTATGTAAACAGCAGGAACTGCCGCCGACAGAACAGTTTCAGTTCTGCCTTTCTTGCCATCAACACGATCTGCAAAAGGAGTTGGGGTTTCATGTGTAAAATCTGAGTCCCGACGGAACGCTACCAACCAACATGGAAAAGACAACCATCCAGGAGGACAGGTATACCTCGAATCAGGGGCGCCCAACATCTTTAAACAGCGAGAGCTACTTTTGATCAGCGAATAATACTCCTATCCAATATAAAGGTTAACTAAGGGCACATATAGGCGAAGTGGCAGGTTTATCTGTAGGGTCCCCAAGAACCATTTCTGCCCCTTTACTCGTTTATGAATTGTATCTATCTGGGGCATGTGGTCCCTTGGTCGTGCAATATATGGGTTGACTTTGTTCTCATAAAAGCTGGGGCGGAAAAACTTTAATAATCTAGCTAACTGCCCTAAAGTCCACTGGTTGGTGTCCAGAACCTTGTCTGACTTGGTGGTAAGCACCTTACAGGGAGTACCAGCAAAGGCTAGTCCTCAGACCATTTGTGCCCTAGAAGAAAATGTCCAATAAATCAGAAAGTTATTTTAACATATACCTTGCACCTTTAACTAGGCCCATTAGCAATAGGCATATGCAGACAAGCGCACACTCAGCGAGCATACATATGTGCAGCCATCCCCTTGCTTATGAGCAATGATAAAATCAAAATTAATGGAAAGATTATAGGAAGCAAAGTACTTTTAAAGAAAGGAAAGAAATGAAAGGGGAAAATTGGAAACTGACTGATGGTGGAATGAACCATTACAAAAACCAAAGGAAATTATGGACGGAGTGTTGAACATTGCAAGCACTCACCCCCAGTCAACTGATCTGGGTTTAATCCATCACCGTTCTTTAGCCCACTCGCCCACCCCAGTTCAGACATGGCCATATGCAAATCAGTCTGACCCTGTGCCTCATGGGAACAGTCCAGCCCGAACTGCCAAGCCATGTCTTCCCTGGACCGGAAACAAGCTTCCTAGGACCGATTTCTGGCATTTCAGCCGTCTTCAGACAGGCTTGCTTGAATCCAGTGGCAAAGTGAGCAAGGGACTCCTAGGAAGCTTGTTTCCGGTCCAGGGAAGACATGGCTTGGCAGTTTGGGCTGGACTGTTCCCATGAGGCACAGGGTCAGACTGATTTGCATATGGCCATGTCTGAACTGGGGTAGCAGAGTGGGCTAAAGAACGGTGATGGATTAAACCCAGATCGGTTGACGGGGTGAGTGCTTGCAATGTTCAACACTCCGTCCATCATTTCCTTTGGTTTTGCCCTGGAATGAACCATTACCCCATGGAGTAATCTGTCATCGATGGAAACAGAGTATAAATGACAATGCCAGAAGCAAGCTGACCCAAAGGTCCTCTATGTACCTCTGTGGATATATAATTATACATATGTATGTATTATTATTCTGGCAACAGCTAAGCAAAGACTCTATAGAAAATGATTGCAGTGCAAACCTTCTCCCCCTAAGGTTTGACAGAGGTGGTACCAACACCAAACTCCTTCCCTACAAAGGTAATTTGTGACATTTAATGTAACCAAATACCTCTCTGTATGCTTCCACACAAAGTAACAACAATGTACCCTTAAATGCCTGTAGACTTTAACATACACTTTTCACAATCAATGTGTCAGGCCTACTGCCCTTATTATAGCTTTTCATTATAAACAAACAGGCATATAAATTGGATTGTCACCATAAACTCAGACCTACTGTATTGGTCATAAGCCTCCCCCCCACCCTGCCCCCCCAAGTCAACCATCCGGTACATCATAATCAAATTAGAAATATGTACAAAATACAGTTGTCGAAACAAATTAAACTCCCTACTGATAATGCCTGCTAAGGATTACCATAGTGTAAATCCCCATGTCTTGTTCAGGTGGGTCATCAAATCCAAAACTCTTGACTACTACGGTAATCTGTGAGATTCTATGTGACACCTGCCTATGGATTTAAGCACAGTATAATAACAATCCACCCTTAAAATCCCCATTCTCTTTAATGCATGCAGCGAGTCATATCCAGGACTGGTAAAACTATGATCTCATCACCTCCGTCCTGATGGAAATCCACTGGCTCCCACCCCCACTGACGGCCTTTTGTCAGACAGGTATTTTGTTACATGTAATCTCAGGTATTTGGTTACATTTTCATCTCCTCCAGCAGGACTTCTCTCAACCCTCCATATGCTACTCTCTCTTTACTGCAACTCATTTTGTTTCCTTTTGCGGGATTGTGAATGTGGATGTATGTATCGTTATGGTCGTACACTGCCTTGGCATGCAGAAGATTCTGTGCACATGATGCAAAGCCTTGTTACTTTATTAGGAGAGGACACCTGTTTAATAAGAAATTATGAAACCAAGCAACACCCTCTGTGGAAGCATTTGTATGTTTAAGGCGGTGTTGCAGGCTTCCACCTGCAGTTAATTTGTATCAGGGTAGGTTGTGCTAGTTAAGAGTAAATGTAGCAGCCTCTCTTCTGCATTTATTCTTTAAAATGGCATTTTCTCCAAGCCACAGCATGCTGAGCGTGGCCAAAGGCTGTCCCAAGAGGGATTTGTGGGCAGAGCCTGTTGAAAGGACAGGTCCTGGGTGCAGAGCTCACTGGGCATGAACACTTGATGTGTCAAGCGGGCTCTGGGGTGCAGAGGAATTGAGCAGATTCAGTGAGATCACTCATTAGGTCACTTGTGATGTCATCTTGGTTATATCAGAGGTCATGAGCAGCACACCGGGAGGAGTTATGGTTGCATTACAACGTAATCAGAAAATATCAATATAGTTTTGGGGGGATCATTACGCTGCTTCAACATAGATTTATGTAAGTGTGCACAACAAACCTTTTTGGATACTTACGGTGAAGAAACAATATACGGAACAGAAGTGGGAATCTTGGGTGAGCTCCTATGATATACAGGAAATACTCCTTGTGAATATTCGCAATCCACCAACAGCGCTGTATTTTTGCTCTCTCAAAGCTTGAATATGGAAACTACTAAGCACTGAATTAGAAAGACAGCATCAAAAGTCAATCGAGAGCAAAATGAGCATTTTTCTTTCTCTATTAAGTAGTGCATTGTCAGCTTGTCTTTCTGTAAGTAAATGTTGACAAATTATATATATACGCAAACAAAGACATTTGAATGGAAAATTACACTTGTGAGATTTTCCTAGGATAATCCGAAGCGTTTCATTATGAAACATATGAGCAAGTACGTTTTTGGAGGAAAAGTATCAAACTTGAACAAAGTTATCTGCTATCCAAAAACGTGCCTCACACATCTCCTAAACCCATGCATTAGAAGCATAATCCTTTTACTGACCTACACTAAGTAATTTATAAATACTATTGTTGAGAGTGGAAGGGGTCTCGGGTCACGAAAGGTGAAGCATCAATTGTGTAGTGCTGACCCTCTCTTCCTTCAACAATGAAAATAAATACCCTACAATATGCATATGTGGTTCATGACATGTGGTTTGTTCAAACGCATTCATTATAAAACTGGCATTTAAGCAGACCCAGAGCACAATCTCAAGGCATATGTCCACACGGTGAGCAGTGAAGATACAAGGGCATAATCCAAAAAAGCATTGGCAAAACCAATATGGCTAAAGTTGGCAGTCATCCTATAAAGGCTTGTTCTGTTTTTTCATGGGATTTGTAAAAGATTTAACCTAAGACGAGCTATCCGGCCCTCGCTACAGACACACACTGCCACAGTAGTCCTTGTTACTTAAGGAAAGTACTTTGATTGCGGATGTGCTCCTTGTGAAAGAGCAGAATGTCATTACACACAGTGAAGTTAGCCAATGCCTGAAGCGGGTTGACCCACTGCCCCATGCTATATACTGTAGTGAGTTTAGAAAAATGTAAATGACAACAGACCAATAGGGGAAGACGGCTGGCTGAATGCCCTACATTATATGCATCGCTTTAGTAAAATCAAAAAGACATTGGCTAACGCCAAACCTAAATATCCAGCAAAGAGAGATTCCCTATGGTGAGAGCATGGTATTTGACCTTTGACTGGGATGTATGACGTTACAACGCACACTTTTACAACGCATGCACTTACAACGCATTTTTTACAACGCATAATCCATTACAATGCATGACATTACAACGCATGACACTACAACGCATTTTTAAAAAATACCTTTACAACGCACTACCATTACAACGCATACTACCTTTACAACGCATACCATTACAACGCATAATATTAAATTACATTTAAGGTAAGTATTAGATAGTATAGGGGTAAAAATTACTATTCTAACTCCAGGGGGTGCAACAGTAGGGTAAGTGTTGGATAGTATAGGGGTAAAAATTACTATTCTAACTCCAGGGGGTGCAACAGTAGGGTAAGTGTTGGATAGTATAGGGGTAAAAATTACTATTCTAACTCCAGGGGGTGCAACAGTAGGGTAAGTGTTGGATAGTATAGGGGTAAAAATTACTATTCTAACTCCAGGGGGTGCAACAGTAGGGTAAGTGTTGGATAGTATAGGGGTAAAAATTACTATTCTAACTCCAGGGGGTGCATCAGTAGGGTAAGTGTTGGATAGTATAGGGGTAAAAATTACTATTCTAACTCCAGGGGGTGCATCAGTAGGGTAAGTGTTGGATAGTATAGGGGTAAAAATTACTATTCTAACTCCAGGGGGTGCATCAGTAGGGTAAGTGTTGGATAGTATAGGGGTAAAAATTACTATTCTAACTCCAGGGGGTGCATCAGTAGGGTAAGTGTTGGATAGTATAGGGGTAAAAATTACTATTCTAACTCCAGGGGGTGCATCAGTAGGGTAAGTGTTGGATAGTATAGGGGTAAAAATTACTATTCTAACTCCAGGGGGTGCATCAGTAGGGTAAGTGTTGGATAGTATAGGGGTAAAAATTACTATTCTAACTCCAGGGGGTGCATCAGTAGGGTAAGTGTTGGATAGTATAGGGGTAAAAATTACTATTCTAACTCCAGGGGGTGCATCAGTAGGGTAAGTGTTGGATAGTATAGTGTAATATTATGCGTTGTAATGGTATGCGTTGTAATGGTAGTATGCGTTGTAATGGAATGCGTTGTAAAGGTAGTTTTTAAAAATGCGTTGTAGTGTCATGCGTTGTAATGTCATGCGTTGTAATGGATTATGCGTTGTAAAAAATGCGTTGTAATGGTAGTGCGTTGTAAAAGTTGCGTTGTAAAGGTTGTTCCCCTTTGACTGTAGTAATAAATATCTGAATCTGTGTTTATTAGTTGCTACAAACACCCTGTTTTTTCATCCATGTTTATTTTCCCTACGACAACCTATAAATATGTAATTCCATTGAATCTCATTTGGAATAGGGGTAATAATAAACAGATTCACACATTTATTACTACATTGCAAATGTGTTATCAACACAGTACAGAGTAACTGTTCTGAGAAAACGCCAATTAATGCCTCACAAATTGGATTCTAGATTCACTTAACACAAACATACTGGGGCCATTATCTCAAGACCTAGTAATTGTGATTTATTTCACTCCACTGACTTAACACCCTGTGTTCTACTTAAACTTGAACACCTTTGTATAGAACTACGGCACATTAAAAGACAGCATGGCACAGACCATGCACCACGATCCACCAAGCACAAAATGGTATTTATTAACATTTTTGAGGGAGGGGAAGGGCATCATAGCCCACTTGACCATCAGGCTCTTATGAATCATGACCCCTTCCCTACACTTAATGGCAATAAATAGTATATTAAATAAACCCTGCGATTCTTCATATATAATCTTCACACAATTGGTTTTTAAAGTGTGCATGCGCACACATGCATGTATACCTACATACATATCAATGTAAAGGAAGGACCACGAAGTTAAGCTTCTACTTTAAGTTTTCTACCTGACTTCAACCTAAATAACTTGAAGTAGTGCGACTTATTTCTCACCTAGAATGGTTCTAACCAGTCTCGCAGTCTAACCACCCCCTTTGACCCGATTTAACCACCTCCTTTTTCCCCGATTTATCTTGTCTCGTCTTCTTTTTCTCTATTCCACGGTCATTTGCTTCTTTATTTCTAGGTTGCAGAAGACACGAGAAAACTTACTGTGGCCGTTTTTTCCTTTCTATTGCCCCATTTTTCTTTATCTTCTTCCTTAAAATTCTCTGACTTAAGACCCCAAGTCAGTGCCACTATAGATTTCCCAAGAAAAGGATTACATTTTGATGAAAAGGGTATTAAGACTATTCCCCAAAATGGAGTTTCACCAGTATGATTTCATCAGACTGTCGTTCTTCGCTTTCAGGATTGGTCCGAATGAGTAACTACCTAGCAAATACTTTTTAAAAGATTTTCAGGGACCACACATGTATGCCCCGCCACAGGGCTTGTCACAAATTATTCTAACACATCTCTTCTAGATTAACCATGGAAACTACTTAATTATTAGCTACAGGGCCAAACATCCATCTAAATTCTAAGGTGAAGCATAGACATGGATGACAAAGTTTGAGTTCTAGGTTCATATTTATTCCCTACAATTAATTTCGGATTTCTACTATGTCTAATCTGCAAGAAGCGATTTCCGCTACACTTGACTGTGTACAAGTGTAATCATAAATGCAAAATATGGCTGCAAGCTAGAGGCTTTGAAAAACACCCTGGACTAAGTAAGCATCTAATCTGCAAATGAAGTGCGGAGTAAGGTTTACAAACTCGCACATAAAGACTAGGTGCCAACACAGCAGCTCTTCTTAATGGAGACATCGTGTCGGAAAAACACAGATCGGGTTCTAATAATGGTCAAATGAGTGTGAACACCACTGTCCTCTGCAAGATATAACCTTGAGACATTCAAGAAATTAGAGTGGAGTTGTGCAATTTTGGCCCCACCCTTACACGTCACAAACACGCAATGTGTATGTGCACTTAAGACTACCTACTTTGTGTGTTATAACGTAATTAAAGTGTTGCACTTAAATCCAGTACTGAAGTGCATTCACTGTAGGACTAGAAATTCATGTATACTGTGTGCCTTAACCTTATTAAAATTAAATGTAGCCTTTCGAGATGGGATAATATCATCCTCACTCTATTAAAATATATTTACTTTAGAAACAAGAAAGATTTATGTAAACGTGTGGTCTAATGTTTTCACATTTGCATGTATAATGTGGTTCTCAGTTACACTTATATTCATGCATTTAAAGTTACATTTTACTTTACATTTTCTTAAATTGCAACATGAATCTAATGCTGATGTTGTGCACTGGAATGTCACTTATTTGTAGTTGTGTGTGCACAAATAACACATTAAAATACATCATTAAATGATACTTTTAAATTGACCTAAGTCGGCCTGTAATTCTTTTTGCATAAAATACTGGTTTTCTATTTTGCTTGCTCATCTTTTTCATTGCAGGTACTTTCACACGGTTTGTAAGTTTGAGAATTGATGTAACACTCTACTAGTGATAGAAAGCCTGAGAAGGCCTTTAAAAAGAACAGAGTGCCAGAGCGTTAATTGACAGTTTCTATTCGGTAATGATTGAGGTGTTGTAAGTGTCCAAGGAAGATGCCGTCCATCGGACTAGTCAGGGAGAATTTGCTAATGTTGCAGCTTGCAATATGAGAATGGAAAGGACAATGAAGACCCTGATGGTGTGTACAAGGGGTGTTACCCAGAGGATTCGTGTGGTATTAAATGGTGTTCTCGCAGGTTGAGTTTGGCCACTTTTCATTTGAACTTGGAGAGGTACAGACCTCTAGGCTTACTACCTTGATACTTTGCAGAATGTGGTTTAGGCTAACACGTATTTCCCTATACCTAGAAGACTCTTCACTGAGCTGCTGAAATGCTAACACCTTCCCAGAAATTTCTGTTTTTCTGCATTTCCCAAACTCTTGAGACTCCTTTAGTCAAAATCACTTGGATAGTTTTAGACTTAAAATTAGATGCCTTTAGATATTTCTCATGTTGTAAAGAGAGGACTGGAGACTTCTCTGAGCATCAAATTCTATTGTTATTTCTTTGTATTGCTGTGACTGAACTTTTTTGTCTTATGCTGATGCCCCTGAACTTCTTTAGGAGGTTTAGCTATACAGTTGTTGTTCTGTACCTTCACAGCATGGTATTGCGATTAATGTACATTAACCTAACTGATGACTTGTAATTAAACTTCTTGACATTATCTACGGATTCCTGGTCCCTATTGTGTAGCCAAATGGGTTTCACTGTTAATTATATGTTTTTGACTAAACACTAACTACCGTCACCTCTCAATTGACAAAGAAAAGATGCGTCGGCTAATCAATGGTAAGAGGTTGGCCCAGCGCTGGATCAAGAGTGATATCAGTGCTCTGTTGTATCAGATTTTATTGCCACTTTTTCAGCCATGGCAAAATCAACATTATCTCATATTTACTGCATTTGGTGCAGTTTCTGTCAATTTTAGTAAATACAAATATTTTCCAGCTCCATAGAGATTAAAAGCTACGAGAAAATCCTGTATGCACAAAGGAATAAGGCTTTAACGCAAAATGTTCCATGCACAAATTTAACCTGGTCATTTCGCTTAAAAGTTAGTATTAATACCCCTTCTGTAGATCCTAATAGATTCTGTACATCAACAATCTTTAAAAACATGGACTGCTTTTCTTAAAAGCATTTTAAGGTTTTTTTAATCATATAAAAGAAGGACGCCAATGTCAAAGTGAGTCTTTGCAAAGTGGAAGAGAAATTGCACCTGAATATCTTAAGACAGTTTATCTGGCTTGCTGTGTCACAGGAGTACACAGGACACCCCCACCCCAAACATTTTTTTTTAAACACAACCAACATGTTTTACTACAGCAAGTCAGTCCACGTTGGTGAATAGCAATTTATGGTCATTTGTGGACTTACTATTACTTGACTGTATGGTCACATTTGCCTTCTTCCTATTCGCTTTCTTGCCTTCCTCTTCTTATGCTTGTCCCTCCCTGAAACACATCCTCTTTACCATCCTGCTGATTGGATGACTTGAATTATTGCACTTTTCTCCTTTTTCTTTCAGTGCTTCATGAGTGTATATGTTGTCTACCTCCCTCTCTCCCTTGTGTGTTGCTCCCTCCTTTAGCACCCGACTCCCCTCCCCCACATACTCAGCATTGCTCCCTAGCCCTCACAGCTTCTATAAACGAAAACAGCGAAAGGCATATTTTTAGAGGGTGTGCATAAAGAGTAGACTAAGGTTTTTTCTTGTTTTAACTTCTCCATTCCACAAATTTCAAGAAAGCACAAGCCTTGGCATCGGAGTTGGATGCACCAGGTATACTTGGCATAACTGAAAAAGAGATCCCTCTTTTCCCAGGCTTCCATAAATCTATTCCTCGGTTTACTTCAGAGGAACAAATGGCTCTTACATTTGTTTCAATTCTGGGACCTGTGGAATGGAAATCAGGCCCTAGGATGAGTTTTAATTTACATTCTGACACTTCCTAATTCTTTTTTAATTTTGTTCCGAATCTCCGGAGTGAAAATATTTGAAATATGAGCCAAACCATGTATAAAGATTGAAAATACTGAATTCAATGTACAGTTCTGAGATAACTACGGGTAAGTGTGCTTTTCCTCCACTGTTTTGGTTTATTTAAATGTTATCTATTTTAAAATGTACTTTACAAACAACAACTGGCAAAGCCAATGGGTTGGCATTCTTGTTACAAACTCAAGAACTATTAGCTTTGTCAATTAAAGTTTATTTATACATTAGAGTCCATACATATTTCTTATTTTTAGAAATCTTATAAATCAAAGTGTTTCTTTTGCACCAATACCTTTCCAGTGCGGTCTCGCGACTTAAAATGTATGCTTTTTGGTCTTCGCTACAAGGCACTTTCTGAAAATCTAAATGCCAGTCAAAAAACGTAATGCATTTCTGATTTAAATAATTTCCAGCTCACTGTCAATTAACTTTCCTGGGAACATAAACGAAAATAGTGTGGTGCCATTAAACACAGAAATAACATTACCAACCACCATCCCAGATTGAGCCCTGGTGAAACATCAAATCACTCATCAGAAGGTGCCCGGAGCAGTATCCCTGGATGCCACTCTGGGCCACAAAACGTACCCTGTGCCCGAGAGCCTAGAAGTAATGGCCTGCAAACACTAGACACAGCAGTCCTAGACTCCGAGACACCAGACCAGTGTGTAGTGTCATGGGGTCTGCGTGCAGCTGCTACACCCGGTCCCTACCAGCTCTCCTCCTACACAATGGAGGGGGGGGGGTTTGGGGGAGGAGCAAATGCTCCCTTCAGCTCTATTATCCCATACTCTGGCCTCCCCCCCAAACTATTGCACTCAAAATATCCCTAGCACCCATTTGCCACCAGCAATAAGACTACTAACTTTAGTATAGTCTGTAGCTTATTAAATCCAAATCATCAGCTTTAGCCAACTTCTCCACAGTGCAGTGAACACAATGCCCTCTCACCAGCTATTCTCAACCCAATGAGCAAAGTCTTTTTGGAGCAATTCAAATATTCATTCCCTAGTCCCATGGTGCAGCCAACCAGCCTAGGTTAGTTACCACATTAACTAACTTTTCAGTCCATGCAACTTGCAGCATCCATTTAATTAAAACACTTGTTCTCAATTTTGCCCACCACAGCCACCTTTCACAATGCTTTGAATTGTGTTGATATAACCGAATGTATGCACAGGAGCTCACCTTTTGAAGGATTGCTTGCCATTACCCTTATAAAACGTTTCAGTATACATGGGGGTAACTGCATCAACACACTGAGGAGTGGAGGCTCCTCTTATGGGAAAAATGTGGTTGAGTGCTTCACAGGCGCTGGAAGAGGCCGAAATTGGGCAGAACGGAAGCCAGATGCTGGGTCCTACTTTAGAGGTGTGACCACATTAGTCATGGCATTATGCATTAGGTGAAGAGGGACTGGTCTTACTGTTGTACAGCAAGACTTGGGGGTTTGAGAGAAAAGAGAATGGGTTTCAGTAACTTTGGCCATCAAGGGGTCAGTAGTGAAATAAAAGTATGGGGGTGAAATGTTTTAGACTTAGTAAACAGCAATCCTGAATAACAAGCCACTGGTAGACACAAAGGTGTTTGGGAATGTCGGGTCTACTGTGGTAGATTTGATCAACCTTTTCTTGTTCAGGGAGAGGGGATTGTTTGCTGTATTAAGGACTTGTATGTTATGATGGACTGGATATTTCTTACTGGGGGTGTTAATTTGTTCAGGAGGTGTGCTCCTTTTCAACTGCACTGTGCGTATTTGAATATAATGTGGCACAGAGATCTTTAAACTGGGAGTGGACTCTCTAGCAGAGCCGGATTTGATATTGAGCAGGGGCAAGCATTGGTCTAGAGCAGGGGTATTCAAACTGTGGGGCGCGACCCATGGGGGGGGAGCGTGGAGTGATAGAAAGGGGGTCGCGCATTCTTGGTCACACTTCTGCCCAAATTTCTTCTGTCGTCTTCAATCTCCCTGAAGCAGGAGCGTGCTTCAGATTTAGAAGGTCACAGGTGTGCGGGCTCAATGATGCGGATTGCGCGTCCTGTATATTCCTGACTTTCAGTGATAAAATGAATAACCTGCAATTACTTATTCCCATCGATATTATATATCCATAATACCGAAGAACTTTAACGTTATCAATCATCTCACATTATGCTACTAATTAGATACTTCCTCCAGGAAATGCCTTTCATTAATTGAAAAAATGAGTTTCACTGCCACACAAATTGCAAGTGAAACATCACTCTTGGGTGCACGATTCACATTGTCAGAATGGAACCTATTGAATTAGTTTTAGTAAAACCAAAAATATGATCACCCAATAAGGTT
Source organism: Triturus cristatus (assembly GCF_964204655.1). Lineage (NCBI taxonomy): Eukaryota > Metazoa > Chordata > Amphibia > Caudata > Salamandridae > Triturus > Triturus cristatus. The sequence continues at coordinate 358,666,319 of NC_140583.1, forward strand.
AGTGTGAGGCTGCAACTTGTGACGATTAACAATAGAGAGTATGGTACGAAAACGTACAAGATAATCTGCGAACACAGGATTCATTAAAATAGTTATTTGTGGCCTTAGGGATGAAAGATAAGTGCAATGGACTACAAGGGCTTCAGCCCCCCTCCTCCCCTGCCGTGTGTCTCAGCCCGGGCTGCTGCTGCAGCTCGAACTTCTGTGGGCTGGGCAGTGTCTGGAGTCTTTAAAGACCATTTGCATATTTACATACCTTTTGTAAACTGGTGACCAAAGCTTAGTTTTTTTCTAGTTTCAGTACCCCCTTGGCCCCCACTCTGCCTATTCCTTACATTTGTATTTTACATTTACTGGGGTAGTGTGAGAATGCATTTCATGAAAAGGAATATAAAGTATGGTTGCCAAAAGAAAAATGCCAGGCCTGTGTTGTTTAAAGAGCCTGCAAAGACCTCCTCTTGACACAAAATAGAGTTATAAATAGAATTATAAATAAAAAAAATATGTATTTATTCGTTATGTGACTTTTCTGTCTTTGTTCCCTTTATCAGTCATGGATCATTGAGGCAGCCCTAGAACACAACTAAAAGTGCTTTCTATTTATATTTGCTGTACTGGGGTGGGTGCTGAGCAGTGATTAATTTATAATAAAACATTTGCACGGGCTCTCACCAGTCGGCCACTGCAACTTTAACCACCCACCCATTACCTTGCCTGCGCAGCCAATGACAATACCTATGCAACTACCAATCATAACACTTGTACAAGTGTTATGGGAGAGGAGTTGGCTCAACGGCTACTGCGTTCGTCCTCGAATCTGGGGAACTGGGTTCGAGTCTCGGCAATGACACTGAACATCCAGTGATTCTGGGCAAATCACTTAATCTCCCCGTGCCTCACCCCAAAAAAAAATGAATGTGTCCTCATGTAATTCAACTGGTGCTATGTAAAGCGCTCTGATACCCGATTAGGGTCAAGTTCGCGCTATATACAACTCTGTAAAAACAAAAGTGTGACTATTTCAAGCCCCCAAAACTATAAGAATGGCATGGGTGTCAGGAGTTTATCGTTTTTAATGTATATTGAATTAATAAACAGCTGTTCTGCTCATCTCTAAAGTACACTGACAGAGCCACCATGTGGCAGACTGTCAAAGTGTCAGTGTGCACGATAAGGTGCCTGTGAGGAGCACCGGAAACCACTTGCTCAAATGAAGCACTGGTGCTGAGGTAACAGGGAAAAGGGATGTTGGTTCAAGAAGGTGTGGAAGAACAAAGGGGAGATGTGAAAGATGAATGGGGGGGACTGGACAGGTGTAAGATACAAATAGACACAAATTTGATTGGAGAGACTTGAGGTGAATGAGAAGTGCTGAGGGGCACGGGAGGTGACGGGCCATGGAAGCCATGAGAGACTGTTAGAGATGAGGGCAGTGAAAAGACAGAAGGGCAGAAGGTGATTAAAGGCGAAGTGAGAGGTTGAATGGGGAGAGTTCCGAAATTGCAAAAAGGGGTGAAAGAAGTGGCCTGCAAAGTGAGAGAGGGATCCGGGATTAGGAGAGGAGAGAGGGATGGAAGGGAGGGGGTGAGAGAAAAGCGGCATGGGTAAACTGCTTAACTCACACAAGACAGCAAGGGTTTTAAGGGACACTTGCTGCTCCCTGACAGGGCCAGGTGAGCTTCTAATGTGGCAGCACGTATTCCTGTAGAGTGGAAGTCCCATCACAAAGGTTAACTAGACATCTTTCTTTCAAATTTCCAAACGTGCCTACAGGTTTCGAAATTTTTGTCAGGAGGGGGTCCTTACGCCTGAAAATGTTGACAGGGGGTCTCAGCATCCTAAAGTTTGAAGACCTCTGGTCTAGAGGAAAATCATGATGAAAACAGTGCTGTGTTTTTAGTTAAAAAAAAAAAGTAAGTGTGGCAGTCGGCCACTCGGTAATGAGCCATCAGTATTGTCTTTTGTGTCTTTGCAGAGAGGAGGTGTCAAACAGAAGGAGCCCTCCCAGTCTCTCCCCCCGCCCCCCTCCTTTTCTGATAAAGGATACTTTTACACCTTATGCAAACCAGACTGCCCATAGCATGTTTACAATCATCTATTTGGTTGCATTTTATAATGAATAATTGAACAAAACTGCAGAGTTTGAATTATAAAAAATGTTTAGAGTGGTATATTGCCTTTTCCCCTATGACGTTACCAATCATGCCTTTACCACGCAGGCCTTTTTTGGGTACTTTAATATGCAGGGAGGTATTTTCAAACAATTGTTATGCCATTTAAGTGAAGGGAATTTAAGGGTTATGAGATGGGTAATGGGTCAGTCAGGGTGGTAAGTATACTAAAGGTTTTTTTTAGGTTCAGGGAAGGCAATCGGATAAAAAGGGGTTGTTAAGGTTCAGGGATGGGTAAGAGGATAGTAAGGGTTTGTTAGGGTTCAGGGATGGGTAAGAGTAGGGTGTAGCAAAGTTTTTTAGGATTCAGGGATGGGTATGGGTAGTACTGGTTTTGCAGGGTTCAAGGATGGGTAAGGGTGCAAGTTAATAAAGGGTATTTAAAGTTCAGGGATGGGTACAGCATAGAAATGGTTTATGGTAAGGGTATGGGGCAGTAAAGGTTTTAAAGTTTAAGGTTTAGGGATGGGTCAGTATAAGGAGTAGTAATGGGGTAAATGTAGATGGGTAGTTGAGAGAATATATATCAGTCAGTAACACTGCAATTGCGTGGTAAAGCCATGTGTAGCATTACAATGCATTATAAAGGGAAACACATTGTAATGCCCACCTGGTAAATGCATGTGTGGTCAAGGCATGCACGTTGTGTCTTCTGATATTCATTTAGAGCTACCAATTTTACAGGATAGCTGTGAAAAAAGTATGCTGGTCATTCTGGGTAGCTTTGATTTTTGTAATTGTTTTTTTTTTTTTTACACGGGGGAGAACTGGGTGGCATTAAAAATTCAGATTAAAGACCACTGGTGTAGCCTGAGAGCCATTATAATCCACTCTCGGCAGTACTGAAGCTTGAGTGGCAGTTCTGAAGCGAGATAGGAGGGCGGGCGGTTTCTGCTTGCTCTAGACATTCAGAACGCCTTCGCAAAGCCCGTTAGTTGCTACCATATCCTTGATGCTTTTGTTTTATTTATGATACTGGTAAGCTGAATTACTTCATTTATGTTTATACCAGATATCTTTGTAAAGCACTATACTTCCTCTATGTTGGGAGTCACGCTCCTACAAGTTTCAAATAGAAAAACAAACAAATACAGAAAAAAACTGGTCATGCATTGCAGTCACATTAGAGAGGAAGGAAGGGTGGCCTGTTTATACAACAATAAAAGACAGAACGAGAATAACAAAACATGATTTAAGGCCCCAGTCACATTGTTCCTGCCCCAATCACATTGTTGGAAAAGAATACCTTACTATGTTTAGCAAGTCTAAACTAACCCAGTGGGTAAATGTGGAAGACTTATTCTGTGGACTGTGAATGCAAATACATTTAAGATGAAACAAAACAGCAAAGGCGTTTAGGAAAAATTCTTAATTGTAAACAATAAATCCTATGTTATTACGTACACAAAAAACAGCGGCTAACAGACAGCGAACCAAGTGAAAATTAGTAACGCTAATCACAAAAGGATACCCAATAATCTTTGTGATGTATGTAAGATATTATGCCTTGACTGCATTAGATAACGCCTAATCTAAGACCTCTATTTTGTTTTTACATTACATGACCTATGCATCTACATTAACTGTTCCAAATAAAAGCCTTCAATTTAAAAAAAAGAAAAATACATACAGAAAAGTAAAAGGCTGTCACCCGCCACCACTAATATATAATGTTAAAGATCTCTCCCTAACCTAGAGATGGTCCATCCGAAACAGAGTGAAGCCTCATGGGAGGGGAAGTATGGATGGTAAACAGCCTTTACAATAATGCCTTTAGCACACAGGTAAGAATAGGTAAAGTAAATTATATATAAGCCAGTGGCAGTTGCCACTGGGTAGTTACAAGTCATCTATTCCATAGGAAAAAGTTTTTGTGTTGCTAAATACTTTGGCACTGTTTGACAAATCTCTATGGAACTTGCAGTTTTTGAGTAATTAAGGTTAAAAAAATATATAGATATCTAGATGGCTGGGTCCGCAAAAGGCTTGAGAGACTCTCGCAAGGGTGTCAATTTAAAAAGGAGGCATTCTGATTGGCCCAGGGAGCTTTATTTCCCTTGGGTCCTCTCACTCCTGCGGGAGCGAAGGCTCCAATTTGCTGCCAGCAACATGAGAAAATGTTGCAGGCAGCCATTACAGGACTCAAGGACTTAGTCCCCTGACCTGAACATGAAAAAAAGAACATGCAATAATATAAAGGTGAGTGATGTAATATGTGAGGTCGTAAGCAGTGCATGGTGGGGGCGTCAAGTTTTAGTTGAATCTGCTAACTAGGACTGGTGAATTTCTATTTTTTTTTTTATAGTACAAAACTTTAATGACTGACAATCACTCAACTATAACACTAATTTAACCTTCGTTTTTTTCAGTAAAAATATATGTTTTAGAGAGGAGAAGTGGTAAATGATGGTAAAGTAATTTTAGGGTTTGGGGTGGCAAGTGATATTAGGGTTTAGGAGTTAGTAGTGGTAAAAGGTGGCAAGGATATATTTAGGGTTTGGGGTGGGTCGTGTTAAAGGAAGGTTTGGAGTAAATTTAAAAAAAGAGGGTTTGAGGGGTGCCCCCCAAAAATTGAAAAATAGGATATATATCATACACACACACTCACCATGCGCTGTAAAGGCTAGCATGGTAAAGGACATGTGTGGGAACGGCCTCTGAGTGGCAAGGCAACCGTGGTGGGCATGTCACACTGCTGGAGGGTAAATGATTTGCCTCAGGATCTAGTGTCTGCAGTGTGTCCCCTGTCACGAAAGAATAGATTTTGGTTCAGGTTCTTAAGAGACCGAGACAGGAGCACAAACATGCATGGAACTATACTTATAACCAAAGGGAAGCCACATGTTTAGTAAAGCTATTCAGTAATGCTATCCATGCACCTTTTGAAACGAGTGGATAAAACTGTAGCAATACACATTCACTACAAGCAAAATAGAAAACACACACATACTGCAGGAAATGCAGTCTACGACCAACAAACTACAGATGTGCTCGCAATGCAAAAGGCAGCATTCAAGCAAATTTTTTTGTAATTGTAACTTCTCCTTACAGTGAATACTTTACAATTACAACGCACAACTCAAAGGTTAGAAAAATATGCAACCTTGTTGGACTATGTTCAGTTTCTTTTATGCCTGCCAACAATTACACAAATAGTATTATTCATATTTAGGGGCTGCGATGCAGTGACTCCACCTATTATATGCAACAACCAGGTATTACCTGTTTTAATTAGACAGAAAATAAATTACAAAGAAACCCATTGATCGCAGACTGGAAGAAGCACTGGTGATGCCAAGGTGTCTGACTTATAGCAAAAAGTGTCTCTTCAGTCACTGGGCACTCAAGTCAACGTACACGCACTGTCACTCATCCTCGCATTTAAACATCCATTCACTTTTGCATTCATTCACTTATATATACACAATAAACTAAACACACACACTCAACAAGAGTATGGAAAATAAATCAAAAGAATTAAAGCTAAAAAATTAAAACATGCTGCCAGATAAACTTGGCATATTCCAGCAATACAAAAATAAAATTCAACAATTAAACATAGCCAAAGGTGGAAATCTTGCAGTGGTATTATATGAGATATCCATACACAAAAGGGCAACCAGGCGAACAAATTAGAAAAGAGGGAAACTGCTTAGAGGTTCTACTGGGAAATCCAAAGATTCTGGAGAAGACACCTCACCCACTAAATAGTGGCATGCTTCATCACTGGGGCCTATCCACAACCAGGTAGGCTAGTACCACCAGGGTGGACTCAACAATGAATGGGAGCTCTTATACAAGGCATCTTTCTGGATAAAGCAGGGATTCCGTTGAAAAAAATTATTTTAAATGCCTAGAGGTATACACACAAAGACTTTCTATTTATTGACAGGGTACCATGTGCATATTTAAAATTAGGTACATGGTTCTAATTGAGCTATTTTCTCAATCACCCCTAATTTATGCAACATGTTCCGGCCCTTACACAGAGCCCATATGGGTCTGGGGACTTCTGCAGGGCTGCGTATGTGTGCCCCTGCCTTTCTCAACATGCATTTCATACACATCACTGAGGTGCAAGGTTCGACACTTAAATAAAATAGAGACCGAAAGAAATCAGGAGCACTAGAATAGCCAACAACAAACTCAATGGCAACTATAGAAATCTAGGAGAATCCTTGTAACAGAATGCCCATTTACAAATATTAACACGGTGTAGTGACTATCCATCTTTAAAGGCCTAGTGGCTTTGAAATATGTGTTTTACAATAAATGAAACATACAGCCTTTGCTGTAACATTTCACAATAAATCGATCAGGCTTTGGATTGTTCCCATAACCAGCTATGTCTGTCATGATGAGCATAAGGTTTCCCACAAGGCAAACAGTGCAATACAAGCACTCTTTCAGTGGAAGCACATAACTTCTACCCAATCAAAATCCGTACTGAGGGCCATTCAACATCAAAGCACCACACTCAGCAGTGATTCTTAAAACTATTTTTTTCTGTGCATCACATAAGATCTGCACTGTCAAGCAAGACCTAAAGATCAGGAGACGAGGGTAAGGGCATCCTGGGTTGTACAAACAGTAGACTCATATTAACCCCATGCAGAAGGTAAACGTAATGGGTAATAAAAAGCAACAGAAAAGATAATGGTTTAAGTATTAATACTGAACATGCGAGGCACATGCTACAGAAGGCCAGAGGTTAACCAACTTGTTTACAGCAATAAATAGTGCGTTTTACCCGGCTTGCCAAAGGCTCTTAGATAAAGCTAGCATTGGGGTTAAGAGGTTCGGAGCTTTTAGGACTATTCGCAGCCGGTAAAGAGTTGAAAAGTCCCCCCTACAGAATGCACAGCAATGGGTAACGCGACGCTCAGCACACCACACCTCCCATTCGTCAGTTCATCCGCGCGTGTTATTCAGGTGTGTTCACGCTATGCGACATTGTCCGGCCTCTGCTCGGGTGCAGAGCTCTAACACGTAGGTTCCTAGGAGGGCCCGACTCTGGTCACCTCGAGGGGCGTGGTCAAGTGTTCCAGTCTCGGTGGCAGACCAGATCTATCCAGGGGGTGGAATACAAGCGCCAAGAGGGGGGCTGCCCCGCAGAGGCCCTTCTCCCTCGTGCTGCACGTTTCATTTCACATCTTACTACGTACGGGAAGCTGCGAACTAAAGGGAAAACCTATCCTGCTCGACGCCCAGCCTCTAACACCTTAGATCTCATCTCATCAATGTGCCCCACCCCCACCCCTGCTCTCTCCAGCCGGAAAAGCACGCACGCGCTGTCTAGGAACGGGACCACAGGGTTTCAAACGCTTGCACATCCAGCAAAATATTCGGTAATTCCCCGGAAGGGTCGGTTACGGTGGGTGTTAGAAAACCTAAACGCAATGGGAGTTGCCGTTCTTTAAGTAGTTCGGCCTTTTGTCTGAACCTACGAACTCTCTTCTTACCCACCCCCTTCATGTCTTCCCCGGTGTGGCTTCCAGTCACGATGTGAGGTCACGTCCCGTTTGAATTTCTAGGAGCAATCACCTGTCTACACACAGCAGCAGGTCCTTGTGCTCCATGGGGAGGTTGGGCGGAAGCGGATAACAAACCACGTCACCTGCCATTCAGATAGGCTGTCAATCAACACTTTCGAGAGATGGGAACCCGCTGGCTGGCTCTTCCCACGCAAACACTCTAAACTATGGTTTATAGAGGGGACTAAAGTTTAAAAGTACCCTAAATTTAAACGACAGATAACGCCGTGTAGATTGCACGTAAGGAGTACGCGAAAAACAGTCGCGCGCCATACACACAACGCAGAGTTTTTAGTAAAGCAAACATAAGTGACAACCAATTAATTACCTAACAAGAACACAGCCACGCTGTAGGGAAATACCGTACTCATTGTTTAAGTTGGCACTATTGGTAAGTTACACATAATGGCCAAATACTATTTAGCAAACAAACGGGGGGTGTTTCCCGATGCCCGATCCTCCAGGTATAGCATCGTTCACACGTTTCTTCTCACGCCTAAAGCCGAAAGATGCAGTTTCTTCCGTTTCCTGCAGATGGCTCTGTCATCAAAATCTGTGTAGCAAAAATTATCCCTAAACGGGAAGTCCTATGGAAGGGACGCTAACGATCACACAGGGCACCCTTATCTAAGGACAGGACGCTTGCAGTACAGGGCTCTCCCTCGGCAGTTACCGAGTCGTGCTGCGGCACCACGGGGTGAACCAATGACAGGGTCATGCCTCTTGTGAACTGCAGGCTCAGTTTATACCCAGAAGTATTAGTGGAAATCAGTAGACTAAGTGGGATAAAAAAAAAAGACAGTAGGGGAACTGAGGCCGGAGAATCAGATGGCGGAAATAACCCGAGGATTAGATCTGTGGGCGGAAGTTAGAGGTGTGGCCAGAATGCACAAAACATCCTAATTTTTACTATTTGTTTGGCATTTTACTGACTAGTTACTGCTTATTATGTTATTTAATTCAACCAATGGATACAGATGATTATTTAAGGTTTAATATGAGTTATTGACATTAAAACACATTCACAAAGTGGGATAAGTTTCCAATCACAGAATGTCCAAAATACGCATAAGTGGAAGCAAAAGCCATTTGTCTCTGAGCCATGGAGTTTGTCATCGCACTTCTCCCTTTTCTCCACAAGAGCAGTTCAAACATGAATAGCAAAATATCCTAGTTTGCAAATGTTTTCTATATAATTATGGCTCTGCCATATTTGACACAACACATCTCCTACATAATCTGACAGTTTTAACTAATACATTGTTTTTAGTTCAAACGGGTCGAAAGTTACAAAAAACTGGACTTGTGTTGCTGCAAAGTGGATAGCACTTTGCAAAGGTTGACTGATCACCTTTCTTACTGCTGTATTTGTATTTTACACTGGTACTAGTAAAGCAACATTTTCCCAGAGACTATTAGCATGTGTAAAAATGTGAAACTAATAAAGTATGAGAGAATATACTGCATTACGCGCCAGCCATTTTTTTTTGCTACATAATTTAGTCAACACTGCGGCATAATTGTGTCTTCCTTTGGTACATAATTCCAGTGGACCCAAAGCAGGCAGCACATAAAAGTGCTTGTGCATGAAGCAGAGAGACTTAGTTTGGAGTGTGTGCAAATCCTGCATTGCCGATCCCTGGTGAGTTGCAGCTACTACTGCTGAAACAAGGCCAATGGAGGCACCAATGGGTGAGGCGGACTGACCTCAAGGGCAGAGCCAGCTTTAGTGCTGGTGGCGCCCTGTGCAACAATGTTTGTTGGTGCCCCCCCCAATGAACACCTCTGCCATGGATTCCTTCAATACCATCCTTTAACAAGGCCCCTCAAGTCTCCATAACTGCACATTCTCTCAGATGAATTTAATTTTATTTACAGCGCCACTCTTACCAGTGTAGGGTATCAGAGCACTTTACATCACACATATTACACAGAGACAATCAATTATACATGTGTAAATAACTTCATAGGAAATATTATATAAGATAAAGGACTACACGGTGTAGGAGTCACATGACAACCATTCTAGTAGGCAATGCAGTTTGAAAGTGATTTGTCTGGTGAATCAAACAGATAATGTAAAACTTATTACCATGGTTGGGGGGGTTCTCTTTAATAATCAGAATTGATTTCCATCGGAATGAACACTTTTTGCAACCATAGGATAACGAAAGACTGGGGAAAAAAAACATAACGCTCCAATTTAAACCTGGCAGTTTGCATGCAGCTCTTAGATGACAGTTAATAGCTCACTGTTCTATTTTAGGATTTTAACTTATACACTGCAAGTAACAAAAGGATCTCTCTGACAAAAGCAGTAACCCACTGACCTTATGTGCACTTTGTGATCTGCATGGTACAGGTTCTTTGCAGCAGGCACATTAACCCTCTGCGCTACGTTTCCATGAGTAAAAACGTCCACTAGACAAAACTCTGATCCCTTTCTCTCTCTCTCCCTCTCTCTAGGAAGAACAGTAATCACCAGAGTTATTACATTTTTATTGTTTCTGAATATTGCTGGAGGCCAGGAAGGAAGCAAGCGCTTTTAGGAACATAATATACTTGCAAACACAACGCCCCCACCCAAAGTCAGCACCTCGTGCGGTCACACCGTTCCCACTGCCCTAGAGCCGGCCCTTCTCAAGGGTCCTGTGACCTCAGTGACAGAATCATTGTTGCTCTAGGGTGTGCTGCTTCGTAGGCCTGCCGGCAAGACTGGAAGTGATCTTCAGTATGGATTGTGGTGGACAAGCCTTCAAGCTTAACCCACACTTGCCACCGCTAGGGTCCATCTTCTGGTGTTAAGACACAAGGGCTTCTAAGGTCTTCCGGGGCCTTCTAAGGTCGCATGGGAATGTGTTCGCTCAGGAGAATGGTCTGGGGTACTGGTCATGAAGGCTGAACCTTGTGTCCCAGTTGCAAATTCGGCAGCTCTGACCCCCCCCCCCCTCCCCCAATGAACACCATATTGCCCCACTGAGATAAACACGCACTGCCTTCAACTACAACCCAATTGTGCCCCACAATAAACACCTGGATGCGACTCAATTCAAATTACGCACTAGAGATGAGCAAAATGCTGCCTAAAAAAAAAGTGGAAAAAGCAAACACTCATAGGGAACGCAAGATTGCAAGAATACCCTTCAAACAATATTTTTGGGTTCAGTTTCTATGGTGAACATAAGACTACATTATAAGACAATATTTCGGGCCATTTTCAAAAGTTCTGAGCTTACCTTGGATTTCAGGGCGAACAACTTCTTTCGTATCTAGCTTACATTCGGACTAAAATGGCAGACGCATTGCGCTGGTTTTGGTAAATTCAATTTCAGAGGTGACAAAACCAATTCATTTTCAGGGACTAAAAGAAAGTGCATAAACAAGTCGACTCTGCGGTGATGTCAGTTCTCCTAAATCAAGTCAGCTTGAAATTAGATGCCCTCACTCTACAAAGCTCAGGGTTCGAAAGCAAAACGATGAGCTCCACATAAAATAGGATTGTGTCCACAAATATGATCTGTAGCTGGATCAGGGTTTTAAGTAGGCCTAGTCCTTCCGGGTTTCAAACCCGGGACTAATTAAAAACGGACTTTGTAAGGGGTCCCTATCGAGCCCTATGATATTGTCATTAACTTTACAGGTAAAAACACGGGTCGATTTTTAAACAATTAATTTAAAAAACGTTAAATTAATCCATAGCGGCAATTTAGTTCCGATTTATATTTCATGTTTTACTTAATCCATCATTACCTGAGTACAAGCAATTTCCAAGATTTTTTTTGTATTTTTTTCCTTGCAGCATATGACAAGGGCCACTGGAATTAAGTGACTCTCTGGATGCGGTTTCTTGGCATAATTATGGAATTTTGCCATTTGCCACAAAGGATGATCTACAGATTTTAACAAAAAAATAATAGTTTCTAGCTCAAATGGATCAAAATTTACTAAACACGCAGCAACACGTGTTCACACACAGTGGTAGGCCCTTTGCAAAGGTGAACTAGTCCTCTTTCATTTGCTTATTTTTAGGATGTAGTTGTTAAACTGACACTAATGAGGCAATTCTTTACCCAGACAGCATTACGATGTCAAAAAGGACAAAACAATGAATTAATACTATAAACAAATGTGCAGTTGCAATTCAAATGTGTGTGAAGGAAGCACACAGTTGCCAAAATATTAAAACGACAAAAGTAATAAAAAATGCAGTGCTTACAGGTAAGTGGGTGTGTGTTAGGCGGGGTGGTGAGGTGACATGAGGACGTGCATTCAGGAGAGAGTGAAAAGAGGAAGCTGAAGAGGAAAGAGATGAGGTGTAAGATATGTAGATTGGGATATGGCGGGAAAATTGGCATACATGACAATAATAGAGTGAACTGAGTGACATACACTAAAGACCACTACCCACTCTCCAGGCCTCAGTAATGTTTAAATCACAGTCTCACAATTTCATCAAAAAAGAGAAGTTTAAAATTCCAGCTGGCAGTGCAATAGCGGAGCGGCGATGGGAGAAAGAGACCGCTTCGGCGCCTCTTTGAAGGGGCGGGGTCTAGCACAAACTGGTTCTCTGAGACATCACCACCGCGGATAGACTAATGCCTGCATGTGTACTAGACTGGTGCCGGTGGCATCACTCGTTGCCGTTACCAAACCCCCCCACCCTTCTGGTGGGGACCGGCACCCCGCCATAGGCACGTCACTCCCAAGGCCGGGAGGGGCACCTTGGCAGTCTTACAATTTCAAAGTTTAAACATTTTCAATTTCACTTACAACAAAATCATTGTTATAACTCATTTATCTTAAATAGCTAATGAGTACTGACAAAGCCAATAGTTTTGGCTGGTTTTAGGCACTGGCGGCTGGCACAGCTTGGGGGTGGGAGGGCGAGAGGAGAGGGCTCCCTTGAGCCAATCTCAAAACTGCAATGCAGCACTGTTATTGTTCTGAACGCCATGGTCTGGCCAACAGACGGGTCTGGGGTCTGCGTGGAGAACATGCAAAGTGCACATAGCTGTTTGGGTGGCCCTAGATGGCCCGCCAAACATTCATGCGCACTTGGGGAGTGCAAACCACCCCTCACCTCCCCTGTCAGCGGAGCAGCCCGCCCGCAAAGCTGCAGCAACAATGAAAAAATAAAAGCACTTAAGAGTTATCATTTTTCCTTTATGTATACTGCTTAAAAGTAGTGGGGCGATGCCGCTCCTCCTTAGCGGAGGAGCCATCACTGGTTTTAGGTGGAAGTTAGGTGTAGAGTTTTATATCTGGATGCAATTACAGAGAGCACTGCGGCACCAAAATGAAGTTTAGTTTAATGTTTATGCCATACATTAATTAAATGCATCATGCCCCCTTTAGAGAGCCATTCTCCCCAATCTTTGGCATCCCTCTTAAAGCTCTGATTTAGATACCCCAGGGACATACAGAGGCCTGGAGTTAAGAGCTACAATGGAAGGAGGAAGGTGGAGGTGGTGGCTGCACCTACGGGAGGGGTCCCACAGCTAGGTTAAAAAAAGGGCCTAGAATATGCACCCCAGGGGAATGGGGACACACTAGGCATCACAGGTGTACATTCCTGTATATATATATATATATATATACACATATATTTATATACACACATATATATGCTGTGCAGTTTTATATAGCGCAAACTCGGCCCAAGAGCATTCAAGCCCTTACAGGAGAGGCGCAGATTGCACTTTTAGGCAGGGCGGGATTAAGGGATTTGCCCGGAATCACAGGATGCTGATCAGAGGCCAATTAAACGTGTTTTCTAAGTTCCAACGTCGGTAGCTCTAGCCACTAGGCCAAATACGCGCCTTTTCTTGTCGATTTGAACTATCTGTAATGGGGCAAGCACGGAGTTGATATTTGTTACCAGCATGTTTCTCTACAGCACAGCGAATTGGGGCAATAAATTCCCGAGGGCAGAGCCCCGTGCAGAGATGTTAGGCATGTTATCAGTAAAGCCCTCTAAAACAAACGTGTTGTGTGCTGCTCAAGCAATAAATCGCTAACTGTGAGCTGACTCCAGATTGTGTCAGGCGTGACCCCTGACCCGGAGTTTATAACAAGAACCTCTGGCGCGCACCCTCTTTCCTAAAAGTGCAGCAAAACCCAGCTACCGGGAACATTGGTGAGTTTTCACAAATACTTTTCTCAAATGTAAAATTCACTTTGTAAAGAAAATAATAGGCAAGTAATAACTCCACCGGATACATCCAAGGTCGATGAATGAATGTTTCAAAATAAAACGAATGGACACATCTAACAAAGATGAGGCTGCTGGCCCAATTCTACTAAATTGACACGCATTTGTTAAATACATCCTTGATTATTTCATGGTGACACTGCTAAATAAACGATAGACATGTAAAGGTCATCACATCTGGACTCAGACCTGCCAACTCACATGGTGGCACCGTGAATATCGGCTCCTTTCACACAGTCACCCGGTGAGGAGCGAAAATCACAAGGTAGGAAAGAAAACTAGCTGGAACCCAGTGTACAAAGTAGCTTTCCAGCTCATCTTTAACCAATGTTGGAAATGGGATCTCTGCTTGGCTAAGGCTAGCGCCAAAGCCAGACAGAGACCACCACGCTAGTCAGGGCAAGTGAGTTACACGCTGAAGATAACCCCTGCTCACCCCCTCGGTAGCTTGGCACGAGCAGCCAGGCTTATCCCAGAGGCAATGTGTAAAGCGTTTGCGCAGAACACACACACAGCAGCTAGGCACACCACAAAAAGAACTCCACACAAGGTTATATAAAAAAATAGCCTTTGTATTATCATAAACACATTAGAATAGTAATCACGCAATATACACTGTGCCCACTGGCACTAGTCAATATTTACAGGGGATTATGTACACATGACAGGGCCAATTGGGACACTGTCAGAACCACCACAAAGTGAAACTAGTAGATGTAAAATACAACCAGCAACGACTGGTAAAATTAGGAACTTAGCATTAGATCCTGCAACGTAGAACAGAGGAATCTTTGGAAGCTCTGAGAAGCCGAAGTCCAAGGCATGTGCGAGAGCCTCAGCAGCCTGTTTTTTTTTTTTTATTTTGGACCGGGGGATGGGAGAAGGGGCGGCAGGAGACCACGCCCCTCCGAGGGCCCACCATCACACGGTGAAATAAGTTACTAGGTCTGGGGACTGACAAGGATTAGGAGAATTATTGTGTTGATATTAATAATTTCATTTATATTACTAGGAAATTCTCCACATTTTGGCAAAAAAGGAACACATTCATGATGGGAAAAAGTGATTTGACAAAGATTGCACATAACCAAGAGGAGAAGCTAGGTTTGGAACAAGTGTTTATTTGAGCATCACTTGGCAACTCAGGTGCCTATTTACTGGGAGGTATGAATTGTTTTTTTTTTTTATAAGTGTTTACTGTATTTTTGTACATTACCTGCGATTTAAATTTTCTACGTTTCTGGCGAACCTCCTTGTACACACTGCGTAATTGTGCAGATTTTTCTTCCTTGGCTATCTTCTGATACAACCTCAATAGCGGTCAAAAGTGTTAAGTGTGGGTTGTTTTATGATAAGCAGGAGCTTTAGGGTGTGATGAACTCACTATAAAAAAAGAATACATATAGGAGTACGGAAATATTACCCATAGCATTTGGATGAGTGGCTGTGATTCCTTCCTGGAAGCTGAGGCTGGTAGACAGCGCATGCTGTAGCTTACCAAGAACACACATGGGTTGGCTTTCCAGTCACTCATTTGTCTGCTTATTCATGTTTCGGCTGGTAAATCCCAGGGTTCATTTAATCTTTGGCTGGCATTTACGACCGGATTAAGCACTACTTTTTTCTTTTGTGGTAAGAGTGCATGTGTTCAACCTATCTTCCCTAGGGTACTTCTCTCCCTGACCCACTCCGTTCTGCGCAACCATGTGCTTCTTCCCACTGCTTCCTCATGCCCTCTGTGATGGCAAATACCAACAGCCCCCCTTCTCTCCTCCCTTTTGTCCCCCTACCCCACCCGTGCCCTCCATGTTGCTTTCCTCTAACCTCCTGTTGCTTCCGAGTCCCTCCTGCACTTCTCCATGTTGCTTAGGTCCCATATTGCCGAGGGCGGCCCCCCTGCCCTCCCCTGTGTTGTTTAGGCAACCAGTGTTGCTTCATATTACCCCTCCCCCCCATGTTGCTTCCAGCCCTCTCGCCTGGTTTAAAAATAAAAAATAAACACTTTTGCAATTTATTTAGTAACCAATCCAACTCTGTTCGGTAACTAAAAAGAGCACATGTAATGTTGTAGGTGCACAGACGCAAAATGACGCAGGCAGCCATGTCAGGGCATTTTTAACTTCCTGCATCGTTGTAGGGTCACTAGCGTTAATAACAGTAATTCAGTAAAGTGAGTCCAGTCCCAATGCAATGGCAGGTACAGTAGAATTAAGCAGCGCTCCTGTCTGTCATTCATTTAAAGACAAGAGGTTACATGAATGACATCTTCTAGACCAAATATGTGAGGAGTCTTGAGGAGCGTGGACAGAACATTACATGGATGACAATGACCAGACCTAGTAAGGAGATGGGTCTTGAGAGGAGTGGGCAGGGTGCTACACAGATGAATTCTACAATTTACGTATTTATTTATTCTTTGGTATTTCTAAAGCCCAAACATAGTGGACTAGCAAAAGAGCAATGTGCGGGGCAAGTCCCAGAGAAGAAATATTTCGGAAGGATAACTGTTTTTATAAGGGAGATACGGCCCGCCATATTAAGAGGGAGGGCGTGCCACCTACTGATATAACCCGTTACTTGGTCAAGTGTTCACCCGTAGTTAAGCCACAACAGTTCCTCGCGATCAGCAGTAACATGTATACCCAGATATTTCACATCAGTATAGCACCATTCTATGAGGTAGTCCGTGTCAAATGGCGTAGCCGACGCAGTTAGTGGAAAAATCTGAGATTTAGTCCAGTTTATATGAATACCGGAGAGCCCACCAAACTTCACAAATTCCCGCAGGAGTGGATTGAGGTTCTGTTGGGGATCTTTCACATATAGGGTAACATCATCTGCATATAAGGAAATGAGAATCAGGCGAAGGAAATGACGAAGACCTTTCTCCTGATGGTGTTGTCGAATTTTGGCAGCTAGGGGTTCTATGGCGAGGGTAAACAGGAGGGGAGACAAGGGGCAACCCTGTCGGGTGCCTTGCGAAAGGGATAAAGTGTGTGAGACATGTCCATTAATCAAAACTTTCGCCTTCGGGGAAGTGTAAAGGAGACGAATATACACTAGACACCCGGCAGGCAAACCCATGCATTGAAGAATAATAAAAAGGTAATCCCACTCAACCGAGTCAAATGCCTTGGTGGCATCTAGGAAGACTGCGACAAGAGCTAATTGGAGGTCGACATTTTGGAGTATAGAGAAGAGCGTTCGCAGATTATGGGATGTCGCTCTCCCAGGTATAAACCCAGCCTGGTCCAGTAACACCAGCTCCTCCATCAGGAGACTGAGGCGGTTAGCCAACAGTTTAGCAAGGATTTTTGCGTCAGTATTGATAAGGGAGAGGGGACGGTAGGAATCGCACCGGTCTGCGGGTTTGCCGGGTTTCAAAAGCGAAGTAATGAGTGCTTCCCTCACTGTGGCTGGTAAAATGTGAGTCTCCTGGGCTTCAAGATATACCTCCTTTAGCACTGGAAGTAATTGGTGAAGATAGGTTTTGTAAAATTCGACAGGGAGCCCGTCGGACCCTGGAGCCTTCCCTGATTTCATTTGCATAATGGCTTCACGGAGTTCATAGTCCTCAAATGGGGCGGATAAGAACTCCCTCTGATTGTCTTCCAAACAACCTAGATCGATATCCTGAAGATAGTGAGATAGATCCGGGGGAACAGTTCTACGAGAACTGTAGAGATCAGTATAAAACTTGGTGTGAAATATTTCGAGAGAATCCCGATGCCACATGCCAGTTCCATCACCAATTTCTGTTATGTAATTAGCGAAGCGGGGAAGGCGAATCTCAGTTGCCAGAGCCCTCCCAGGTCGGAACCCTTCTCCATACCGTTGGGCCACAAAGTATTTGCCCTGGAATTTAGCTTCCAGCTCGGCCGTGGAGGTATTGTCAGTAAGCTTTTCCCAGAGCAATGCTCACTGGGCACCCAATGTCTCGCTCCATAGACCGTTCGGGGTGTTTCAATTCACCCTTCAAACTTCTCAAATCACGACGGATATCACGAAGGACTCCAAAACTTTTGGACATACATGTGCAATGCATCGTAACTTTGAATGCCTCCCAGACCATGCCTACGTGCGCATCAGTGCCTTTGTTGCCATTAGAAAAATACGAAATCTCCTGACCAAGCTCTGTCTGATAAACAGCATCTAACAATGCTCAGGGTACATAGTCAGTAATCGAGTCGCAACCATGACAAGTGTGCCATGGTGTAGTAAGTACCTTCCTTCCCTTGCGGGTGAACATGACGCCAGTCATCAATGAGACCGTGGTCCAGAATCAACCGGGATAGCGTGTCTTGGGTTTTAGTGTAATGATGTGGGAGGGGATTAGACATATCAACTGAGGGACGTAGAGTAGTGTTGAAATCACCCCCCCATAAGATGTGTGTAGATCCCACCTTGATAAGGTGTCCCCAGAGGGTAGTAAAAAAAAATCCGGATCATCCGTATTGGGTCCATAACAGCAGACCAGAGCATGCAGCTTCTCCCCGAGGTATCACTGCAAGCACCACCAAAAATGAACGGGGTATTTTTTGTAAACATTAAAATCAACGTGACGCACGAATATGTAGAATAAGAGGAAAAGACCAGATCACTGGGCCATCTGGTTCCAAAGCACTGGGGGCAGCGGGGGTCTGTGTGTGTTTCTTGCAGCAATGCGACTTGTATGTGATGCCTATGAAGGTATGCAAGGATCTGCCTACGCTTACGTGGGTCGCCAAGGCCCCTGACATTCCATGTGACTAATTTTAAACGTAGCTGATCAGAGTGTAGAACCATACCAGATTATACTGTGCTGTAGAAATTATGTCTTATTGTGTGGTGAGCGTACGGATCGTGCAGTGTGAGCTGACATGTCTATCTGCTGATGTGACAAAAATACAACAATCCCAAACGAGTCTCCGCTCACGGTAGCACACCAATCTTGCCGACATCGTAGTGGGATCTCAAAGACATAACCATCCCCACCCACATCAGCACCCCAATCGTGCTGTTGCATGATTGACCACCCCCAACCCCAAATCCCTGATTTAACAGTCCCAAACACATGAGCCATAAGAGTCAAACAAAAAATACAAAGCATGGGGGAACACCCATGAAGGGAGGGGGGGGGGTGGAACACAAAACCCTCCCGTCTCCCATCCCAAAACTGCGATGCAGTGTCCCAGATCCATAGCGACCTAGAAGGGGAGAACACCGGGGGGAGGGTGCTTGGCAAGGTCCAGAACACACCTACCAGTAGGAAACAATAAAACCCACCGAAGTGTAATATAATGCTTACAATTCAAAGGGAGTATACAACTGTCTGTGACTAAACACAGGAGAGTAAAAAAAAACAAAAAAAAAAAAAAAAAACACCCGACTACATTCATTGTGTCCACAGCACGTGCAGGCAGAGATTGCAGCCACTATGATTAAGCAGAAAGTAACATTCGATAGTGACGGTAGTGGGGGCTGTTGGCGATTTTCAACTTGTTAGCGGCGAAGCTTTCGGTTCAACTCCCTGCAGGGGATGAAGATCTGGAATCCTGATTGGTGGAGTCCTGGCGCGGCAATCGTCCCTTAAGAGACTTAAGGAAGTCCTCGGCTTACGGATTGGTACAAATTATGGTTTTCCCTTGATGAGTGATCAGCAGCCGTGCCGGGTACATGAGGGCATAGTCAACTTGGGCTTTGCGAAGCTTTTGCTTGACTTGCAGAAATTTACGGTGGGCTCCCTGAACTGTGACAGTAAAGTGGGTATATGGTAAACTCATTACCCTGAAAGGACAGTGATTTTTTCTCTCGAGCCATCTTCAGTGCGGTGTCTCGGTCCTGATAGTTAAGGAGTCTAGCCACGATGGGATGTGGCGGGCTACCAGGAGGAGGGCGAGGGCCAAGGGAGCGATGCGCGTGTTCCACAATGAGTTGTGCTGAGAAGGGCTCAGGTCCGATGGCAGCCAACAAGAGGCGTTCAATAAAGTCCTCCATGCGGCCTGTGTTCATGCTTTCAGGTATGCCCACCACTCGGATGTTATTGCGACGGATGTAGGCCTCGAGATCCTCATTTTCTGCCGCAATGATTTTCAGGAGTTTATCAATTTGCGTCATTTGACATTCCATTTGGGAGCCTGCATCCTCTGTGTCGGAAATACGCTGTTCCACCACTTTGAGCTGCTCATCATGTTTGCCCACTTTCTGCACAAGAAAGTCGAGGCGGCTATTCATAGTGTCCGTCTTACCAGAGAAATCAGTGAGGCTGTGTTTCATAGCTAATAATAGCATCTTGACCTCGTCTACTGGGGCCGTCAGCGTCTCCTGCGATTGTTCGGGGCCTAGTTGGCTATTGTCATCTGCATTGGAGCGTGTAGCCACCTTTTTGGAGTCAAAGACCAGCTTGGGCTGGCGTCCATCAGGCTTCCCCATTGTTGGGACCAGGGATCAGGCAGGAGTAAGCCGGGAATTGTGTGGGGAGACTGGACGGAGGCTGGTGCGCCCAAGGGATCACCGCAGGAGGCGCTGTGTGGATGGTGAAGCTCCGGAGGCAGGGTGGACAGTATTGGAGAAATGGGGACAGTCACAGAGAGGAGCCAGGGCAGCCCACAACAACAGCCTCCAATATGGCCTAAGATGGAATCTGCGCTACAACGGCAGGGGGGCCCCCAGTCGTAGTAATTCTGTGTAGGGTGGTACAGCAAGCACAACAAACTGCCACTATGAGGATCCCACAGGCCGTCAGCAGGTCGGTATTAGCAATGGCCTCCAGGGAATGAGTGAGCCCGGAAGCGTGACCGCAGGTGTCAGAAAAAGCGTCAGCGCCCAACACCAGCGGCACAGCACATGTAGGAACAGACCGCTAAAGACACCATGCAGGCACATCAAACTCACCAGGGCAGGCCCAATGTCCCCCAAACGACAGCACCCACCGGTAACAATATGCACAACCATAACGGGTCAGGGGTGCAAGCTCAAAGTAGTGTTCAGCGTGCCAGAAATAAGGCCCCCAGATTGCGCACTCGGACGGCGCCTCTATTATCCCCCAGGGAGGACAGCAGGCAGTCCAGCTCAGCAGGTGGGGGTCACGGGCAGCCGCAGCGGCAATGGGAAGCGGCAGGGAGCACCAGGGTGCACCACAGGAGTCCAGCGCGGCGGGATCGGCAATGGTGGCGGCTTCGTTGCGGTGAAAGTCGCCAGCACAAGGCAGGGAGACCAGTCTTCACTGCTCGTATGGAATGGCGTCCGCTGCGAGCAACTGCTAATTAGCAGGTGTCAGATGCTGGGGCAATAACGAGGCCTCCGTGATGCGTTAGAGCGTGGCCGGCGGGAGGTCTAACTAAGTAGCATGTAGCGTTGCTCGGTCAGGGCCCTGGGATCATCAAAGGGCATCAAGCACCTCATCGTGTGTCTCCGAAGGCACTGATGGATCACCGCCTCACACCCTCCACATGGCAGCAGCAGCTGGGCTTATAGTCGGGCGGATTGGCAGCAGGCCTGGGGAAACAGCATGCGCCGCCAGCAAATGGGGCCTGCTGCGACGTGGGATCCCCGGGACTCCCATAACAGCGGTAGCTGCGCTGGCCTCCAGGAGGTGCAGCACGCTCACCCCTCGACACACAGAGGCCGATCTGTAGCAAGTCAGCAGCGTCCGGGGGCCACGAAAATCACCACAGCGTCGCAGGATACATCCAGAAGTGAGCTGCAGGTATTTCAGTCTGTATTCATGCGGAAGGGGTAGGATTTTGATGGATTTTTCTTGCCAAGCTGCCAGAGCCTCACAGGCATGCAGCCATCTTGGTTGTGCGCCACCTAGCGCCCCCCCTACACTGAATGCCTTTAGAAGACCTAACATGGTGAGTAGTCTTGAGAAGAATGGCCAGGGTGCTACATGGATAACATCTAGAGGACATGATCCTGGGACTGCATGTATTCACGGCAAGAAGTCCACTTTTTACCAAAGAGTGTCATTTTGGCAAGTCTTCAGGACACAGACTTTGTTTTGATGCTGCTACTACAGCGAGCTTGTTTGAGACCAGGAAAGCGGACCTGGGGCCTCGCACGCGTTTATACGCTGCCATGCTCAATTAATGAAGCTGTTGAGTGCACGACTACTTTGTGCTACAGAATACGTCCAGTGAGTGCTGCAATGGCTGCAGGTGGGTGTCAGATGTCTTCTTGCATGAAGAGTTCTGTAAATGTTATTGTAGATATATTAAATCACTCCATTCCCACACAGCTGTGGTGAGCGCGCATCCCTGCTTTCTCACCTAGCATTGTACACCCCACAATCAGCAAATCACTCGACGTGTGGCCTGGATAAGGCTATCCAAGACAAGGCAGAAAAATTAACCTCAGCGCAGATTGATGCGGTCAATAAACGCCATCTTACAGTAGTCGCACATAGAGTACTCCACTTGAAAGACCCTGGCTGCCTAAAGCAGGGCATGCAGATGATGCATGAGGGGACTTGCCAGCATCAGCAGCTAAAAGCAGCTTACAGAAAAACCATCTATTATGGAAGCTAGGAGATAAATAGTCTTGAAAAACGAGTACTTTAATCTCTTAGCATAAAACAAATATGATACCATTCAATAGATGAGAGGGGGGAGGATACTTGAAAGTGAATGCAAAGCATTTCTCTTGCTTTTATATTGATAATTAACCAGGAGCTACATTTTTATTAAAGTCAGACCCCAAAAGATGCCTGTTCCTAAGATCCTACGAAAGCCTCACCCGTTTTCTCAGATTGATGTACAGCTGTTCTGGCGCTGTATGTCTTCCATTCTGTGCGAATGTAAACACAAAACAAAACAATTGACTGCTTCGGTGAGGTCGACCCCAGCAGGACTCAAAACTGTGGCCAGCAAATCACAAGCAAAAAGGCGCTCAAATGCCTTTCCTAACATATTCCAGCAATAATGGAAAAGGGAAGCTGCAGATGCAAAGCAGACAACAAAACATAGGTCTGCCGGCTGCAAAGAATTCTAAGAAAAGGAAGCTATATCATTCAAATCATTGTTGTTTTTTTTAAGTTACCAGATTCTGTTTCACAACTGTTGCTTTAGTTAAATATCTTGGCAGGAGGAGGGTAGGTGCCTAACACACACTGCCTGCAATGTAACTGGCGGACTGTCCAGTCAGGAAGCTACTGTTTTAGGGAAGACAACCATGCACCTCAAGCCTAGGGGCATCATATGTAGATTAGATTCTCCTCACCCACAAAATACAAAAAACTGGCCTATGAAAGTAGCAGTCTATCATTCAAAACACTCCACAAAGCGAACATGCATCAACATGAAAAGAAAATGTTTGCAGTCAGTGGTGGCACCATGGAGACTGGTTGATTTCACTAGGTAATATCCTTTAGGCAACTATATCTGGAATCCTCAAGCGAGGAAGGTTTCATGATCATGTATGTGCCTCACCTCTTGCTTCTAAATACACAACCAACTTCGCTTGCTTTACATGAGCTGCTCTTGGATTTGTTACTTCTCTCAGCTCCTGCATCTGAACCATTTTTTTTATGTTCACTTATGCGTATAAGAAAATTATCACAAATGAGGCCCTATGTCCCTGGACGTTGCCTTCGCTCATCAGAGTCTTGCTTATTGGCATGTCCACGTTTTAACAGAACGACTCAAGGGGCTGGACATTTTCAGTTACTATTCCCCAGATCCAGAACAAACTGCCAGACGGTATGCGCAAGGAAGCCAGGCTACTACCGTTCCGGAAGAGGCTTCCGTTTACAGAGGCGTTTGGATAAGTCAGCTTGCTGTGTGTGTAGTACAGTTGCGTGACAGGATTCTGGACCTCTGATTCATGTTATAGCGCTTAGAGACCTTCCAGTGAGTGGCGCTCTATAAATATAATTTTACAATAACAAATAAAGAGGCCCTCCTTTTATTCTCATCTTGGATGACCAGCTTGTCTGCAGACAGGCTAAACTTCCTGTATTTTCACCTTTTGGGAATGAGATGAGCTCCAGCAGCTGATTAAGGTTTAAGCAAATTTAACTTTTAAAGTAATTTGATGCAATTACAACTTGCTTCTTGTAAAACTAAAAGTTATTTACGTTCTACTGAAACTCGTGAATGTAATGTAGTTAGATAATGATAATCCTTTAAGCACTACAGTTTTGGTAGCTATGGGAACAGTAGAAAAAGTTTCCCACAAAATTAAAAGCTGGCAACTAAAAATAGCAGGATTAATCTCCAATGACTGGTTCCTACTACCACCATAGACAACCAGAGTGAAGCTCAAGTTGTCTAGGACTTTACTTGGAAACCCTAAGAGCTGTGTACAGTGACCTCTAGCCTAGGAGCTTACCCTGTCTATCACCTATGCAGCAGGAAAGGGGTCATGGGGGAACCACACACCTCTCTCAAGCTCCTGCCTATGACTGATATATATATTTATTTCCTGGTGTCATGCCACCCTTTCCATGTGCTTACTTCCAACAGGACCTTGGCAAACCTCTCATCCAGAGTCTGTCTTCACTCTCAATAGAAAAGACAGCACCATTCCACTGCTGGCGTAGATTCATATCCTCCATCGGCTGTAGGTTGGCAAAGTCAGTTGTTGGTGCACTGGCAGGTCCATCAACGGTCTGCCAAGACCCAAGAAAGTCAGGGGTATGAGCAGGTCAACAGACCAGTCAACCACTCTACCTTGTCCTTTGGGTCCACGCATACCCCTGGGAAGAAGTGGATCAGTGACTGCTTGAACACATCCAAAGTGGTCTTTTCCACTGCTCTGGTGTTACAGCAGTAAGTAACCAGTTTGTATTTCATATTGCTTTTTTGAAGAATGGCTTCCCAAGAGAACCATATCTAACTGCAGATATATAACTTTTAAGAATGTAGATGTTTTTCATAGAGGGGGATCTAAACCACATGAAATAAACAAGGGTAAACTTTGGAGTTGATGATGAAGTCACTGAGACCACCCCAGGGGAAAAACATCACCATTACTCACATTTACTCATCTGCGATTTTGTGTTGTGTGGGGGTTGCAAATACATCCACTATGATGAACAGGCTTTTCGAACTGTAGTATTTTTAACATAGAAATAATCATGGTCTGAAAGAAGCAGGCCACAGCTCCAGGATTGAGAAACAATAAGTCACAAGAGTGGAAAACAAACGCTCTGTATGTGGTGACAGAAGTGCAGTGAAAACAGCAGGTTGAAGAGCCTCTTTAGGGCCGGGGGTGAGAATGTGACAATTATGATCATGATTTCCCTATGTCACACATTATGGTAAACTACAGAAACAGCAATCTTAATCTGCATCTCCTTTAGATCAAGTGGCTAGCATGTACAATGCACTCCATAAAATAAATAAACAGCTGTTGTTTCATAGCAATGTTTGAATAAATCACCAAACTCTGCACACACTGGACCAGCCAACACAATACTTTTTTGCTTGCTAAACATTTTTTTAAAAAATTACAGTGTCACTATTTACAATGTCAGTGGAATTCTCCAGATTAACTAATACTCAAACTACATCCACTGACGTCCCAAAAAGCAATGCCCTAAAAAACAAACAAAAAAAAAATCACCAGAACTAGCTGCTCATTTCTTAGTAAACCAATCCGCATCATCATGAAGAATAACTTGTCAAAAAGCCTCAGAATCATCTGCTTTGGGGCACACGTATTGGTTAACGCGTCATTTATCTGTCACATTGCCATTCCCAGTCATAGAAACTTTACTTTTCATTCGAGCTAATGTATAATGTGATTTGAAAAAAAATCTAAGCAGGACTCAGGATTGCGGAAAGTTGTGAGTTGTTCCTGAGCAGCCTTCAAGATGTATACTCTCTGAATCTAGGCCACAAAGTGGCATCAACAGTGACAAACCCCACAAGCAACCAGCTACACCCCACAAGCAACCTTTTTCCGTCCGTGATATGCACACATAACATTTACTTCATTTTATTTTAACATTTCATTTACATTTCCTTTGACCCTGCTTGCTGATGTGTTTGAATTGTGAGGTGTGGGGGGGGAGGGTATATTGTCCACCACAGAACAATGACGCATTGCTTGCTCCTTTCATCAGATTATCTGTGAAATGTAAACAGCAAACATGGGCCGGTGTATTTCAGATGCGTGGGCCAGGACTCCAGGGACAGCTGGGGAGTGGGGCCAGTTTAAGACAAAGCCAGGATCACCTGGTGTGATCAGACGAGTCAATAGTGAACCCTTACCATTCTGCACTGCTTCAAGAAATGCAGTAGTGTCACGGGGTAGTGAGTCCTAACTTGAGACAGACTGAGCCAATAATAAATAAAAAAAATAAAAAACAGAACGACACTCTGCATCATGTTTATGACAAAATAGAAAACGGCTAGCAAAAACTTTAATTGCTTCTCACTTTCAAAATATGTTCTAGTGACAAATATTACGATATTGTATAGAGATCACTAGAACTTCTGTTTTCAAAGGGGAGTATTGAACTATTTTTTCCGCCAGTAACCTGCACCTTGAGGCCGTAGACGATCTGCCCGTCAATCGTTTTACAGAACCCCACTCAAAACTATTTTTAAATGTTATCAGATGTTGGGGCAGAGACAAGAATCATGCGTGAATAAAAGGAGGTGTACACAGCTCTTCCTGCAAATAATCATGTGGAAAGGACATAAAGTGTCAACTGCAAAAACATTTTGATATCCCCATTTCTGGGATTAATAGGGACCACAGAAAACAGTGCACTAACAAATCATCCATTGTGTGTGCACGTGAACACTACATTTACTTTTGTACTCACGTTGCTTACAATTAGCCGCTTTTACATAGTGGGTTGTAACAAACCACAACAAAGGAAATTATGAGATCATGACTGTTCAAGTGTTGGATATTTTTTTTTTTTTTACAGAGTTTTATATAGTGCAAACTTGACCCGAATTGTGGATCAGAGCGCTTTACATAGCACCAGTTGCATTACATGAGGACACATTCACTAGGTCGAACCTAGAGCAGCGCATGCGCTGCTTGCTTGACTTTTAGTAAGGGGGTTAGGGGTTTTCAAAGTGCTACCCACAAGCTTTTCCTGGCCTAAGGCTTGCGTGCATGTGAACGCGCGCAGCCGCCATCTGCCTTTCTTTATCTCATTAATCCTTGTTTTACAGTTACGAGCCGTCATGGCTCATTAACTGCTTTCGCGCGCTGCGTGCGCACACACAACTCCCTCCGCCTCTCTCTCCTGCTGCAGTCCCCATTTATGCATTCAGCGCGGCCAATGCTTGTTAAAATTGATGCGCTGTTAATTTTCTGAGTAGGACACCATCAAGCATTTTCGCTACCGATTCAAGCCTGGGACTAAACAAAAATCGTAAATCACTTGTTTTGTTAGGAGCATTGGCTTACAGAGGGTGATTGAAGTCTGGAAAATTCCCCTCCTGTGAGATCCTCAAACAGTCGAAAGCACCACAGAGCATCACAGCCCAGAAAAAGATCTTCACCCGCTCAATAAATCATCTCAATAAATCATCTTCGGTAATTGTATAAATCATGTTGTCATCAAACAGGATAGATACTTGTTTTGATTGGGCTGCATCTTTGCTCCTCACGTTCTCTGCTACTTTTGCAATGAAACTTCCTTTCACTTCATTTGCTTGTGGTCCGTTCCTTCACTCCCATGCCTCTTCCTCGACCTCACCCCTTCCACAACACTGCTGCATGCTTCGCAGTTTTCCCACAACACTGCTTTTATGTTGTATTACATTTTTAACTTTTATTTATATAGCACGCTTGT
This sequence comes from Triturus cristatus, assembly GCF_964204655.1. Classification (NCBI taxonomy): domain Eukaryota; kingdom Metazoa; phylum Chordata; class Amphibia; order Caudata; family Salamandridae; genus Triturus; species Triturus cristatus. Next base: position 358,693,976 of record NC_140583.1, read on the forward strand.
AGGAAATTCAACAATTGGGCTACGTCAGTCTTCAACTGGGATCCCCAGCTTTTATGAAACCTATTGCGTTGCAAATTATTGTCCTGCATAAAGACAAGCTACATGCTTTCAGGGAGCAAAAACAAAAATAAATGATCTTTGTGAGTGCCAGAAGCATGTGTTTAAGTCATAGAAAGACACGTGCCGCTGCTTGGGCATGTCGTATGTTTGAGTAGGGAGAGTTTGGGAAGTTGCCTGCGTTTTTCCTGCCCTGTTATAAAGAAGCTTGCACATCTAATGCCCAGGCTGCACCTCTTCTGTTTTAGGGACTCCTACTTCTGCTGCCTGCACTGTAATTAATCTGTGTGCTAGGGGAGCATGGCAAACAGCTGTGCCTATGCTACTGTCCATGCCACACATGTTATGTGCGTTAGAAACTTGTGCAGTGTTTGATCTGTGTTTGTATAACTTGCACTACCCATGCTATACCTCTTCTGTGTTTGATGGAAGCTTGTACTGCTGATGCTTGTGTGGTACCTGCTGCATGCTATAGAGACTTCCTGTTCGCTATACAAAGCCCAAATGATGGTCTTTGCCACTGCTTGTTTGTTAAATATTTGGGGCTAGAAGCTGTCAGTTCCTCAGAGGGCGGGCAAGTCCTCTAGGAGCTACGTGAGGCTGGCATCGAGCTGCTATATTAAGGTAACTTTCAGACCTTCCTCCACCTCCCCATGCGACCGTGCATCTTTTACATGCAGTGTTTTGTACATTGCTCTCACTATTGGCATGTCACATTTAATTCACCTTCCCATTGTATTGCTGGTGCATTCCTTCCTCCATAGTTTGGAAAAAACCTCATGAGAATTCATTGGTTCTGGGGTTTCAGGGACTGCATTCTGAAGCACGCTTTCACACATTCGATATACACAGTTTGTAAATGTCACTTTATTACAGTTATGCTGTTAACCTCGCAGGGTTTGGGAAGTCGTATTATCAGATTAAAACTCAAGTGCGTGTGCTTTTCTATGCCACCATTCTAATTAATGTTATGAGGCGGTTTTATGTCAAGTGCTCTGGGTTACTGTCCTATGCCTACCGTTAACTATTACTTTCAGTTGGGTTTGATTTAGTTGGAATAAATCAACAAATCAAGTACCACAAAGCATTGTGTTGGTAAATGAAAGCACCAAAACGTTAACATGTGAGCATGTTTTGCAGGAAAAAATATATATTTTCTCAAGGGGGTGTGTGCTCTGCTAATGAGGGGTTGTCACATGACCACAGGAGGTTCACCTGAAGAACAAGCATTGGCATAGCCAATAGGTCTCACCTTTGGGACCTTATAAGTATTTAGTTATGCAGCACAATATCCTTACTGCAACAACATTAACTGTTGCATGGCTAAACACTTATAAGGTCCCAAAGGCGAGACCTATTGGCTATGCCAATGCTTGTTTTTGTTAGGCACGGGGAAATTAAGTGATTTTCCCAGAATCACAGACCGTTCAGCGTCATTGTTGAGACTCGAACCCAGTTCCCCAGATTCGAGGTCGACCGCCCTAGCCGTTAGGCCAACTCCTCTCCCTAGGAGTGTAAATTGTGTTACACTAGGTAGAAATGGTCTTGTCAAGTGAAACAAAACATCGAAGGACACCATGCAGCATTTTACCAGGAGAAAATCACTAATCAGGACACTACCACAGACATGATACCTGCAGTATTTCGAACCTCATTAAAAACCTATGAAGACCTGTGTTCAGCAACTGCTCAACTGAGCTATCAACAAACCTACAAAAGGATGATCTGTATTTTCTTAAAGGCACACCTAGTGTTTCACAAAACTCCCCCAAAAATTACTTTTAAAGTTACTGGGCTGGATGCCAACAACACAAATGAGGTCTTTGAGTCGGACTTGCACCCAGAAAATAGCCAGCACACTGGCTGGAAATAAAAGCAAGATATTTGTGCCACAGAGGAATTTTTAACCTTCCTCCTTCACAAATACTAAACAAGTAGTGAAGCACATAAACAACTACTGTTGTTAACTTCACTCTAAATGTACCAAAGGATATGAATAATAAATAAAATCCAATTGTAAATGTTTTTAAGTTCGTGACCTAGATCATTAAAAAAAAAAACCAGTGTAGTTTGTAAAACGCATGCTTAGTTTTTAACACCACCCGAATTCCATAAACACCATTTTAGAGACCCCACCATGTACAATTAAATATCTCAAGTCTTATTAAATACTATGATTTCATCTAATATAAGTCTGTAGTAAGCTGTCTGCACTCCTCACTCTCTCCTAAGCAGAATACCAACAGGTGATAAGGAATCGTAATATTTTTGTGATATAAGCTTACGTTTTAATAGTTGAACTAGTTCACCGTAAACACAAGAAAAGATAGTATAGGAACAAATATAAGGCATATAAATAATTTGGTCCTCCTATCCATGGTTTCGTCAGCCATAAAATTACTCTCATCTAGATCTCTTTTTCAAGTGTAGCTCAGGACAGGCCGGTGGCATCCATATCTATTTCATACCAAACACGAGACACCGCATCCAACTGATACTAAAACCAACACATCAAATACAAGCTTCTCATCCTGGTTTTGAGCACCATGACCAGAAACCTAGGGACAAGACTGGTGTGCGCATCGAGGCAGAAAACAATTAATGGGAAGAACTGACATGATACTTGTTGTATCTTAGCAAATGTACCTTAGTTACCTTGTTGCTGGATGATATGTTCACTGGATTCTGGATTGCAGACCCCAGGGGACACAGAGAAGACCAGCAGTTACTGAGGGAGGAAGGACCTCTGTTCCCAGGGGTTGTATGCTACAAATAAACTACTTCTTGCCTCCAGAAAGTCTCTTGTGAACTTTAAAAGAGGCGACGAGGTTGGGATGCCATTGATGGTGTGATCCATACAAGCAAGAAGAAGTTTGGAGATTTTCATCATACTTTAATGAGAATCAACAACCCCTGAGGCGTATTGAGACATTCACCATTGATTCTACAAGTCCAGTGTACTTAGGACGTCTACACGAATTGCTGGAGGTAAAAGTTTGACTATTTCTTTAAAGAAGTGAGTTTTAGTCCTATGTGACCGTTTAACTGACCTGTGACATGCTGAATGCATCGCTGGACATACGGAATGTACGCTGACTTCGTGAGTTACTGTACTGTTGGCGTGGTTTTGTGCCAAATTGCTGGAAACCTACATGTGATATTCATACCAACTGTTGGGGGATATGCAGAATTCGTTAGCAAGAGGTAAACGGTCTGCCTACTTGTTATGCTTTAAAATAAAATACCTGTGATGTCTCGCCGCAACCGATCTCCGGGGTCCTGTCGTCATTTTGCTTGAAGGAATCTTTGGCCTTGTGGCGTCAAGGTAGAATCCTCCATTTCTCTGAGCCCAAGTAACTGCAATTAGCACTCAGTGCGTGGTGCGCCGTAACTCGTCATCCCGTTTGCTGTTTATTGTCATGGAAACCATATCAGGCTGAAGGAGACGTGCGGCATGTTACATCATCTGCTGTTACTGCCAGCTTTTGCAACACGCCGGAAAGGATCTTCATAAAACATCGCTACGCATTTACTGAACTTCCTAATTCGGAGCAGCCTGATCCAGTCAACGCGATCGCTTTATTGGAGCTATTATACTCTGCGGATTTAGTCAACGGGGACCACTTCATTAATTTTAATATGTTATGTTACAAAGTACCGAATTTCGTTAGTAATATTATTGGAATATTATTACTTATAGTGCTGTTACGTTTTAACTTGTGTTATAGCATTGAATGAATATTGAGTTACAGTAAGTTCAAGTATATTTGAAAAGTATGTCCATGGACTCCGCATCTTCTGTGTTGCCTCCACCTAAATTTTTACAAGGACCTGGATTTCCTGCCATGGTGTGGGAAGATTGGTGTGAATCTTTTGAAACCTACCTTGAGGCTGTAGGTGGAGAAACTTTCATACCATCTCGAAAACTTGCATGATTAAAACATAATTTAAGTGAAGGTAGAAAAGTTTTAAAAACCTTACCTAAACCATTACGTGCCATTTTCACCATTTTAGAGGCTGATAGTGAAGGGAGTGAAACCAGCTCTAATGATACATCTATTGATGAATATGTTGAAGCTTTAAAAGCTCTCAAAGAAACTTGCGGTTAAAAAACCAAGTATTGTCATAGAAAGACATTTTTTCAATAGCACAGTGAATAGGAGAAAGTGTAGAACAGTATGTCGCAATTTTAAGAACCTTAGCTGACACATGCAAATTTAGAGATTAACATGAAGAGATCAATGTATCAATCGAACCAATAATATGAAAATCCAATACCAACTTCTTAAACTTAAAAATCCTTCATTACAAAAAACCATAGACACTGCTAGGAGGATAGAAAACACCTCTCGTTATGTTAAAGAGCTCAATAATGATCAAAGTAAAGATAAAGTAGATACCCATAATGTTAGTGTAGTAAACAAGGGAAAAAAGGTTGTAGATTAATCGAAAAATCCTAACTGTTCTAAACCATTTGTAGAGAGAGGTCAGCCAAATAGAAACAGATGTATATGCTACAGGTGTGGAAGTCCCACACACTGCAGATTTTGAAAAGTGCCCTGCTTCTAAAGTTACATGCTTCAAATGTAAAAATACTAGGTCATTTTTCCAGATGGTGCAAAACTGGGAACAACGAAAGCTGAAAACGTTATGTAAATGCATATGATAATGATGAATACTATGATGAGGAACAAAATGAGGATGACGTTAAAGTTATGGTGATATGTGATGACAATGTTAATGAAATATCCGAAGGTTATCAACCTCCCAGATGTTATGTGTCAATCAACCAGGTCATCACATCATTATGGGCAGATTCATGTTCACCGTACACTATAATCAATAGGCGAATATGGGATACCACAGGGAAATCTGTTTTATCACCACCTGATTTAGAACCTGAAGGGTATTGTAGTACTAAATTACCCTTACTAGGATATTTTGTGTGTCATTTATCATACAAGGGCAGATCCACCCAGGGCAAGGTTTACGTTGTGGAACAAGGGAGAGCTTTATTGGGTTGGAGAGAACAAAAGAACTTAGGCATCATATTAGATCCGAATCACCCCGACCAAGAGTTATTGACTAATAACAGTGCAATATAAAACTGGCAAGCAAATTTTCCCCAAGTAATTCAGTGACAAACTGGGATGTTTAGTCAAGTTTGAACATCGCATTGTACTAAAGGCTGGGAGTGTTCCAAAAAGTTAGAAATGTTCCATTCGTATTGCGCACTCAACTCAAAGAGATTTAAATAAAAACATCTGGGTTGTTCGCCATCCATTACCACGCATCAATGAGATGGTAGCCAGTATTAAGAATACCATGTATTTTCCTTCCATAGACTTATCCAATGCTTACCATCAAGTTAAGTTGCACTCCGATTCTAAACACCTAACTTCATTCATAACACCCGAAGGTGCGTTCCAATATTTACACATGCCATTTGGATTGGCATCCGCTTCCGCGGTCTTTCAGAGGCTAATGAGCAGTATTCTAAGGGGTGTTGCCAATGTGTGAGTGTTCTAAGATGATGTTTTTAGTGTGAGGTGCTAATTTGTGCAACCATAATGACATTTTAAACAAGGTTTTAAACAGATTGCAAGAGGCTGGTTTGGCCGTGTGTGCAGAAAAATTTCAATTTGGTGTCAAGCAGATAGATTATTTGGGTCACACGATATCTAATGAAGGAGTCAAACCTAAAATGAACTTATTAAAAGCTATTGAAAAAGCTCCAGCACCTTCCAACAAAGAATAATTCCTTTCCTTTCTAAGGCTTGCTGAATACTATTGTAAATTTGTTCAACATTTTGCAAGCAAGGTGCATGATAAGACTTTTAATGAAAAAGGATACACCGTTTGCATGGTCAGATGTATGTCAACATGCGTTTGAGAAAATCAAGTCTGACATAGTGAAGGCAGTAGCTCTTAAGCCGTATGATCCCCGTGATGCATCCATAGTAGTGGTAGACGCCAGCGTGTATGGTTTAGGCGCTGTACTCATGCAAAAGAAAGAAGGAGTTGAACGCATCATAGCTTTTGCCTCACGCACTCTTAAAGGGGCTGAAGCAAATTATTTAAGTAATCGAAAAAGAGGCGTTAGCATGCTGGTGGGGTGTCAATCATTTTAAAACATATGTTTATGGGACAACATTTGAACTAATAACTGATCACAGACCCCTTAACGACATTTTTACTAACAAGGGTGCGTCCAGAGCAACGCCAAGGATTGCGAAATGGCTTTATCATCTGCAAGAGTATGATTTTCAGGTGAAGTATGTGCCTGGTCACAAAAACATTAATGCTGATTGTTTGTCTCGCTTGCCTTTGCCTCACAGTGATGATGATTTTCAGGAGGACAAAGAAGAATGGCTTGTGGCAAGTGTAGAGGAACCTTGCAAAGGTGCTGTAAGTGAGCAAGAATGGAAACAAGCAGTAGCTGGGGATAATGTTTTGCAACAAATTGTGACAAGTTTATCTGCAAATACGAATCAACTAACCTTTGTAAAAAGGTAACTCACAGATTATGAAAGGATATGGTCTGAGTTATCCTTTGCTGACGGGATCATTAGAAGAGGGGACAAATTAGTAGTACCTTTAAAGTTACGTGCAAGACTGTTGACATTATTGCATCAAGATCACAGTGGTACGACGAGTATGAAGAGAAGAGCCAGATACGACTTTTGGTGGCCTGGCATGGACAAGGAAATAGAAAGATGTGTACGTAATTGTGTAGCATGCATGTGCAGTGATAAATCACACAAATCTCATGAAACTACTTTATTGCCCACTATTTTGCCTTCTAAACCAAGGGGAAAAGTTGCAATTGACATATGTGGTCCTTTTTATGTCAGGGGTATTAACAATAAATATGCCATAGTTTTAATGGATTATTTTACCAACTGGCCGGAAGTTGCATTTGTTAGGGAGATTAAGTCTTCCAATGTGATTGATTTTTGTGAAGATGTGTTTTGCAGGGAAGGTTATCCGAATTCTATTCTAACTGACAATGGACCACAATTTGTGGCCGGTGAATTTTCTAAATACTTAGAGGAAGCAGGAGTTAAACATCTCACCACAGCCGTTTATAATCCCAGTGAAAACGGTCTTGTGGAAGGTTTAACCGCGTGTTAAAGGAGTGTGTACAGTTAGCTAATGCGTGTGGTGATGAATGCAAAAATGCGGTGAAGGAGATGTTATGGTGTTATCGGAATACACCTCATACGGCTACTGGTGAGACTCCTTTTAGTCTTCTTAAAGGTCGTGTAGCATGTACCAAAGTGAAGCCAGCATGGATGTGCAATTCTAGTTTTAAAACAATATCTAGGGAAAACTTGTTGTGCAGAGTACAAGATTATCAAGGCAAATACACATGCAGACACAATGACAGAATTAAAAGTTGTGCCCACTAGTTTGCAATTGGTGAATGGGTAAGAACACACCTATATGGTAATCAAACAACAAGTTTATCAAGATGGTCCAAACCTAAGCAGGTTACTAAGGTTAAGGGTAACAGTGTGTGGTTGAGCGATGGAAAGTGAGGAGTGTAACCAAATGCAATGAGTCGGAGCGTGATGCTTGGTTAAAGGACCAGAGTTCTGTATCTTCCTACACCAATTCATTCAATACACAAGAGCGCAAAATATCGGAACGTGTTAGATCCAAACCTGTTTGGCTGAAGGATTTCACTTAGTTGTAAATTTTTTCTATGCATCTTTTTTTTTTTTTTTAATCTCATCTTCATGTACGAGTTGTTTTTTTTATTAGGTAGAAAGATATGTTGTATCCTAACTGTACCTTAGTTACGTTGTTGCTGGATGACATGTTCACTGGATTCTGGATTGTAGAATCCAGGGGACACAGAGAAGACCAACAGTTACTGAGGGAGGAAGGATCTCTGTGCCCAGGGGTTGTATGCTACAAATAAACTAGTTCTTGCCTCCAGAAAGTCTCTTGTGAACTTTAAAAATACTGAAAACTATGACAAAAGCTGAAATTCTGTATGCTGAAGATGGTCAGCAGACTGTGGGAAAGCTTTCCCCCTTGAGGATGATGGCTGAGTCCACAGGACAGAAGAACTGAAGCATGAGCAAGAGGCTAAACCTTCAAAACAACTGTTGTAAACAACTTTATTGCCATTCTATTATCACCATCTACTGGTAATATTGAGAACATGAACCAAGTACTTCATTAACATGAAAAGGGTTAGTTTTTCAGATGGTATAGTAACTTACAGTTGTTTCACTAGGGAGAGTCACCACCTCAAGGTCTGAGCAGTCAGCGGCTGGCAACACTTGCTGGCTTACCACATAGGTCAGACTGGATGAAACCTAGGCAGAGAATATACTCTTCTCATTGTCTGTTATTTTAAATGTTTATGCACACACGCATACGCAAGCACACACGAATATACACCATAGTCTGGGGCATGGTGATATATTTTCAACACTATCTACTTCCCTAGGTGGATGATTCAAGTAAAGCGATTTTCTTAAACAGTCCATGAGATATTATGACGACTGGTGAAAGTCGAGCAGGGGTAGTAAGCAGATATACTAGTGTGTCAAGTCGTCACTTAAGAAAGAAGTGAGATTTGTGATAGACACTACCACTGATACTTTGTTACCGGAAACTTCATATTTGCAACAAAAAAAACTTGATGTGGGCATCAGGATGGGGTGATTGTACTTTGCAAAGTTGTGATTCTCAGGTGTAATGTTTCATTGTTTCTGTTAATATAGTATTTGATTATGGCTTTTACCTTATTCAACAACTATTAAGTCAGAGTGAAATCAATTTAAAGTGAGTAACAATTGAATCATGATAAAACAAATTAAGAAGCAATAATGGTGTACCACACAGTTTACAGTAATACACAGAAAATGTACAATTCATGTTACATGGAATTTCTATTTGCTATGCAATATTGCTTTATTATAACGATTACTGCAACGGGTCGCTTTTACCTTTAAAACCCACTACTTCTACCATTTAATCCACAGAAAATCACCTCATAACTGCAGCAGGCTCTTCAAAAAGGAACATGGAACTGTTTTACTCAGCTACTTTTTTTTTCTTTTCCTACCTACAGCTACAATCCTAAAATTATCAAAAGGTGCGCAAGTTTTCTAATTCTGGCATAATGTGTCGTCAATACAAGCACAAAGGAGTCGTACATTAATTTCCTAGCAAGTGATGGTGGTGGAAACAACTAAATAGCACTATAATTTATTCAGGTGCTGACTAGAAATTAATCCAGTCCCATCACGCTAGCATGGTCTCAAACAAAATCTGGCAAATCTAAAAGATCAGAGTTGCACTTTGAATCCTGACCAAGTTTTAAAAAACACAGTCCTGCTGCACTGAAAACAACTAACGATTGTTTTATATATGCAATTAAACTATTCGATAAAGAATTAAATAAGTGCTGATACAGTATACTTTTGATATGTAAAATAGTCCCTAATACTTTGAAATGCAAACACTCTATAGGGGGCGGAAAGGTATACAAAACATCTTATAACATGAATTGAGAGTGTAATATTACTTAGGATGCAACCAAATCCCACTCTATGTATATTTTAATGCACTGGTAAAGCATCTTGCACTATAAAGTCAGATCAAAGAAAACCGAAAGTAAGTGGTATTTGAATAAAACATTCTTAATTTAAGAAAGAAATAATAAGAAAATGGATTAATTTATTTTAAAGTAATTTTTAAAAAAGTTTGTTGTGCAATTTATAGTATAGTTGCTTTTCTGTGAGGGATAGACCATACTTGCCAGTCAAACGAGGCTCTGAATGAATAAGCACTGGCGTTCTAAGGATATGGGGAGTAGTGTCATTCCAAATATCATGGATGACCTCTTTATTCCTGTTCATGGGGAAAAAAGGACAATAATTGCAAAAGGATGCTCTTTGAGAGTAAAAAGATGCAAATGCATGTTGAATATTTTTCCAAAACGCAGATAGGGGCTTATGCACACAATTTGCACTGGGGGCCTATTCACAGAATTTGCACATGTGGTGGAAGGACAGTAGACTTGACAAACTGTATACATATCTAAGTTTACATATTGCATTCATGTTTTCTTTAGCTAAACATTATAGTGACAAACATGCCTTGGAGGCTGCACGGTCTAATTTTGGGTATTGTATGATGCTCTTTACAAGTCTTAATTAAGTTTGTACAAGGTGTAAGAGTAGCAGAAACAATATGCTGACATCTTCCTTATTGGCAACCTGTTCATATGACTAGCTCTTAAAATGCTAGAATATTTGATTTTTTTGTAGGGAGAGTGCGTCATTGCCAAAAGGGGCAGACTGTTAAAACTGAACAGCAGACATAGTTGTAGCAAGTTCACTGGCAAAGGCTTTCTACGAGTAACAAATCAAACCTGTTTCAGTAGGCATGTTATGTACAGGGGCAACCAAGGCTGATGCTGTAGCACAGTATTAAAATCATGCTTATATCTTGATCATTTCCGAACAAAAGAATCACCAGCAGAGAATGTGGGAAGTGAAACTAAATGCAACTTCTATGCACAATATAATCTATGACAATTATAGGCTGCTAATCCTGCACTGCAACAAATGAAAACTTGTCTCCCTCTTTGTTCACTCCACCCTCTCTTCAAAACTGGAACATCTGCTAAATGTAGCGGAATTGCTTGGACAGGTGATGAAAAGCCAGACTGCCTTCGCAAATACAGACAGCCTGGTCACTCTACTCGCACAGACCCTTCCTTTCCCAAGCTGGCAGTGCATCTGAGAAGCGGAATATTTATCTGCCCATCAACGTGGGTTCACAGCCCCAAACCTGGGTTTGTGGACACATGTGAATATTATTTTTTTGAAAGACAATGTGCGAAGTGGAGAAGCTAAAGCCACAGCAGACCGGGACACAAACCAGAGGGGTTGCAAATGTGAGGCCTATTGCATTGCAAATATTTGTTTATTTACTAGCGCCCATGATGCGCTTTCACATTCATGAAGGCTGGGCCGCTTTCTCTAGACAAGCCGTGTCTAAAGAAAGGGGCGTGGTCGACATTAAGATGAACCCCCGGCATGGGGCGCTTTGACAAAAGAGAGTATTTGTTTGTCAAGTTGACAAACAGATGTTTTTTTGGGGGAAAGAGCCCATGCCGCACTTTCACTTTAATAGCAGCTGCGCACCTTTCCTTAGACGTGGCTTATCTAAAGAAAGGGGCGTGGCCTCCGTGAATGTCAAAGCGCCACATGGGCGCTAGTAAACAAAATTAAATAAATAAGCACGCCGCTATACTTAAAACGGACCGAGCAGCTGAAAATTGATAAAGAAACGCTATAATTAAAGCGGACCCTTATTAGTAAATAAAAGCGGGCGGCATGCTGCGACGTAGTTGGTGGAATAGGTGTAAACAACATAGTGCTCACAGCCAAGATAAAGCAGACCGTATAAGAAGACAAGTAAAAGGTCCAGTCGTAACAAATGCAGACATGGCAGACTAGCACGCCTAATAAATCGGAAGCCAGCGTTTACACAGAACAGTGACACAAGCCAATTAAACATATAGGCGGAGTGTGTGCTGGGCTTCAAGTCCATACTCCAATACAGCATGCATCACAGCAGCGAATGCACTGCCCAGACTCGACCTAAAATGTTGAAATGTAAAAGGGACGTTCTGAGACGAGCCCTGATCTGCAGATTCTTAGGGAATTAGGTATGCTGATTGAGCACCTTCTTTAAGTTAGTGAGTTGGGGACAAAGACTTCTGCACAAATTAGTCTGAGCTGTGCTGCCATGCCAAGTCAACAAACGTACTCCATACAAGCATGGCCATTTCCCTGGTGGTCTAGTGGAAGAGTACACTGCTCCTCTGCTATTCCGCTTGGTTCTGTCTTTTTCATGGCTGCCTTTTTTCTCTCGGTTTTGCCTATTTCTCTCTGCCTTTTTCTTGTGTGCCTCTGTTTTCTCTGCCTCTTTCCCCTGTTGTACCTCTTTTCGCTTGGCCTGTTCGCTTTCTGTCTCTTACCCTATTCTCCTCTTGCCCTCCCCGTTACTTCTTCCCGCCGCTGCTGTCCCCACTGCCCCTCCCCCCATGTCATTCCCGCTCCAACCTCCCAGCTGAACGCCCTACCCCTATTTAACAGCAGCCGCGCGTTGTGAGCGCGCTGCTGGCACGCCAGAGGCAAGCCCGCCTGCGCCTATCCGCAACCTGCCCACGGACCCTGGTCCCCTGAACCCCCGCCGATACGACCCCAGCACTCTCCACACACTCAACCCCAGACTCAACAACTTCCAGCTCTCGACGCCGAGCAACACTCAAGGCCCGATCTCATGCAGACACTGTCGCCGCACCTTCACCCACCTCTGGACCCCAGCAGTAGCCTCCAGCCCACCAGACGCCAGCGTGCGCACACACCACTGGACTGCCTTCTCCTCAACGTACGCTCCCTACACAGACACGCCATAGAAATCAGGAACCTCCTCAACACCCCCACGCCAAGGTTGCTTTCCTCACAGAGACTAGGACCACCGCCAGCTCCGCACCGGATATCGAAACTGCCATCCTCGACGGATACAAGATCCTGAGAAAAGACCGCCACAAGCGCCCAGGAGGAGGCCTTGCTATCGTCCACAAAAGCTCCATCCGACTGACAATCAACAAATTGACGCCACCCAAGGAACACATCCACTTCCAGATCCAGCCCAACCCCAGAATGACGCTCCGCAGAATACTCACCTGCAGGCCAATCAATACTTGAAAGTCAAAACTTTCATGGATCTTTTGGAAATGATGGAATCATACATAGCGATAGTGCTTCAGGTGAGACAGACCATGCATCCTCTACACAAATGTTTAGCACAACATTGGACTCAGTCACAGGGTCGATTGGATGGTCTAGTGTTGGTCGATAGCCGCACTCATCACTCTCTGCAGTGGTGGAAAACACAAAACCTGTTAAAAGCACGGCTGTTCATCGACCCTGTTCCACAAGTCGTGCTAACAGCAGACGCATCCTTCACAGGGTGGGGTGCTCACCTACAAAATCTAGGAGTTCAGTGTCTCTTGGACACCAAACACCAGAAATTACAGTTTGAATTTTTTTCTGTCCGGACATAAAGAGGTTTAATTAATATATATCTGGAACGTTCATTTATGGAGGACCATGAATACGGGTTCGCAAACCTACATATGGATCCACAACTTGTTTAAAAAAAAATATTCACGCCACATCGGATGAGGGAGTGTTTGCCCAAACCCCCCCCCCCGATTTTTCATTGAGTTTGTGGACCTGAAGGTCTTTGACCGACCTGCTGCAACTTCAAGAAAAATGTTGCAGTGGCCATTACAGGATGTGGAACTCTGCTCCCGTATTCATAAAAAAGAAGTTAAAGTAGCCAAAAGGGGTCCAGAGGAGCACCACCCATCTCCTGGATCACGTGGGGAGTGCAAAGAGACCCCCTATGAAAATCCCAGATTTTGCCAGAAGTTTGCAGATGCCGGGGTTTTTGATACCCAGCATGATCTTTTGCGTTGTAAATAAATAAATAAATAATATATATATATATATATATATATATATATATATATATATATATATATATATATATATACACACAAACGCACACTTCATATAAAAAATTCAAGTATGTTAAAATTGCCAATTAAAATGGTGGCTCAAACTTCCCAGATCTATTGGCACATAAGGTAGTAGCTAACTGGGTACAAGGTAAAGAACGGGTTATGACATTGGTACTTTGTACTTGCTGCTAAACTGAACCTTTACTGCTGTACCTTGCTGGCTTCATCTGACTGATACAAAAGGAGTGCAACTATGTGTAAAATTATCACGAAGAGCAGACCCACCAAATTGCACATGGTGAAGCTTAACCAGAAAGGTGGTATGATGTGGTGCACTTAAAAGAAATGTAGTTCAGGCTTATACCATGTTCACGCTATATATGGTCTTAAGTCTGCAGGATGAGGCTTATAGAAACACGGAGGAACCGGAAGAAGAGCCACATATATCAGAACCACTAGCCATGTGGTATGATCAGTTCATGGGCTTCTGAACTCTAGACACTGCAACATCAAAACATGCAAGTGTTCAAGGAGAAATAAAGGTGGTAAGGTTTAATAAGCAGTCCAGGGCAAGCAGGTTATAATTAGACTTGGTGTGTGGTAACAGGATGTAAAAGTCTTTATAGTCTGTCCAAAAAGTTAAAAGCCTCTCTTAAGTGGCACCTACTCACTACATAGATTTAAGGTATAATCTTCAGTACACCTACTGAAGGGCCAGGACCATAGTCTGATCAGAAGATGTGTCTGTACAGGACTTTTCAGAATTTAAGCAAGTTATTTTAAAGTTTCAGTGGGAAAGTCCAGCCTCTGAAACATTTGATCTTGGCCAGCGAATGGCCATTTGGTGTAGAGCAAAAAATATCAAAAGATCTGGGAGGGTCCCAGAGGGGAAACCTGTGGGACCCTCAACAACTACTTTCGGTCAGCGTCATATTTTCGTCACTGACGTACTGTTGGTTGATAGCGCCATCATCAGGTCTTTTCCTCCATCAGGAGGTAATCTCTTTGTTTGAAGAGATTAAGTGGGATCCAAAACATGATAAAAGATCTCAAATTACCAACAGTAAGTGTAATTTAATAGTACCTAGAAAGGGGTAAAGTTTAAAACAGTAGATGTGTCTGAGGATGTGTAAAGGGTCCCCCTCACCGTGTGATTAAAAAAAAAAAAATGTCTATATGTTTCTGCCTACTTGTGCCCCAGAGGGTCGGTGGCTTTCTTCAGGACCAACAAGGATAGTAGGAATCCATTATTTTTCCAACCGGGAATCTGTCCCTGGTTTGTTCTTTGTGTAGGTAGGTTCACTTTCCTAGAGCGATGGGGAAAGCCTTGTTCTCTTTCTTTTCAATTATGTGGGCCTCATATTGTGCAGGAGAAGCTGGATAGTAGCCCTCCCCCGCCCATGCTCATCAAGTCCCTCCCATCCTGTCAAATGGGATACTTTGTTGGCAGGGCAGCGAAATCTTAGATGGCTCAGAGATGTCGCTATCTGGGTACGATCTGCATGTTAGGATTTCAGCAAACTCAATTCAGCCAGTTACAGTCTTTAGAGGCTGGTAAAAATGAAATTCAATTCAAATTAATATAAACCGCTTTGGATGCAAGCGCTGTACAAATGATAGGTGATTACGAAGTCTTCTCAGTAAGTTCCATAAGAATGTTTTTAAAACAATCCCTTATGGATGACTCCACGATGGTGGCTAAGGCAACTGCTAAGAAATAGTTATAAGGGTGGGAGAACTGCTAAAAACATCTGCGTGAGGAAGTAAGGAGAGGTACCCATGATGTGCGGAGGGCACTGGGGATAGACTCTTGAATTATGGACACAAGTGCTGCCGTCTATTATTCAGCATAATAAAACCTACTTCTCATCCAAACGAATGGTGTTACTAGCCTGCCAGTCAATCTAAAAATCAAGATAATATATGTACAGGGTTGCTCTTTTACACATAATTAGTGAGGCCTTGAATGCTTGAAATACATTTGCATTTCAGCAATGCAGGAATCAATATAACACACCGGTGTCCTGCCGCCTGCAGAGCAGCAGCATGTGTGTGACAGAGGAAGATCTGCTGCACATCTGTTATCCGCATCCATGGAGATGGGTAAATACACATAAAAAGTATAGACTAAAGCAAAGTTAGGCCACAGCATTAAAATGTAATACAATATCCTTCTTTGTAGGTTATATAGCTAACCATGGACAGAACAGACTGTGCTCCTCGTGTTCCATGAGATGACATTTGTCCTGCCACATATTCCTGCTGGTTACATTTAATGCATGTGCTAATCTAGCAGAATGCACCAACCTCTCATGGCGCACAACTGTTAAAATGCAAATTGCAAGCCTATTTTTAGACACTCACAAATATATTCCCGGCCGCGGGAATCGGTGCCGGGGCCGCTGAGCTGGTTGTGTTTATTAAGCAATTCGGGGCCTCCGCTGGGACCCCGGTGCTTTTGCAAGCAGAGGCCTCGCGCCGCGCCTGCAGCTGCAAGCCCGTCTCCCAGGTAGGCTGCAGGTTCCGAGCACAGCTGCCCGAGGCTGGGGGAAAACACATGGCGCTGAAAACATGGCGAAAACAGGCTTTCAGCGTCGGGCCCGAGTGCAGCTTTCAGAAGGTAAAAGATAACACAAAACATCAAAACACAGCCAGGCCGCGAGCCAGCCTGGAAAGCGCAGGCCCGCGTGGCCCCTTTTGCGCGCGCGCCGCCTGCGCAGGATGTCTGATTCAGACCACTGCGCCTGGAGTCTGACTCATCCGAGCGCACCTGCGCCCCTGTGTTAAGTGCTGCCAAATAAAAGCCTTCCCTCCATTTACACAACAAAGGGACGCATCCTGCAAGCCAGCAGAGCACTTCTCCCCCCGCCCCCTCCCCCGTTTGTTCTCCGCCTCGCTATCTTTCACTTACTGGGATATTTCACTTCACGTGGATTTTAAACGCAGTTTCGTTTATAAACAATTTTCTTCCTTTAAAGAATAAAGCACGTTTAATACCCCCAAACACCCCTATAGCATTAGATTATCACAGCCATTAATGATTTTTTTCCTCCAAAACCCATCCAACCTTTTTCATCAAAGCCCTTTATTCTCAAAGGATAAATTTTCAAGCGAAGAGGGATCAACAAACTAGTTGCCTGAAAGCCTTCCTGATGCCGGGCTGAAGTTGAGGAAGGCTTAATGAAGGCTTTGAAATCCGCCAGGGCTTCACAATGAACATCTGACTTGGTGATTTATGCATATTAATAACCTCAGCCCTACAGAGGCAAGCTGAGCCGTACGTGTCCTCCGAATCTTAATGTCTGCAGCTCCGCTGGGATTATTACAAATGTAAATTTCTCAGATTCCCGGCTATTAATCTCTGTCTGTCCTCCTGTTCGGCAACATAATGACTAATTAAACATCAAAAGACCTGTACGCGAGATCTTCTTTGACAGCCCCTGGCCTGCCCGTCTTCCCAAGAGGGAGTTCATATGACAGGGACAAGGGGGCAGAACCAGAACATCCGAGTGAGCCACACGTCGCAGCTCTGGAGTGCAGCATCGTTTGAGGGTGGCCCCTGTGCAAGTCTCGTGTTCATCCCGTCTGTCACGTGGAGGCCACGGCGCGAGCCCTTCCGGTTCGCACGCGAGGGCAGCCCCTGCACACAGGGCTTAAAGTGGGATGAACAAACTTGGGGGTCTCTCAAAGGGGCGTGGTCAATGTAATTAAGGGCCCTTGGATTAAAAACAGGTTAAGCTAAAAACCTGTGCTTAGCATAGTGTGCCGCCCGACTTGTATTTTGCGGTTTCCGTCATTGCATCCAAATATATGAAGCAACAAGTCACATCATAAATGCAAGTCAGGACTATTGGCTTCGTCAATGGCTGTTAGTTGCACCACAAGATAAATATGCAGCACATATGGCTTGTATAGAATATTGAAAAAGCTTCCTCTTAAAGCCCTGGTGACACCACGAAAACGTTGCTGCTCCTGAGATTCAAAAAGAGAAGGGATAACCAGAGAGACAATGATTCTCTTTAAAGGATTTCCCTTCCCCTCCAACGCTCACCTGGCATGACGTCATGCCGTAACTTCTACACTAGTGAGAATTGAGCAGTGTGAGCTCGCGCACATGATGTGCCTGCTGTCACTGCAGTCCGGAAAAAACGGACCGCCTGTGCCAGGGCACAAAACAGAGCCCGATAGAGACCTGTTTCGAGCCCCCCTTTAAAAAGCTGCCGGTGCTCAGCACCGGTGAACCCCGGCCCACTTAAAGCCTTGCCTGTACAGCGCTCTTGTTCATCCAGTCTGGCACCGGGAACCCACGGCGCAAGCCCTTCCGCGTCGCACGGGAGGGCAGCCCCTGTACAGAGCTCCTGTTCATCCACAGGGCACCGGAAGGCCACGGCGCAAGCCCTCGTGCGTCGCACGCGACAGTGCGCTCCTGTTCATCCAGCGTGGCACAAGTAGGCCACGGCGCGCAACAGTAGCCCATGTACGGTGCTCCTGTTGATCCTGTTTGTCAGAGGATGACGAGCCAGCAAATGCAAAGGGAGTCGGCTCTGGCCCCGAGAGCCCATGCACGACCGGAGCCTTGCAAATATTTAGAATGTAAATTATGTAAATCATGCACCAAGCAAAAATATGGCAAAGGCTCCTCAAAATTCAAAAGGTTTATTTATTAAACACGTGGAAGCGTTTCACCTAGGACATTGGCTTATATAACCACACTGTGTGGGATTTGTTGATTATAGTTTTTTTTACGTGAACTTAGGAACATTACAGCCCTACCCCCTTAGGGCTAATTACCATGAATTAGCTAAAAGTGGCCTTTATTATTATTTTAGCAAGAGCAACATTCAAGTCTATTAAATCACAGCACACATTCTGACATCACATATTTAAAGTTGCTCTATTTGTTAATTAAGAAAAAGGGGGCTCAGTAAAAATAAATATTTGCGCAGGATCATACAATTTGCGAGCAGGGCAGCTGAGACTGATCACAGGTTTTGTTGTTTCACAGTGTGTAGTACAACCACCAGACGGTCACCTATCTGACCTCTACTGTTTAATGTTAGTCTTTAATTCTTGGAGCCTGAGAGTACACCTGTGGCAAGTAGTAGACACAGGAAAGCTCGGCTGGTTTTGTGCCAGAGGGTGCCAGAAGACCTCTAGCTGAGCCAGGCTTCTGGTTCGAGCTTTCAGTGGTTTGCTCACCTCTAATCTGGCACAGCGAGGAAAAGCATACCGTGCGATGTAATGTTATTTAAAGATTTTTGGGGCCCTGGGCAAGATGTATTTTGGGACCCCCTGTTAGGAACAATTTCGAAACGTATCACCTATTCCGTGCTAATTGAAGCTAGCAGAATGCCATAAAATATTAACCCCTTGTGTGCCCCGCCCTTTCCCCGCCCTGTGCCGGGCGTTGAATTAGCGGGCGGGGTTCATGACGAGATAGTCTCGTCATGGGCACAGCGCAACCGCGGCCCATGACGAGACCATCTCGTCATGGGCACTCAAGGGGTTAAACTATCAGAAAGTTTCAGACAGTGACTAAAACAAAACCGCTTTCCCGGGGCCACAAAAATCCTTCAGATTTCACTGGAGAAGGAGAGAGGTTAAGCTAGAGAAATAGACAGACGATATAGAGAGAAATCACCTTCCAAAGGGGGCCCTTAAAGCTGACGGCCCTGTGCAATTGCCCACTTTGCCCATGCCTCATACCAGCTCTGGCGCGACCCACCCTCTTCAATTAAACATATGAAAACACTCAGTACTTACAGAAGAAGGCAATCCTGGAGGCACCTTTCTCACTTTCTTTGTTTGTACGGGTTCTGAACCTATAAAAATAAACATACTTTATCAGCATCATTTTGGAAATAGTAATGAAGTCTGGAGTCAGTACATATTTCTCTTTCCCAATCCATTCAGTTTGCGTTGTACAGAGCAATACAAAAGTTAAGCCGTAGCAGAACTCGGACATCATTAAAGATTGGGGAAATTCTGGGTGTCAATATCCAAGTATGACAATTGATGAGTAGGAATGCACTCCTTCCCTTGTCATTTGTACTTTTGTTGCTGCTGTTCAACATTTTTCATCAATGAATGCGTGCAGACAGGCCCTGTGGACCGCCCCGGCCACAGTTTATGCAAAAGCAGAAAAGTCGGGCACCACCTGGCGCACCCTCCTGTCCACTGCTGTATGGGAAACTTACCTCATATTAAACACTTGTTGTAAACGTATCCATTTTCACAATTTTTCATACATGTTAAGACCCAAAATTATACGATTCCTTGTGCCATCACTCTCCAGAACTCCATAAATCACTGCAGAGACAGTGAAGTTCCATCCTGTTTCTTTATTTAATTTTTTCATATGTCCACTGAGTGCTCAAAGGCTTTTCACAGTAACATGTTCAAATAAAGGTCGGAATAAAAACTTGAAGCAAAGATGACTCATTACTAGAGCCCAATGCATTTCGAGCCTAACCGGCTCTTCGTCAGGGGTCTCTTTCCCATACGGCAGTGCGACAGGAGGGTGCGCCATGTGGTGCCCGAGTTTTCTGCTTTTGCATAAACTGTGGCCGGGGCGGTCCACAGGGCCCGTCTGCATGCATTCATTGATGAAAAATGTTGAACAGCAGCAACAAAAGTACAAATGACAAGGGAAGGAGTGCATTCCTACTCATCAATTGTCTTTCGATGAAACGCACCGTCCCAATTTGGTTTGCACCCCATTGACAAAGCGAGATTTAAATGAACTTCAGCTAAGGAGAATTCCAATCACTAAAGAGACAGCGGCGAAGCAGGAAGTGGATTTTGTAAAATGAGGATTACATCCATCAAAAGTGCATCATAGCAGCGGACTCATTGGACTGTTGCACTATGTTTTGCACATTTTCCTTTTTTTCTTCTGAAGCACTGTGATTCTTCAGCACATATTTTATCATTATTTTTTGTCACGTTATTTATTTTATGTTCAGGGTGAAAGAGTTCTTTTGTTTAGCAAACTTCAAGGGTGGGTTTTTGTTAACTTAGGTCCGTTTTAGTTGTACCATGGTACTGGAGAATGCATTATGGGATCTGTAGTTCACGTTAGGTGATGAAAATGATTGAGCACAGTTTCAGGTGTTATGAGTCACGAGGTTGGGTTTGAGAGGCTACACGTGGGGGGGAGGTTTCGGCTTTATAATCAACGGCTGACCACCATCAAGAGTTGATAACGTTACCAGGAAAGAGAGAGGAGCATGAAGAGGACAGGCTGCAGGCAGCGACTCGCATTAGGTATTTTTGATACGTTTGAAGATAAAGGGAAACGGGGCAGTTGGTTTAAACAAGGGAGTATCATGCGTTAAATTGAGAGAGAGAGAGAGTAATGTCACTAGTTTTGAGGGTCGCACAATATGTTGGTCACATTTTAATTTCAGTAGCGGGTGTGGTAATCATGAGAGGGTGACGGGGATTGAGGCGTGGGAGAGACAAGATCTGTTTGGCTTTCGGAATATTTGATTTCTAATACACTAGAAATAGAAGGTGTAGGATACTGAGGGCAGGTTTAACCTCTTCAGTGCCCATGACGAGATAGTCTCGTCATGGAGCACGGTTGCGCTGTGCCCATGACGAGACTATCTCGTCATGAACCCCACCCACTAGTGCAACGCCCGGCACAGGAGGGGGAAAGGGCGTGGCACTGAAGGGGTTAATAGGAGAGGCAGGTTTTGGTCTGTATCGTTTATGTCAGCAGTGAATGGGTAGCTGAGATGTGCTTTTTATTTCGTTACAGAGACCCCGGACGAAGAGCCGGTGAGGCTCGAAACGCATTGGGCATTAGTAATGAGTCATCTTTGCTGCAAGTTTTTATCCTGACCTTTATTTGAACGTGTTACTGTGAAAAGCCTTTGAGCACTCAGTGGACATACGAAAAAATTAAATAAAGAAACAGGATGGAACTTCGCTGTCTCTGCAGTGATTTATGGAGTTCTGGAGAGTGATGGCACAAGGAATGGTATAATTTTGGGTCTTAACATGTATGAAAAATGGTGAAAATGGATACGTTTCCAACAAGTGTTTAATATGAGGGAAGTTTCCCATACAGCAGTGCGACAGGAGGGTGCGCCAGGTGGTGCCAATATCCAAGTATGTGCATTTAATAGACCACCTTACCAGCCCAGGTGTATGCACTCACCCACTCACGTTAATCAACAGATTATTTAAAGTGTCCTGCACTCTCAACTAGGACTGTTTATACGAATACAATTCGGAACGTACATGGAAACTTCATGGCTATTTAAATGTTAAACATATAACATCACGCAGTAAAAAGCCACACAAGACAGGACAAAGACACACGCGTCACATATCATGCAATAATGAAACCCAAACAAGGAATGGAGCGATTGCTTCATAAAGTTAAGCACAATGTTTTTATTTATATTTCTAAGATCAAGTTGATGTCAGGATACAATACGAAAACAAGGGGGATTTGGGATCACATTATGTCTCAATTAGTGCTCCATCATCCTACTCAAATATATTGATCACTACATGAAATCAAGATATACAAATAGTGTCATTCATATATAAATGAGGAAAGAACTTTTAGATGTCATTTTGACTTCTTATAAACCACGTGTCTCTTTCACGTACACATATATAATTGATGTTATAAATTACTCAAACGGAAGACATTTGAAAAGAAAAGAGGAATTTCCAAGGTAAGCCAACTTAAATTGTACACTTTTTAGTTGTCGACATTAAATAAGTAATGCTTTTCATTTTTAAAGAGGTGATTGGTTGGTGTGTTACGTGCAGAGATTGGCAACCAGGTTGTGATGAAAAGTTCAGGCAATCAAACAGGATTTATAAAGCGCTGCTAGTAACCCCCCACTGCTTGTTACACGCGAGGGTATCCAGGCGCTGACAGCCTTGCTTTTATGGGTGGAATGAGTTGAACAGCCAGGTCTTGAGTCCCTTTCTGAATTCTTGAAGAGAGGGTGTGGGCCAGAGGTGGAGGTTGTTCAAGAACTTCGCAGCGAGGTAGGAGAAGGCTCCTCCTCCACTGTTGCTTTGGCAGGTGAGAGGAGTGTGTGCGAGGGAGGTAGAACACAAGTTTCTGGAAGGTTGGTGGAAGCTCAGGCGGTGGTTGAGGCACACTGGTGCTTGGTTGTGCATCTTGAATTGGCATCTTTGGTGAACAGGGAGCCAGTAAAGTTTGAAGTGTGGGGTGATGTGGGTACCTTTGGGGAGGTCAACGATGTGCCTGGCTACCAAGTTCTGTACGGTCTGCAGTCTCTTCAGGAGGTGTGTGGTATTTCCTACATAGAGTGCACTGCCGTAATCCAAGCAGCTGGTGACGAGGGTTTGAATGATGGTACATCTGGTGCTAACAGGGACCCATTTAAAGATCTTTCGGAGCATTGCAAGAATGAAGAAGCAGGCAGAGGAGACTGAGGTGATCCAGCTTTTTATGGTGAGCTTGCTGTCCATGATGAGGTTTCGGGCATGGTCTGATGGAGTGGGTGAGGGTCCTAGTTTAGCAGGCCACCAGGAGTTATTTCATAGGGAGGTGCTGTTTCCAAAGATCAGTACTTCCGTTTTGTGTTTGACGAGTTTGAGGCAGTTGAACTGCATCCAGTTGGGAACGCTGGTCATGCACAGGCGGAAGCTGGCCTTCGTGGTGGATGGGTCTCCTGATAGAGAGAGGAGGAGCTGGATGTCGTCTGCGTAGGATATGATTTTCAGTCCGTGGGTTCTGACGATGTGACTGGGGGGATGGGTAGGCATGTAAACATTGAACAGTGTAGGGCTGCGGGACGGACCTTAAGGACGCCAGAGATGATGTTTTTGGGTTCCAAAGTCAATAGTGGTAGTCAGATTCTCAGGGTTCTTCCAGTGAGAAAGATAACAATCCATTTGAGGGTGTTCCCTTGTATTCAGATCTGTTGCAGCCTCTTGATCAGGGTATGGAGGGACATCATGTTGAATGCAGCTGAGAGGTCGAGAAGGACCAGGGCAGCCTTTTCTCCCCAGTCTAGGAGGGTACTGATGTAGTTGGTGGCAGCGATCAAGGCGGTTTCAGTGGTTAGTGCAGAATCTGGATTGGGATGAGTCCAGAAGATCGTTGTTCTCCAGGTATTCCGTGAGTTGGCAGTTGATGGGCTTTGAGGACTTTGGCGGGAAAGGGGAGCAGAGAGAGGAGCTGGTAGTTCTTGAGTTTGTTGGGGTCAATAGATGGTTTCTTGAGAAGGGGTTCGACTTCTGCCTGTTTCTATTCTATAGGGAAGATGGCCGTGGTGATGGATGTGTTAAAGATGGTGGTGAGCTCACTGCTGATGGTCCTGCTTCCGAGGTAGAACATATGGTGGGGACAGTGTTCTGTGGGTGCCACTAAGTAGATGGACTGCATGATGTTTGTGGTGCTCTATGTGGTGAGCTGGTTCCAAGCGGTAATCAGGTGGTCGGAGTTTACGTCAGTGGGCGCGAAGAGGCTGAAGATAGCGGCAATGGAGGGTTCAAAGTGTTTGTAGATGGTTGAGATCTTGTCATGGAAGAAGTCTGCCAGAGTACTGCAGAGTTCTTGGTAAGTGGTGATGTTGTTTTCGTTAGCTGAGAGGTTGAGTAACTCCCTGGTGACGCTGAAGAGTTCTTTGCCGTGGTTGGAGCTAGCTTCGATTCCTCTGATTAAAGGATTTTTGCGAACTTTAGCTTCTGCCATCCCATGCAACCGTTTATGTGTGCTGGGTTCTACGGTGGGCTTAGTTTCCACCTTATGTCAAGAACAGTACCTGCTTCTCAAAGATGCATGCACACCCCAAGTACAGTGCACAACTGGCACCTTCACTACTGATGATACTGCTTTTTCGGTGCAAGCTGCAAATATCTATATCTCTTTGCCAGCAGGATCCAAGCCTATGACCACTATATAGAACTCTGCAAGATCTTTTTTCTTTCGCTAAAACCGCACAAAATGGTACAACAGATGTCATAAATGACCATCCTTTACGGATAGGAACAATAATGTCCTATTCAAGTACTGGTGTAAACTTTTCAACACAATTGAGCATAGAAACGGAAGAGGCTGTACAACGTTTTGATGCTCAGACTATGCGGTCATTTATATTGTATATAAAAAAATAGAACCCCTTTTGTGATAGCGATAGCAGCTTTAGGTATGGGCGGGGAAGTCCAGCAAACCAGCAATTTCAAGGTGGAGCTATGACAAACGTGAACAGTCAAGGGAATCACGGGACTGGTGGAAGATTGGGGAGACTCCTCACATACCAATTAGTCACCAAGAACCTTTTGTCTATCCATGAGGGGAATAACTGCCATTTGTAGTTAGTACTGGTCATAGTTTTGCCCATCCAAGCTATTATTCCATTTAATACTTTTTTTTAAGAGTATGGAGGCATCTTTGGGAGACATCGATTTGAAGACAAATGCTGTGGCAAGTGTCATTTGAGAGATGTCTCTGAAATCTGAGTAATGGGTCTCCTCACAGAAGCCTAAGCAATGAAGTTCTAGGTTACATCAAACAATAGCCATGCAGTCTAGGGTCTGAATCTTTACATCTTGTGGGCCTCAAGAGCCTCCTTGTCTTTTGGCAATGGCGGCAGGTTCTGTGGCTCACAACCCTTGTCAGGGTGAACTCTTAAAATCACAAAATAAAGTACAGAACATCACCATGATAGCTATGGCATATAGACCGGCTTAATTTAGGGTAATGTTAAAATCCAAAACAATGAAAGTTAAGGTAGGCAGTTGCAGGAAAGGCCGCTAGCAGCTTGCTGTATCTATAGTTTGAACAGGAGATCAGGATTATGATCCTTGGAGTCCACAACTTTGTCTTGGGTACAAGAGGGAGCAGGTCAAGTTCTTCAGGATGTTAACAGCCCTAACACAAAGCCGTCACCCTGCATACAAGTACAACGCGGTCGCTACAACAACCGCGTTGTAACAACGCATACCATTACCCTGCAAGTCAAAACGACTTGCGGAGGGGGGAGAAGGTGTTGGAGTTAAAATCCAACACCTTCCATACTGTCCGCACAGACTGGAGTTGGAATAGTAAATTATACTATTCCAACATCCAGCGCCACCCTCCGCAAGTCGTTGTTCCGACTTGCAGGGTAATGGTATGCGTTGTGTGGAAATATGGATTTTTCTGGTCAGTTATGTCCCCTATCTTGGACCCCAACGGTTCTATGTGCATGTTACAAGTACATGTATGTTCCCTCCAGTTCCAGTTATGAAGACGCAAACACATGTGCGTCCACCGCCAACATGTCCTCTGTCAGATCCGCCATGAATAGGCCGGATATTCCATTCCTAAGTATGAAAGGCCACCGGTTTTATATGGTTCACTTATGCCATTCTACAGTCCAGGCAAGTAGGCCCTGATTCTGTCATCAAACTCTTCTTGCCTTCTGCCTCTGAAAACTCCAGTCTGAGCCTGCATCTGTGACCATGAACTTTGTCTCATTCTCTGCGCGGCTCACGAAGCCTGACATCAGCCTATTCTCTGCCAAGAACTGTATTTCACCTTCGAGTTATCTGCTTCACCCCTTAGCCGATGCATTCCTGTCTAGTAGTTTAAATAAACATTCTTCCAGCTACCGAGCAAAGGCTCGGCTTCTCTGTCCTCATGCAAGTAATTCATAGTCCTGTTACCATGGAATATTCCTACCCCCTCGCATTTAGTGTAGACACTTAGACGCTTGTACACGCACGCACAGTCAGTATAGAATAGATTCTGTCCGAGAGTCCTTCTTTTGTGGATAACATAGTTCTTTAAACATAGGATGTTAGATATGATTTGGGATTAGGTTGACTTGACCCCCCAGACTTTTCGTCTCCACATGTAGAGCTAAATGTCAAGTCCCCTTCACCCCCTAGTTGCACGTCAATCACACGTCATGCTGCTGCGCACGCATCTATGCCAAGTATAATCTTATAGATCCACCTATATATGACATCATAACCAATTATGTTCCTTTTTACTCCTTATTACACCCATTTTCGGTTACGCATATGAATCGTCATTTTCCTTATCAATTGTTACGCCTACTGCATTCGCTTCATTGTAATGTATGTACTATAAAAGTCATTTCTTGTCAATAAAGTATGTACTTCACTTCCTGAACCTCCGTGGTGATGGAACTTGGAGCAACCGATTATAATCGTTCATTGGAATAAAGCCCATTCCGAACCTCTAATACCACGGATTCTGCCTCTCATTTTACTGAGCTATTTTATTATGTTTCCGTATCAAATTAAGTCCCGGTAATGAATTTTATTTACCACATGAATGGCGCCCGAACAGGGACACTTTCTCATCTCACGCGCCGGCGGTGAGTTGCAGGCCCGGTCTCCTGCCACAGCTGGACGGACAATAACGCGTACCAGCAGGATTTCCTGTATCTCCCTCCGGTCAAGCGGGGGCGACTGAGGCTGCGATCAACACCCAGACGAGGCGGTGAGAAGTGCGAAGTATCCCGACCAGAGCCTAGCTGAGAGAGCAAGATCCGAGGTATACAGAGGCCCACCAGTTTCCGAAGTCCCAAGTCGAGTCCAGTCTCCGCAGTGTTCGAGTCGAGTCCAGTCCGGTTCAAGTTCAGTCCAGTTTCCGAGGCCTTCCGTTTCCGAAGCTACCCGGTGAGTACCATTACTGGGGAGGCATTTCTGACGTGCACATAGGTTGTGCCGGTCAAGACGGGTTTGGGTACACAAATCCGGTCTGCACTGTTTTAGCAGTGTATATGTACTGTTTAGCAGTATATCAAGTATTCCGAAGTATCTAGTTATTGTCAAAGAATTATGCTTGGTGATTAGTTATGCAGACGATCATCATTGTTGGTTATTTTAAAGGTTAAAAAAAATGTTTAATGTTTAATGTTTAATGTGTTAAACGTCCTGCATATTGTGGTATGAATGGTTGTTCATTATTGTGCTTTTGTACCAAGTGTGTTCAAGATTAAGTATCAGATCAGTTCTCAATATGCCGCTCTTTTCGAAACTAAGACAGATCACTACAAGAAAAGGGGTACTCGAAGAAGCCGTTCCTATTCCTCCTAGGGACACTCCAGGGTACTTCATGTATCATAAACATGGCTTAGACGCTATATTATTTCTTGATTTATGGGTAGACTACACCAAGGAATTACCAGAAAGTCAGAGGTGGCCCACAGCGGGAACCTGGGATGCAGAGTGCATCATGAAAGTAGAAGAAGAGTTATGGAAAAGGAAAGTCAGACAGTCACAGAAAGATGCCGTTGAGTTATGGCGTAAAGAATCTCATAGACGTACAGAAAAAGCACGTAGACAGGAGGAGAAGAGTAAAGAGAATTCCAATAAAGTTCGAGAAAATCTATTAATTGAGGAAGGTATCCGAGTGAAATCAGAACAAGTAGACAGACAAAGAAATGCCCTTATGAATGGTATGTATCCCCTTCTGGCCGAAGGATTACCTAAAGCTACTCCAGAAACACCGAAAGACTTGCCGCCCCCATTATTCCCAATAAAGGTACATCCTAAGGGGCATCCTAGAACCGCAGAAGATGTTTTTCTTTCCTCATATTTAGATGACGCAGCTCCCGAGTATGCTAATTCCGCCCCACATAGACCGCCTATCAGGGAGGTTCAACGCCAAGACCCAGTACCCGTATCCCTACAGCAACAGATCGTGTCACAAGTTCCGACAAGCACATCTGTTTCTACATCTGTTCCTACAGCTGCTTCTATAGCTGTGTCCACACCTATAGTTGCTGTGTCACGTTCAACGAATCCTTTCACACCCGACACCCCAGATGGGGCTACGGGAGGTGCTAGTAACATTTTTTCTACGCCACCCAGAATAAATAAACTTACTTTTCAAGAGTCAGCACATTCACGTACCCCCAAACTCATAAATGCCCGTACGCTTAAGGAACTTCTTATAGATTGCAGATATGACCCTGTGCCCGGCAAAGAGGACGAAATGATCCTAGCATCATTACGTATCAGACGAGCCGCAGTGTACTTAGGGAAGTTACCAGGAATGACTGCGCATCTAGATAAAATATACCATTTTGTCCAAACAGGGCGAGATCCAGAATGTATTAACAGAGCTATGGAATATCAAAAAGTGGAGATACAGGGGGAACTGTTACGTTTCCTCATAAATTGTGTGATCAGAAATCAAGACCGACCAGGGGTAGACCCGGAAGCAATGCAAATTCTTACCAGATGGAGTCAGAATATATCAGAAGGAAGACATGATAAGCAGAATTGTATAATAGCCATGTGCCGAAAGATCCGAAAAGAAATAGAACGCCTACACGAAGAAAGATTAGTGGTAGACCAGTTCGAACAAAGCGAGGAAGAAGGATCAGGACTGCCCGCAGGACAGTCAGACACCATAGCCTATGTAGGTAAAGGAAGATCTTGTAATAGTAATAGATGTCCTATTGACCCGATACGTCCGATATGTCCAGATAATAACAGGAATTTCCAAATACCTATAATTAACATCAGGTCTAACGAGCATTCGTTCCAAGCCGCCGACAAACTACTCCGAGAACGAAGGAGTTATCATTTCCTCGATTCTATGGATGAACAAGATTTAGCTAGGGCAGCTGTCCATTGGGTGGACAGTCCCGGAAAATATAGTGATGATCCAGTAGCACGCACATTTTTGAATCTCACCCCAGATGAACAGCGTTTAGCTGGGATTTATATGATTCAACAACTCATTATACTATATCAGAGTCGGCATTCGGACCCTGGTCCCTTACCTGATATATTGACCGAATTGCTTATGAATAGATGGAGAGGTTCAGGTACTAAATTAATTAAAGAAATTCTAGAATCAAGAAAGCAGTATATTCTTTTTGTATGTTCAGGCCGTGTCTCATTGCCCATTAAGGAAAGAACCACGTATTACATGGATAGACAGAATCCCTTACGAGAAGTGCACCCAATAAAGGGCGAGGACAACGAGTTTAAGCGCGTATTTGTATATACGCCCATATCAAAAATAGAATTATTAGAAATGAAGAAAGTGGTACCCAGTCATGACAAAGATCCAGCGGGTTTTCACCGAGAAATTAAGGACATGTTACTCATGGGAGAGTATACCTATCCCGACATTATGACAATATTAAAGGTATTGATGCCTGCTGGCATTTATGAGAAACTCAGGGAAAAAGAGTGGGAGGTAGGAGACCAAAAGATAGAATGGTCAGTATTAGAAGCAGAAGAAAAGGCCCGAACTGCAGGAGCAGGACTCGGGGATAAAACTAAAGCACTACCAGGTTTATTAGTACAGGTACTGCCACGTTTACTAACTACAAAAAAGGAAGATTGGGGTACAATTTCAGCCTGTAAGCAGAAGCAAGATGAAGACACTAGTGATTACTATGCCCGATTTGAAAAATGTTTTGGTATAAATAGTGGCCTAAAAGCAAGTAGCGAATCATACCCACATCTGTTTGTAACAAAATTAGTAGAAAATGCCCTGCCCCAAGTAAAGAATAGAGTATTAAAATTCGAGAGTACCTGGCAAGGTAACACTCCATCACAAATGTTACAAATGTTACAGTACCATCACAATAGAATTAGAGAGGAACAAGAACATGAACACAGACGCATGAAAGACACAAAAATGAAAATGTTAGTTTCTCAGACAGTCCCAGCTGAAGGACATAAAAAGGGTATGACACATTCCGGTGATTCAGCCGGACCTGTAAAAGGGACATGCAATTATTGTAAAAAGCCAGGTCATTACGTACACGATTGTCCAGTTTTGAAACATAATATCGCCATAGGTAAAACACAAGAAAGACCACGGCCACCTAGACAGGACCAGAATGAACAAGGAGCTCCGCAGCATGCACAGTCCATGCCAGCTTCACAACAGTCTATACAGTTTGTGCCAGCCGCACCAGCGCTGCCTGTTGCTGCCACACAAACCACGACACGACAACTGTACCAGACCGCACAGTACGACTATCCTGATTACCAACGATACGCATGAACAAGCCTAGAGAGGGAAGTTGACTTACCCCTTATCGAGATCCCTGTAGATCAAGAAGGACCTTATGTACATAGTGAATTATTAGGCCAAGACAGAAAATTTTTACTCGATACAGGGGCAAGTCGAACAACCATAAACGTAGTGGTCGAACAACCATAAAACGTAGTGAAGTTCCAGGGGCACCCCTCTCAGGCTCACAGAATATTTCCCTTGGTTTTTCAGGAAAACCTATTGTTAATGAAGTGTCACAACCTCTCCCACTTACGATAGGACCTTTGACCCGAACTACAGATTTATTGCTTACTAAATCATGTCCAGAAAACCTGTTAGGAATAAAAACACTGAAGGCTCTAGGAGCTATAATATGTTGTTCTCCGGAAGGAGTAAGATTGTTTTTACGTGATTTTAAAGGTCACTATGTATCTAGAGACATGGATCCCCGACTGCAGACTTTACCTACACATCTATGGGCACAAGGCCCTACTGATGTTGGTTGCATGAATATTACACCATATCGAGTCACATTAAAGGCAGGAGTGGTACTACCACGAATGCGACAATACAAGTTACCACCAGATGCTGTAGTGGCTTTACTACAAATCATTGACGAGCTCATTACCCAAGGAGTAGTTGTAGAAACAGACTCCAATGTATGTAATTCACCGATAATTCCGATTCTTAAACGGACAGATCCAAAGGCCCCGCCAGTATATCGATTGGTTATTGATCTGCGCGAATTAAACAAATGCATTGTGCCACAATTTCCTGTGGTCCCTGATATCTCGTCATTATTGACAGCCATTGATTCCGAAGCAACATTCTTTACTGTAATTGATCTCAAAAATGCCTTTTTCAGCGTCCCAATAGATCCGGAAAGCCAATATTTGTTCGGATTTAGTTTAAATGGACGTAGCTTTAAATTCTCACGCGCACCTCAAGGATTTACAGAAAGCCCCAGCATCTATAGCCAAGCACTGAAACGAGAACTTGACAGTATCCACATGCCAGTTAACACTGCCTTGCTTCAATATGTCGATGATCTGTTGATCACCGCTAGAAGCGAACCCGAATGTGAGAAAGCATCACTGACAGTTTTACAATTTCTAGCTGAAAAGGGACACAAGGTGTCCCCTTCTAAGCTGCAATTCTGTGTCCAGCGAGTTATTTATCTTGGACACTCGCTGTCCAAGGAGGGAAGGCAGCTTACACCCGACCGCATTCAGTTAATAGCTAACATGCAAATACCCAAGACACAAAAGGAGGTGCGGGCTTTCATAGGCCTCACTTCATACTGTAGACAGTGGATCCCTCAGTACGCATTTCTAGCAAAACCACTCATTCAGTTGACAACACAGGAGGCAGCCACATCGACTGTTCTCCCTTGGACTCAGGAACATACACAAGCTTTTGAAAGCCTAAAGAAAGCTTTATGTCAAGCACCTGTTTTAGCAACGCCATGTTACAGAAAACAGTTTACACTCTTTGTTACAGAACGCGAAGGTACTGCCTTGTCAGTACTCACACAGGAACAAGTAGGATCACACAAACCATGTGCTTATTTTTCTAGTACATTAGATCCCGTAGCTCAGGCTTTGCCTGCATGCCTGAAATCGGTGGCAGCGACAGCTTTAGCAATACGACAAAGCGATGCCATAGTGTTAGGACATCCATTGACAGTTCAAGTACCACATGCAGTAGAGGTTCTTGTAAATAGAACGCAAACACAACACTTGACTATAGCGCGACTTACAGGGTACGAACTTACATTGTTCCAGCCACATATAGAAATCAGACGCTGTAACACATTGAATCCTGCCACACTTTTGCCAGTAATCGGAACAGACCCACTAGCCCATGACTGTATTGAAGTTATTACAATAACGACGAAACCCAGACAAGACTTAACCGATGTCCCATTGTCAGACCCAGACCTGACATTGTATGTAGATGGTTCATGTATGAGAACAAATACAGGAGAGTTGGTGGCTGCTTACGCAGTCACAACAGATACTGAAATCATTGAAACTAATCGTATAAATACTTTGTCAGCTCAAGCCGCAGAGCTCATCGCTCTGACACAAGCCTGTATTCAAGCCACAAGTAAAAAAGTCAACATATACACTGATTCACGTTATGCATTCGGAGTTGTACATGACTTCGGCGTGCTGTGGCGAGAGAGAGGTTATTTAACTTCCCACGGTGCCCACATTCAACACGGACCCCTCATTCATGCTTTATTAGATGCGATACATCTACCGACTGCAATATCAATTATGAAATGTAAAGCTCATACGAAAGTCACTGATATCATTTCTCAAGGCAATGATCTAGCCGACAGAACAGCTAAACAGACTGCTCAAACACAAACATCCGACATGACAAAGATAATAGTCCCGACGCCGACACATTGTATGACAGTTAAAGATCCTACTTTTGACGTAATTGACATCCAGACACATGCTACACCAGATGAAATAAAGAAATGGACCGAATTAGGAGGGATCCAAACGGATCAAGGATGGATTATGAAGGAAAAGTCTGTGTGGTTCCTTCCTGATTCAATGGTCCAAGTTATAATTAACACTATACATAGTCCAGCACATCTAGGAGAAAAAGCTATGCTAGATAGCATTCAACACATTTGGTTCAATAAACATTTACGAGCAGCAGCCAAACAAAAGGTCCGTACCTGTATGATCTGTTGCCAGTTCAACCCAGGAAAAAGCGTTCCCGTAGAACAGGGTGGATTTCATCCTCCTGATCACCCTTTTGAAGTCCTCCAGATGGATTATATCCAGATGGAACGATGTCGAGGATTCAAATATGTTCTCGTAGTTGTCTGCGCTCTGTCCCGCTGGACGGAGGCATACCCGGTTTCAGATTACACTGCCCCGACTACTGCCAAACAGTTAGTTCGAGAATTCTTCCCACGATACGGTTTACCACGTGTTGTTCACTCAGATAACGGCCAGCCGTTCTCATCCGAATTAATGAAACACGTTTCACTTCTGTTAGGTTATCAGTGGAAATTCCACTGTGTCCGACACCCCGAAGCAGCAGGTCTCGTAGAAAGACATAATCAGATACTGAAAATCAGACTGTCCAAAATATGCAGAGAGAAAGGTGTCGACTGGGTAGTAGCGTTACCAGTTGCACTCTTCTACATGAGAATGGTAGCACACTCTCGAACAGGGCTATCCCCGTATGAGGTGATCTTCGGCAGACCACCAAATATGTGGGGAACGCCTATACCACGCAAAATAACTGATATTGACTGTAATATGCTGACAGATTACTTGGCTTCCTTGATGTCTGCACTACAATCTTGTCGTTCACAGGTAGCTGCAGCCTTTCCCGACAACACTGAGGTGAAACCCCATGACATAGTTCCGGGAGACCTTGTGCTTGTGAGAAATTTCGACCGAAAGACTCAGCTGGAGCCCAGGTGGAAGACACCCCAGCTGGTCCTGCTGACCACAAGGACAGCCGTGAAGATCGAGG
Source organism: Triturus cristatus (assembly GCF_964204655.1). Taxonomy (NCBI): domain Eukaryota; kingdom Metazoa; phylum Chordata; class Amphibia; order Caudata; family Salamandridae; genus Triturus; species Triturus cristatus. The sequence continues at coordinate 358,728,094 of NC_140583.1, forward strand.
GCAGGAAAGGATGGGTGCATTCAAGTCATATCAAGAAATTTCATGGACTTCCTTCAGATGTAAACAGCCCACCTCGTGTGTCCTCACCAATTGACTCAAAACTACCTCTGGCTGAGGCCGACAGTAAAGAACTCTACAAACTAAAATTAAGGCCTAGGCCGTCGGACGATTTGATTGTTTAAGTCCTCTCCTAGGTGAAGCGGTTGAATCTGTCTCCGACATGTATCGCCTAGACCTGAATCATGGACAGTCGCGAAAAATGATGAAACGACAGGCGTATTGTAAATCACTGCGTAGCCATTGCATAGTGACATTATTAATCTTGTTTTTCTTAAGTCTTTTAATAATTACTGCAAGTATATTGTTGCACATATATTACCCTATTGCCAGAAACGTTTACAATGTTACTGCTGAACATTCTTTTAGTGACCTACCGCCGCATGAATTGTCTTATAGACTTGCGCTGCGCAATAACACTTTCATTAGTATGTTACATCATTCCCATCAGACTAGTAATGCAACTAATTGTTGGGTGTGTGGCCGGCTCCCTCCCTATCAGAATTATGAAGGAGTCCTGCCTTTCTTTCCACATCCGTTTACACATAATGGCTCCTGTGGAGCATGGTTTAGTTTAATCAATTCCATAGACTCAGATACAGCCGTTTACCAAGACCAGTGGGTATGGGGAAATCTGAACCTAGTTTTATTCAAAGTCTGTTACCCTGACAAGGAGGGTCGCCCCAAAGGAACAGGAACTGATCTAGAAAATGAAGTATATGGATTAGGTAACTTTACTCCTAATCTCATGGTTCTAAATGTCGAATCCGAAGTTGAACTAGTTTTACCAACCATGTCAGTATTCCCAGCGAAAGGTGAATTGTGTGTAAGAAAAGTTGGTTCCATACATATGGGCCATAGTAAATGCACTACTACAGTAGAATTCAGTGATCAAGGTAAATCTTCATTTAGAGCTTATCGCCACTCCTACTTTATATGTGGTCAGACTGCATATATGCGTCTACCTCTAGATTGGGATGGTACCTGCTACATTGCATTCCTTTTGCCACCTGTTTTCCTAGCTCCTCCTGATTATTATAGAAATATTCATTTAGTACACAACAGAGAGCGGAGAGATCTCCCAATTGTCGATTACACTGAAACAGCATGGGAAAAATACACAGATTTCAATAAAGGTCTCTTTCCCTATATAGGTACTGTTACTAATAGTAAGCTGATACGTAGATTAACTAGAACCCTTGAAGCAGTAGTGAATGAAACTATTTCCGCCTTAGGCAATTTAACAGAAGAGCAGTCTGCTATGCGGATTGTTGTGCTTCAAAATCGTCTTGTCCTTGACGTCATCCTGGCTGATAGGGGCGGAGCTTGTAGGGTCATCGGATCAAGCTGCTGCGTATTCATACCAGAAAATTCGCCATCTGTATATAAAGCTATAACTCGCCTTCATAAGATTGTAAGCCAGATACACCAGAACCCAGGCACTTGGACTTGGTCCGGTTGGTTTTGGAGTGTGATATCAGCCTGGGGATGGAGAGTTCTATCCTTCCTAGGTATTGGCCTTCTCATACTATTCAGTTGCTGTCTATGTCTACAAGGTGGACCAGCGATCTGTGGTCTGTGTGCCACATCGTGTATTCCACCACCAAGATCTCATTCGTCACGGAAGAAGAAAGAAGAACAAATGATGTTATATGAACAGATCAATGGATTGATGAAGATTGATATCTCTTAACGGGCAAGTAGGGGACAAGGAGGGAATGTGGAAATATGGATTTTTCTGGTCAGTTATGTCCCCTATCTTGGACCCCAACGGTTCTATGTGCATGTTACAAGTACATGTATGTTCCCTCCAGTTCCAGTTATGAAGACGCAAACACATGTGCGTCCACCGCCAACATGTCCTCTGTCAGATCCGCCATGAATAGGCCGGATATTCCATTCCTAAGTATGAAAGGCCACCGGTTTTATATGGTTCACTTATGCCATTCTACAGTCCAGGCAAGTAGGCCCTGATTCTGTCATCAAACTCTTCTTGCCTTCTGCCTCTGAAAACTCCAGTCTGAGCCTGCATCTGTGACCATGAACTTTGTCTCATTCTCTGCGCGGCTCACGAAGCCTGACATCAGCCTATTCTCTGCCAAGAACTGTATTTCACCTTCGAGTTATCTGCTTCACCCCTTAGCCGATGCATTCCTGTCTAGTAGTTTAAATAAACATTCTTCCAGCTACCGAGCAAAGGCTCGGCTTCTCTGTCCTCATGCAAGTAATTCATAGTCCTGTTACCATGGAATATTCCTACCCCCTCGCATTTAGTGTAGACACTTAGACGCTTGTACACGCACGCACAGTCAGTATAGAATAGATTCTGTCCGAGAGTCCTTCTTTTGTGGATAACATAGTTCTTTAAACATAGGATGTTAGATATGATTTGGGATTAGGTTGACTTGACCCCCCAGACTTTGTCTCCACATGTAGAGCTAAATGTCAAGTCCCCTTCACCCCCTAGTTGCACGTCAATCACACGTCATGCTGCTGCGCACGCATCTATGCCAAGTATAATCTTATAGATCCACCTATATATGACATCATAACCAATTATGTTTCTTTTTACTCCTTATTACACCCATTTTCGGTTACGCATATGAATCGTCATTTTCCTTATCAATTGTTACGCCTACTGCATTCGCTTCATTGTAATGTATGTACTATAAAAGTCATTTCTTGTCAATAAAGTATGTACTTCACTTCCTGAACCTCCGTGGTGATGGAACTTGGAGCAACCGATTATAATCGTTCATTGGAATAAAGCCCATTCCGAACCTCTAATACCACGGATTCTGCCTCTCATTTTACTGAGCTATTTTATTATGTTTCCGTATCAAATTAAGTCCCGGTAATGAATTTTATTTACCACAGTTGTTACAACCCAGTCGTTGTAACAACTGCGTTGTAATTGCATGCGGGGTGACCGCATGTGTGAAAAGGAGGCATATTCCTTCAGGGTTCCTCTCAGGTCACGCACAGCAGGTCCAGTCCTCTGTTCTTCCTCAGGTTAGCAGTGTTCCCGAAGTGGCCTGCACAAGCTAGTGTAGGGGAATGACTCCTGGGCATTTCCTAACCATTGGGGTAAATGTTTCTGGGGTGAACCCTATCCACTTTGGGAATTTTCAAGATGGTGAAAGTCTTCAGCCACACAAAATTTGAGCTCTGAGGTCTGGGGTGTTTGTGGGATTGTAATATGGTAACCCCAGTGTCCTCCCACATCTATCACTAAAATTCAGTTTAAACATCGACTGCCCCTACAATAAATACAGAGACACAAGTCTGGTAGAACGAAAGTAGGAATTTCCAGCAAGCTGACAGTTATTATACAAGAATTGTTTTAGCATCCCGTATCACCTATTTTTAACTGCACCCCCGGCGTTGTGTAAAACCTAGCAGATCTGTTAAGCAGGATTTAACATTCAAGCAGGGTTTGAAATTGTCATGTTAAAAAAGATACTCACAGCCCCCATCCTACTTATTATGGGAGGTTCAGATGAGTCATCTCTGCCCATTCAGGTCAGCCTATTTGTTCCTGGGAGGCATTCCACACAATTTCCACAGCTCAAATGCTGATTACTGGGTAGCAGAAGTGGAAGAGCAAATGCAAATTTAGCGTCCAGGAACTTCAAGCAGGGAAGAGCTAACTTTCTAAAAGTTGCTTTCTCTAACTATTTATTAAAATTGCATTGGAATGGATTTTAATTACTATTAAAAATAGTTGTTTCATTATTTTTGTAGCTAGTCCCATTACTGATATACAGTATTAGGCTTTTTAATCAGTACTCTGGTATTTTACATAGGACAGCTAGGCCTACCAGGGTGAAACATGGCTTTTGGGTGCTTGTCAGTGTAAGGACATTTCAACATTAAATTACTACATGTTCTACGTTTATATATAATTTACTCTGTATGTGGATAACAAGACTTTCATAGGCGTAATTTAATGTTTAAACAAAAGGTTTTGACCTGTTAAAAGGGTTTAACCTAAAAGCTAGAATTTAAGTTTTTCCACTGCTACAGTTAGGTTAACACTGGTAGGCCTGAAGCTATGTTGTACACAGTCAGTGTATCAGGTGGCACAATAGGTGCTACGGTACACTAGTGTCATTTAACTTCCAGGTCCTGGGTTCATTTTGTAGCACATGCAAGGGACTTGTATGTAACATACATATACCACTGTGGAGTACACCAGTTTCATCATGTTGAAAGGAGGACCTTACCACTGGTTAGCAGGGTAAAGTGCAGAGAGTTCTAAAACCGGTAAACGCAGACATGGTAAAAATCAGTTTGAAGGGGGAATACCATGCAAAAGATAACCTTTCCAACACACATCAAGCAAGTGTAACCAATGTAGGCCCTTACATTAACTTTCAAAGTGGCTTCACAAATATTCATCCTTTCAACACTCTGCTAGCAAACCAAAAAGGGATGCTTTTGCAGCACTCGTGCAGTGGGATATACCTGCTTTTCGTGATCACCTTATACAGGCCTGAAAGACTGTTCCCTCTTATGGGAAAGAAGTTCGTTTCTGTTTTGACTAGAGTGAAATCAGCAGGAAACGAAAGCATAATAAACATTCACAGCAAAGTGATTAACACATTCTTTTAGAGTAAGCGGTGTTACATTGAATAGGTTAGGTTGCAAGCAGCTAGTCCTCTTCATTGCACAAGTGAGCAAAGGTTCGGTTGTACCAGTTGAGATTTGGAATATAAACTGTAGATCACATGCAGATCTCAGTAGTCTGTATTTAAGCATGCGCGATCATTTCAGTACTGGAATCTTACACTAGCGGCTTTGCCAACGCGCATTTGTAATGCAGTGTTAAAAAAAGGAAAAGAAATACTGGAGAATAAGCAAACACCCATCGGAAGGTATCTAGAAACATGTTATTTTTCAAATGTAACCCAGAAAACTCTGAGCAACATTTAAGAAATCCTATTTATTCCAGTTGGTCCACCTTAAAAATGGCACATAGAACTAGCTGCAGATACTTAAAAGAATTAAATAGCTGTGAGAAAGTGTCAGTATTTAAAGGAAATGGTTTGTGATTTACTTTCTATAGGGCTACCAGCCATTTGGTGGTGTGCAGCTAAATGGGGATCAAACGTATGGGCTTCCGGGAGAAAAAATATGTTTGTCATTATTCTATCCGAAAAACAACCTAAGTGAGTGCAGGAGTCTGCCTCTCCCCCCAGCTCCATAAACACTGTCTTTGTGTGCCATTGCCTGGGTTTTGATGCAACATGTAGAAAGTAAGAGATAAAGGAAAACCAACATTACAAAATGTACTCTTTAGTTAAACATGTACCTGTTATAGTGGTTTTTAGGAACAAGCTGAGAAGGGTGGGTGGCATCATGGAGCGTGCAGGCGGGAGGGGAGGATAGGAGGAGGAAGCAGCACACGGGGCAGGTGAATGGCAGGAGGAAGGCACATGCACTCCCAAGGAGTGCCTGAAGAAAAAACTGTATTTCCCTCATGAAGGTACTAATGTTTAGTCAACTAGTCAGAACATTACCTAGGTGAATACACTGAATATGATAATGGCCTAGGCTATAGAAGCATTCCACCGCTGTCAGTTATGATAAGGCTTGAACATCACTTTACAGGACTGTTGACCCTTGAGAAAAATAAGGCTGCATGCCAGTCCTTCCTTTTCACCCATTAAGCCACCCCAAACAGACATCAGCCATATGCAAATCAGCCTTGGTCCTGCTCCAAAGATAACAGTCTAGCCTGAACTTCCAGCAACTTAAAGCCTAGTTAGGCCTCCTCAGTGAGGTATAGCTGGATGCCTGAGTCGCAGTGAGCACGCGATCCAAGTCTGGGGATACCTGTAGCACCCACTGCATCGTAGTGAGAAACGCATTAAAGAGAGGAGTGGAATGCTTGCTCTGAGTGGGTTTACCTTGCAGCACCATTCTTAAACACCTCCCTGCTTGATAAAGTAAATTAGTGTAAAAACAAATTAATAGACATTGCGCAGAGCATAACGCAAATCTTAGTGGACACATCTTTCTGTTAAAGGCGTGCCTCTTGTCTTTGGAGCTTCTGAGCTACAATAGAGACAAGCCACTGCAAGTCAAAGAGAGGCCTTTAATGTGTACTCACTTTAAGTGCCCCTCGAATGGCCACTGCCAGTTATTTACAAGAAAAAGACCAGTTGGCACAGTGTTGCCAGTTCAATGTTAGTGTTTCACTAAGAGGCACTGCACGAATATTCAGAAAATAAAAAAGACATTCAATCTTTATTACTTTAGAACACTATGAAATTAATCACTTTCACTAGGGAAGTACAACGTTTACATTATCAACAAACATAGTTAAGAATAGAGAACACTGGGCCGAATCACAAAATGCCCACCTTGTAGGCAGACAATTATGTTTCAGTATTTGGACTGCTGCGTGGAATTTGGTATTGAGTGAGCAAGGGATCTCAGTGTCTAGCTGGAAAGAAGAGATGGCATGCTCGTCAAAGAAACCAGTGTAAACGGTCGGGCAATTAGGCCTCCTTATACAAGTCCAATACATTGATGTATTGGCATAGACACAATTAAGTACGTATATCTTAGATTTTGTTTTTGCCACTTCTCGTTAATCTAGCTACCTCTTCTACCCAGCATAGGAGGGATATTATCTATTAGGAATATTACCCACACTCAGAAATGCCAAATATCACTAGCGTGGAAGGCTGGTAAAGTATAAGAGAAAATAAACACAGGTTTAATGTATGCAATTACTAGCCATGAAATAGGCAGGAAACTCCTTTCTGAGAGCACTAATTTACATGTTTGGATAGATCTTTAATCTGGTTAACCTACACTTAGTTTTTGCTGGAATTTGTAGCCTGCAGATGATGAATTATGCTTTAAGTCCTTAATAATACAGACTCTACTGTAAAAACAAAATGACTATTTAGGCGGCCCTAATATGAAAGAACATGTCTTCATCTACCAAAGTCTTCATTGCCTAATTATAGACCAAGCCCAACAGGAGTGGTGCATCAGAGGACTAATCGCAACCGCTTCCTTATCTGTAAGGTAAGGAGGAATCGTATTAGTACCTTTCCTACGCTCTGTGGTTTTGTGAGGTGCAGGGTGTGTTTATTGAGATCAGAACTATGACGCTCTATATGGATATTGTAGCATTAGGATAACTTCTGCTTCTCTTTCTATGAATGTTTGGCATGCATCTGGTGACACGCTCCAAAAATTAAAATGCTGTCTAGGTCTGAAGCAATACTAATGGGGGCGAAACTCAGATATATGTTACACCTAAACAGGCCAGAATTCAACTAAGAGGAAAAGACCGCCACAAAAATTATTCAACAAAAATGTAATTTGCGGTGAAAAATATTTACAAAACTTGTGCTCCTTGCATGGTTGGCATGTAAGCAACAGGCAGGTACGTAGATCGTGGGCACAGCCGGAGAATTAATTGTCCACATAGCACCAACTCCTTGCCTCTCGGGTGAAGCTTTGAACCCAGTCTGATGCATAAAGACATTTCTATAAAGCTGTCTTACTTGCCAGGGAATACTTAACTAATTTAGAACATGAATTCGCCAGTTCATATGCACAGTTCGATTTGGAAACTGGGAAAGTCAACGTCACTAAATGATGTAGCAACAACGGGTACATGCTTTAAAGCACAGCTAATCAGACATAAAATGAAAAGAAAAATTGGCAAAATGCATGAAGCTGAAATTACACCCTTGGCATCCAATACTGCAAAAAATTCTCTGGCAACTTAGAATCTTGCCAAACAAAATACCATGATAAAATCCATTGACTGACTTTACCTCAATAAGTTCTTCAAGGTATTTTAAAAACAAAAAGGCTGCAGAGCCGGGGCATACTATTATTTGCATTCCAAGTTAAATAGGTGTAGAATCTACTTCTAGAGAATGAATAAAATACATTTCACCAACAGCAAGGCCTTTATCTATATTGGTAGATCCGCATGCCTGCGACTATGCTGTAGCAACTTTAACAAGCATTGGCATAGCCAATAGGTCTTGCCTTTGGGACCGTAGGAAAGAAGGAAAGTAGTATATAGCACAGGGAAACCAGGAGATTTTCCCAGAGGTCACGGCAAGTGTAAGGCTGCATTGGAACAGTAATAATGAGCACCCGGGCTCTACCACAGACTGCAGTCAATTGAAAAAAAATACCATGAAACAGGGCGCTGTGGTAGGGAGAGCGGCGCTCCAAGTGATTCTCTAAATAGGCCTGTAAATCGTGTTCTTACGGTTAACACTGCCATCACATTACAAGTCAAGACACGTGCGGCATGTCACACACCCAAAATGTTTATTATTATTAATATTTCTAGTAATATAATATTTTAAACACCTGGTCGACATTGGCTTGCGCTGCATTGGTGCGGAAAGTTCAGATTTGCTAAAAAACTCTGGACACAATCACATTCTCAAAAGTAAACGCGCCGGCTGAGATACTTTTATTTTTTCCACCCGCACTACATAATGCGTTTGCCCTCATCACTATCGGTTTAGTCTTGTGCATCACTGTCCGTGTTCTGCCTCACACCAATATAAAAATACTATTTAAAATGTACTCCTCTTTACTGAATTTAGTAAGCTGCCTGCAGTGGTTACGCTTCTGAAATAAAACTAAATAACAAAGTTATTTAATCCTGCCACTCATGAATGACAGACGTGCGAGGGTGAATCCCTATAAAACAGCTAGGGCAACTCGGCTGCTCAAATGGCAATGAGAACAGGAAATTGTGCAGGAAGTGGGATAAGGGAGGGGGGTAGGGCACGTCACGCACACTAAGGCGGAGAGAGGCACGGAGGCTGGCAAATGGTGTGCAATTTCGCGGCCGCTTTGATGTTCAGTGGCCGCGCGGCTCACTGAGAACATCAAAGCGGCCGCAAAAGTGATCACGCAGGCTGACAAATGGTGCGCGCGCCCGGCGCACATGCACTGTAGCTGGAGTCCTGAAAAAAGCCACTAGTTTGCACTTTCAAAACCAGCTTACTAAAACTCTCGCCAGTATTTCCGCGTAGTATACACCTCGGTTTCGGCCGACTGCGGACTCGTGTGACCTTTTGCGTGATATTGCTCTGCCCTGCCTCTCTGACGTAGATAGGGACGACCTAGATGGTGATATAACGGTTGATGAAGTAGCGGGTGCTATTAGGGCGTTGAACTCGGGTAAGGCCTCCGGTCCGAATGGTTTGCCTATTGAATTGTACAAGCTTTGTCCGGATAAGGTCGCTCCCCACCTGCGCGCCATGTTCGTGGAGGCGCGGGTGAATGGGTCTTTGCCGCTTTATCAACGACTGGCAACCATAGTGGTGATACATAAGGACGGTAAGACCCGGGACAAGTGTAGTTCCTATCGGCCGATATCGCTTCTTAACGCTGAGCCGAAAATCCTTGCTAAGATCCTGGCGAACCGCTTGGTCCGGGTGCTTGAGGATTTGATTCACCCGGACCAATCGGGCTTCATCCCGCATCGTAACACTGCATTAAACCGTAGGCGTCTCCATGGGGTGATTGCTAGGGCGGGCACGTTGCGGGAGCCGGCTATTGTGGCGTCTCTTGACGCCACGATGGCGTTTGATACGGTGGAGTGGGCATACCTGTGGGCTGTGCTAGCCAAGTTCGGCTTCGGGCCTGGTTTTGTGGACTGGGTGAGGTTGCTTTACGAGGATCTCCTTGCTAGTGTTGTGGTAAACGGGAGGGCGTCCAGGCCGTTCAAGCTTGGGAGGGGCACCCGGCAGGGTTGCCCCCTGTCGCCTTTGTTGTTCGCCCTTGCTCTTGAACCGCTGGCGGCGTGGATACGATGGCATCCGAGTATACGTGGGCTTCGATGGTCGCCCGACCACGAGGACCGTATCTCACTTTACGCCGACGATATCCTATTATACCTCGCCTCGCCCCAGAAGTCTCTCATAGTGGTTTGCGACGTCTTGACTTCTTTTGGTAGGAACTCGGGCCTTGTTATCAATTGGGGAAAGTCATATCTGTATGTTTTGTGTGGCGATGTTCCGCCTGTCCCCCGAAACTGTTCGATTCAGATCGCCCAGCAGGGCTTCCGGTATCTAGGGATTTACATCTCCACTGACTCCATCTTGAGATATGAGAAGAATCTGCTCCCCCCCTGGCGCGCCTGTGGCGGGATGCGGCGGGCTGGCGGCGGTTGCCGCTCTCCCTCCTCGGGCGCGCCGCGTTGTTTAAAATGATGTCTCTTCCCCGTTTCCTCTATGCCTTGCAGAATACCCTTGAATGGGTCCCGACTAGTTACTTTCGAGAGGTCGAGAGCCTCCAGCGTTCACTATTGTGGGACGGGCGGCCGCGCATAGCGATCGCTAAGCTGACGCTCCCGTGGTACGACGGTGGTATTGCGCTTCCGGACATTCGAAGATACTACTGGGCCACCCAGTTGTGCGCGATTAATCATTGTGTCTATGGCTCGGCGTTGAGCCCCGGCTATGCCATGGATCGGTGGTTACTGCGTGGCGGTAATTACCACAGGGCTTTGTACTCAAAGTCGTTGGACTCGTCCCTTACGGGGCCCACTGGGGTGGCGGTGCGGGTGTGGAAGTTGGCGACGGACTCCCTGGGTTGGGGGGGCAGGCTTACCCTCGCTACCCCGTTGTTTGATTCTGATATCCTGGGGAAGCTTTGGCATACAAAAGGGTTCGAGAAATGGGATTTGATCGGTATCTCCAGGATCGGAGACTTGCTGGCTCAGGGCAGGGTGAAGTCCTTTGAGGAGCTGCAGAAGGAGTATGAGCTGGGGAGCACTGAGTTTTTCCGCTATGCCCAGGTGCGTCACGCCTTGCGGTCGGTCCTCGTGGAAGGTGAGAAGGTGCCTGCGTCCTCTCCGTTGGAGGACAGAATTCTGGATGGCCATATGCCGGAGAGCACGATCTCTCTCATCTATAAGAAGCTGATTAATGTCCGGGCCGACCTTCTTCGGGGGTTGCGGGATCAATGGACTAGGGATGGCCTCGAACTGGATGACGAAGATTGGCAATATGCAGTTTCTTCTCCTAGGGAGGTTGCGATTCCGTCGCGTCTGCGGCTGGTGCAGCTTAAAATACTCCATCGAGTCTACGTGACAGGTCCTAGGTTGGTCCGTATGGGTTTCTCTAAGGAGGGTTTATGTAAGCGAGGCTGCGGCATGGTGGGTACCTTCTTACATATCATCTGGGAATGCGGCGTGATCGTGGAGTTTTGGAGGCAAGTTCATGCAGTGATGGGGGAGGTGACGGGCATTGCCATGCAGCCGGAGGCGCGGTGTTGTCTCTTGAACGTCTGGGGTCCTACCGATCTTGATGACGCACAGACTCAGTGGGTGACCCTGGGGAACATGGTGGCTAAGCGGGACATCGCGCGCCAGTGGGGCTCTGCTGGGCCTCCTGCGCTGGCAGCGTGGAAGGAAAATATGGATTGGAGCATGCTTAGGGAAAAGACAGTGTATTGTGCTAGAGGGCGCCCGCGGAAATGGCATGCAGTATGGGGGCGATGGAACCACTACAGGGGGGGCATATGTCTGCCCCCTGATCCGGATCCGCCTGAGGAGCAACTTTCCCCTTGACATTCTTACCGGCTATGTATTTACTGTTGATGACTGATTGCCTTTTATGAGTCTCTGCTTTCCCCCTCCCTCCTCTCATTATAGCGTTGTTTCTGGTGGACGAAATGGGACTAGCTCCCCCTGATGGGCACCCATCATGTGCATTCGAAGCTTATCGCCTTGCTAGTGTTTGGTTTGTGTTTGTGTTTATTTAAAACTGAACCTTTTCTGATTCTCCTTTCAGTGCAGTGCGAACGCTTTTCTGTGTTGCTTAACTTAAGCTGCCGAACCTCCGGGCTGTCGGCTGAATAGCTGTGTTCCGGATTTACTGAATAAAGGTTTTTATAAAAAAAAAAAAAAAAAAACTCTCGCCAGAGCAGCACTAAAGCGCTGGCTCAGGCGAGACCCAAAAAGGACTGAATATTAAATTACATTTTAAAGCAATATATCAAGGCATGTTTCACAATTCCATGCATACTGTGGAAGGCAACTGTGTTAAGCCACGGATGAACGTAAAGGGCTTCCAAAGACACTGCACTCATCCCCTAAATAAGATGGCATCTATACCACACTGCGCTATACTTAACTGCTCGTCTGAGATATATCACTTGTGTCATCTTACTCTGACATAGTAACTGGAAAGGTCTGTATAAAAAAATGCATGAGCAAAACAAATATCACGTATTGCTAGAATGGATTCATATGCGAGATGTTAACAAAGAAAAAAACACAACTGGTAAACATGCTGCAACAGATGCAGGTATACCGTCCTGTCTTGACATTGCCACGTCTGAAAATATTCATAACGTGTAAAAACCTCATTAGATCTAGGTGAGAGTCTCCTGGACAAAGTACAAATTAAGGAATATACCTTATCAGATACCTAAGAAAATGTGCCCTATGCCAGCTGCATGATGCATCAGGTTTGGTTAGCAGTAGGTGCTGAAAAAACAATTCCAAGCCACAAAGATCACATATTCAAAACATGGCATGAAAACAGGGTTAGTTGTCAGTGAAAAGAGTCAAATACCTCTAATGGAAAGGGTAATGTTAGTTGCCCAGTAAGCATGCAGAGCTGTAGATTCACATGCTTTGCATACTCCTGCCATCTAGTGTTGGGTCTGGATGTTTACAGATTGTTTTTCTTCGAAGAAGTCTTTCCAGTCACGAGGTAAGGTGACTCGTTTCGGTGATAGTGCGCACGGGCATCGACTCCATTGCTATATTGTTTTCCAGCAGAGGGTAAGAATGGAGTTAGTAAGTGAAGAATAGACATTTCCATGCGTATGTATGTAAAGAAAGAAACTGCAACAACTATAGGGACCTGGGGAGGCGGGTGGGCGCATGTGAATCTACAGCTCTACATTCCAAGAACAGATGGTTACTAGGTAAGTAATAATTTCCGTTCGAGGCATGTGAGCTGTAGATTACATGCTTTGCACAGACTATACAGCACTATAGTCCCAAAGCAGTGGCTAACCTTTAGCTGTTGTTTGAAAAGTGTTTTAATTACTACCTGGCCTACATTATCTTGTTGCCTTGCTAACACATCTACATAATAGTGCTTTGTGAACGTGTGTGGTGTAGACCATGTTGCTGCCTTACAGATATCAGCTAGGGGAATATTCCTTAAGAAGGCCACAGGAGACCCTATTTTGAGAGTGAAATGCCCTCTTCGGGGTATTATCAAACTTCTTTTCGCTTTCACATAACATGTCTGAATACATTTCACGATCCATCTTGCAATGCTTGATTTCGATATGGGATTGCCTTTGTGTAGTGGCAAAAAGGCAACAAAAAGCTGTTTTGCTTTGCGAAATTATTTTGGTCTTTCTACATAATATAGTAGAGCTCTTCCAACATCTAGTGTGTGTAGAGCTCGTTCTGCTACATAATCAGGCTGAGGAAAGAACACAGGTAACTCAACTGATTGATATGAAAAGCAGAAACTACTTTAGGAAGAAATTTGGGATTGGTTCGAAGAACCATTTTGTCTTTGTGAAGCTGGCTTAAAGGCTCTTGAATAGTTAATACCTGAAGTTCACCAGCTCTCCTTCGTGAAGTGATTGCAATGAGAAAAGTAACCTCCCACGAGAGGAACTGTAATTGACACCTTTGCATTTGTTCAAAAGGAGGACCCATTAACCTAGTAAGGACTATGTTTAAGTTCCATACTGGTGCAGGTGGGACTCTTAGTGGCATTACTCTTTTTAATCCTTCCATAAAGGCTTTGATCACTGGTACTCTGAACAGAGGTAAGTGTTGTCTGTTTTGTAAGTATGCCGCTACTACTGCTAGATGCAATCGAATAGATGTATAGGCTAGTCCAGATTGCTGTTAATGTAAGAAATAACTGATGATGTTTTGCACTGAAGCAACAAGATGATTAATATAGTTATTGTTGCAATAGATAACAAACCGTTTCCATTTTGCTGCATAACATGCACTAGTAGTAGGCTTTCTAGCCTCCTTTAGGATATTCATAAGGGATGAATTGGAATGTGGAAATATGCGTCCTTTAAGTCTAGAGTAAACAAAGTCACCCTGCTGTAGAAGTGGGAGCACTTGTTGAAGTGTCACCATGTGGAAATGCTCTGACAGTATGTAGAGGTTTAGCGCTCAGGTCCAGAACAGGTCTCCAGGAGCCTTCCTTTTTGGGAATTAGAAAATATAGGGAGTACACGCCTGGCCCTTTATATTGTAATGAAACGGGCTCTATGGCTCCTTTTAGCAAGAGTGACTGGACCTCCTGTGTGAGTAAGTGTAAATGTTCTGGTGACAATTTGTGAGAGCGTGGTGGAATGCTTGGAGGATTGTTGTTAAGCTCCAGGCAATAACCATATTGGATAATTCCTAACACCCATTTTTCTGTGGTGATAGATCACCAAATGGGTAGAAATTGTAGACGACGTTCCTCGACAGGTGTTAAATGATCGTGGAGAAGTGTAGGCAAGTCACTGCTTGTTAGCGGAGGCAGAATTACTTGGTGTGGGACCTTTGCCCCCACCTTTACCGTTGTTACCTCTATATCCTCCTCTAAAGAAACCTCTTGTAGAGGAAGTCCGATTGTTTTTTTTTTTAATTACGTTTTTAAACCCCATCAACACGACTCACATTACATCCTTCACATCATAATAATTGGTGCAATCAGATACATCTGTACTCAACAATTATTAAAGGAACAGTGCCTGCTGTACTTTACACTTGAGTGACCATCATTCGCCCATTCTTGACAATTACTTCAATCCATTGTATCACAAGTTGTAGTTCAATAGCCCTGTACAGAGACTCCTTTACCAACATTACATTTATTCACTTTAGGACCCAACCGGGGATCTTGCTCCTTCCCCATTCACATCTTCACCTTCATTATCATCCTTACTGTCCACATAGGCTTTATATAATGCCCAAAAATTCTTTGGCCTATTTCTTGGTGGGAGCAATTTGCTATAGACTTCAGTTTGCGTACTGCAAAATAGCATTTCCCTAGACCATTGTGCAATTGTAGGTAGAGGACCTCTCATCCAGCATATCGCCACACATCGTTTTGCTAGCAACAAACCCATATCTATTAATCTCCTGGCACCCTTTGGCACTGCCCTAGAGTATCCCAGTAAGGCGAGGGCCGGCTCTGGTATCAGTGTAAATTTTACCACTTGGCTTAGTTCAGCAAAAATCAACCCCCAGAAATGAGTTATTCCTTGACAAGTCCAGGATAAGAGAAAAAAATCAGCTGCCTGCTCATTACACCTGTCGCAGGTCGATTCCTCCCGTAGCCCATACCTATGAAGTCGTTCCGGGGTGTAATATATCCTATTGAGGTATTTGAAGTGCATCAATCTATGCCTCCCATTCAGGGATATACACTTTGTGCTGAGACAGCAGTATGTCCACATATCGTCCGGGATGTCCCTCTGTAAATCTCGCTGCCAGGCTAATCTCGCCTTATTATAGTCACCACTCCTAGTAGCCATCGAGATATGGTAGATCCTGGATACTATTTTGGTAGTTGCCTTTGTAGTGATAACGTTAGTTAAGGCTGTCACTTCTGGAGGCTCTGCCAAATCCTCACCCATCTGTTCAGTTAGTGTGTGGCGAACTCTGTAAAATTGAAATTGTGCAAGTAGGGTCGGTGGTCCATTTTCTGTGTCCAAATCCCCCCAATGTTTTGCTACGCCATCTAAGAAGAGGTCCCCTATAGTTTGTATCCCTAGCATGCTCAGTTCTGCGACAACCCCTTTATCCGCGCACGGCGATAATCATCAGCACCAGTCTAGTCTTGCTACCGGAGAATACAGGATGGCACCAGCTTGGCGCTGTAGTATGTAGTGCCAAGCGTGAACTACTGTATTGAGGGAATCCATAATCCCCGTGCGTCTGTCGGGGGGGGCTTAAAGAGTAAGGCCGGGAGCGGAGTGGGGTCTGCCACCACTGACTATACGAATATACGGTATCTAAGGTGGCCCATGAATCCAATAATATGCCTGCGCACTCTGGGCTGCTCTGTAATATAGGTCTAAATCAGAGGCTCCAAGTCCTCCCATAGAGTACGGGAGAATAAGGACCCACCAACTATTGCGCGTCTGTTACCCACCCATGCTAGATGGATCATCAAAGATTGGAGGCGTTGAAAGAAAACCTTTGGTAGCACCATGGGGATGTTTGTGAAGAGGAATAGGAAACGAGGCAGGATTACCATCTTCATAATCGACACCCTACCCATCAAGGAAATTGCCAGCCGAATCCACCTCTCTCTGTCTTGTTCAAGCTTACCAACAGCTACCCCATAGTTCTCCCGGAACACCACTTCCGAATCTGTATGTAGTTTGATACCCAAATATCGCACCGCCTCCATGGACCATCGTAGTGGGTATTCTGGCTCAAAGACCTCAGTGGAAGGGATAAGAGGAAATATGACAGACTTGTTCCAGTTAACACGCACACCGGACAAGGCACCGAAATGTACCACCTCTCGTAACACTGTGGAGCGGTTGTTTTCAGGGTTACGTACTTACAACAGCGTGTCATCTGCGTAAGTAGAGACAATCAGCACATATCCCGGGAACCTTATCCCCCTATGGCTATGATATTCCTGTAAGCACAGGCAAGGGGCTCGGCTACTAGGGCATATAATATAGGAGATAAAGGGTAGCCCTGCCTAGTACCTCTGGTGATTCAAATAGGTTCTGTAACCAGGCTGCCTATTTTTATGCGAGCTGTGGGAGTGTTATACAACACCCCAAGCAGTTGAATAAAGACCTGAGGAAGACTGATTGTTGCCCTTGTACAAGGTGGCATATTATCGAAGGACATGGTTTTTGATCCTCCACGATAGAAAGATTTTCTAATGATTTATCTAATACGGGCACGAAGCGATGCTCCTTGTCGAAAGAAGTTTTTAAAATGGACTGTTGGATTTCAGGTTTGAAACCAGAAATCCTTAACCATGCAGGCCTCCTTAATAATACACTGGTGTTGATTGCTCTAACTGCGGTGTCCGCAGCATCTAAAGCACATCTAATTGATGAATTAGAGATGAGCTTCCCTTCTTGCACTAAATCTTAAGCCTTTGCTTTGTGCTCATCTGCAAGATATTGGAGCAGTTGCTCCATTTCATCCCAGTGTGCCCCATCATACCTGGCTAGTAGGGCCTGAGAGTTAGCAATGCGCCACTGATTTTCTGCTTGGGCAGCTACTCTTTTACCAGAGGCGTCCAACAGTTTTGTCTCTTTGTCTGGAGGGGGGAGCGTCCCATGTAGTTTGTAAATTGGCTCGTTTGCAGGCATTAAATACAACCCAAGAGTCTAGTGATAACTGTCCTTCAATAAAAGCTGGATCTGAGGGAGCAGGCTTATATTTTTTGTCTATTCTGGGTGTGAGAATAAGAGTACGTACGGGGTCTTTAAAAATATCATCAGCATGTCTCATCATACCTTTGAGCATGGGTAGAGTCCGGCTAGCCCTTTGTGTATTACTGAGTGTTTCAAATAAGAAATCTTCCTCCAGAGATTCCTTGTGTAACTGTACTCCATGATATTCTGCTGCTCTAACTAGTAATTATAGATATCACACATTATCAACAGGAGGGAAAGGCTTTGTAGGGTAAGGATCTCGGTCGTTATCTGTGTGTGAATCAGTGTTGTAATTCTTCCAGGGATCTATTGGTAAAATGTTATCCCTCCCCTCCCATCTCCATTATCATCAGGTGGTGGTGGTGGTGGTGGTGGTAGAGTTAGTTCATGTAATGAGTAAATGCTCCAATGGTGGAGATGGTGGTGCAGGGGAAGGTGGTGAAGTAGGAGGAGGAGAGGGGTTAGTACCTACATTCTTCCTCTTCAAAGGAATATGATAAAGTGTGTCTTCTGATTCAGGTTTGCATTTATGAGGCAGTTTAGAAGGGATATGTCCTGTATGTGGATTGATATTAAGTTAATTCTGTTTCGGGTCCGATTTCGGTGGTGGGACGTCGAAAATCGGAACCTGCATCTTCGGAAGAACACTTTCCAGTTTCGGCACTGAGGACTTCGGTGCCGGGATAGAGAGACTTTTTGGCACGGATGATTTAGGTTCTGAAGCAGTCTTTTATTTCAATAATTTTGGATCTGAAGCGGTTTTCGGCTTCGAGCCTGAAGGTTTCGGCTGGGTACCCGACTTTGGCCGACTCGATCTGGAGCCAGAAGGTTTAGTGACGTGTTTTAGTGCCAAGCTGCAAGGCCGGGCGTCAGATTCATCCTCAGTGTCGACTGTGGCCCGAAGGCAGGGGTGGAACCAAAGCTTTTTGCTTGTGCAGGTGCGGAGTTAGGGGCAAGGGTTGTTTGGTACTCACTGGACGTTGACCTTGGGGCAAGTCGTCTTCCATCTCGGAGTCCGACTCCGGAATAGATACAAGTACACTTCTTGTTCTTCCTCGGCCCCTTGTGCATTCAATTCATGATCAGATCCTTCATCGAAGTTGTCCGGCGTGTATTAGATGTTTTGAGTCTGCATTTCGTGACGTCGAGCCTGAGAATCAGAGAGTGTTTTCTTCGATCAGAAAGATTTACACTCGTCGCAGTCCTGTTCGTTGTGCTCCAGAGACAAGCACAAGTTTCACACTTTGTGTGAGTCGGTGCGTGGATACTTCGCGTGGCACAGAGGACAGAATTTGAATGGAGTCAGTTCCATCGACTGCGAGGTGGACCGACGCGGTTAGGCTGGACGGCCTTCCAGAACATTTCCAATCGAAATTGAGGTTTACTTCAACAGATACGATATGCGGAGAAGTGGGAACGCGTTCGAAAACAATACTGATGTGGGTTGAGCACCGAGGGGAACCTTACCTCCTGGCTGGGAAGCCTTCTTCGAAGAAAAACATCTTGAAAAAGATCCGGACCAAACAGTAGATGGCAGGAGTATGCAAAGCATGTGATCTACAGCTCACATGCCTCGAACACCATTCTGTCTGTTGCAAGAAGTTGGAACTACAAACCACTCAAGAGCCACTGGCGGGTTAGGAGACAGATCAATGCAGCCCTATGACCCCTAGTGGTGAGGAAGATTAATGCATTCAGGATTGCCTGTTGAGCATTAACAATAATAGAGAGCCTCAATCGTTATTTGAGTCATCAGACCCTGGGGAAAGTGGCTCTTCCTAGTACCGACATGTGCATTCTTAATAGATAGACATTTTGCTAATCCTTCCCCTCCCCTCAGATGTCTAGCACAATCTTGTGTAAAGGTGAGGAGAGGTTTCCCCCATTTAAGTGCTTATCCCCTTGCCTTCAACCACGCTCCAGTTTTCTGAAGAGCAAGGTTATCGGGTTATGCCTGATGTAGTCAACCTCATGGACCAGTAGGACCCGAGGGGGTGCAGAGAGCAGCAACGCAGCTGAGTAGGCTCCGTAAAGGCTTCCTAGCTTATTTCAATTGGGCTGGATCAGGGTCACAATTCCAAAGGAAACATACCTATTATATCCCTTCAAATCTAAAACAATATATCAAAATTACTTGAACTGGGGGACATGACATCATCACTCCCATGGGCATCCATCCCGTCCGCCTAAATACCCAGTCAGGAATCACTTATAGTTGAATGTAAAATAATTACAGCTTAACGGCTGGAGTGCTGAAAAATCTGGAAATTAAAGCAAGCAATAAAAAAACAATTTGTAAAGCAAGAAAAGAGGAGGCTACAAACAAAACAGCTAACGCAATAAGTGTGCATCTAAATCAGAAACGTCATGGAAGGAGCACAGGATTATTTAAATCCAGATTTAGGTGTGAGAAATATTACTAGGCCTGGATACATTTTAAATTATGCCGGCATAATTCACATAATTTCAGTAATTTTGTATTATGCTTGTTACGTGAAATTCCCTAAATTATGTTGTTTTACCACTTTGCGCAATTACGCATTATATGTGGTAAAACGTTACCGTGAATGATGCAATTTGGGATAAAAATGTACCCCCAATACATTGGAACAACAGAACGCGAGCGGCGGTCGCTTGCGGTGCTCTTTTTAAATGGATCCTCGTGCCAAAAATTGAAGTGATAATGCATTTTGCGCTAAAATATAGCATGAAATGACAGATTTGCACTTCAGGTAATTTTGACATAATTTTGTGCAATTTCACATAAAGCAAATTACACAAATTTGGCACACCCATAGTAATTATTCCTTTGTACACCGGCTCATCAGATACCATATTTCCTTAAGGGGTTAGGCTTCATTCAAAAAAATACATCCCCACTTGATATATGCAAGTAACATTCCGAAAAGGGTGGCTTACTTTACGACTGACCTCTAAATGGAGTAAGGATGTAAACCTTAGTAATCGTGTTCTTTCTGAAAAATTAGGACACAATTATCAAGAACTTCACTAGTGCTCAGTTAAAGATAAAAGTTTTTCAAAGTTCGTCTCCAAACACCAATCAGCAGGAGTGTTTTTTCCAGCCTGAAATCTTCAGCATATGGTACACTTGCTACGTTTACTGGACGTGCAAAAAGTACAGGTCCCGACATAAAAAACAGAAGCATTTACAATGCAATAGGTCTCCAATGCTAAAAGTTTGAGCTATTGGCATTGCAAATAATAATGCAATGCTAATAGCTCAAACTTTCAGTAATGCGAGACTTATTGCATTGCAAATGCTTGTTTGTACTGCACCTCTAGTACAACCTTCAATTGTTCTACCGATACTGTGGCATGATGGCTAAAATTGTTCTGCCTTACCATGAGAGGAACAAATCCATTGTAACGGGACCGATGGAGCAATTACTCAGACTGCATCAGTACATGATGCACATGCAGCGCATTTCACAAAGGATTTCACGAACACAAGAAGTCCCATCACTGTTAGCAAGGTGTATATATATGTGAAAATAGTCCTTTAATTATGGCTGCCTTATATGTGCATCTCTTGGGGATGTGACTTAAAAGATAAACACTAAGGAAATATAGCAGCTAAGGTGGGGATACATAGTTTCCTCGGATTAAAGGACTTTGCGTGCCACGGCCTTTTGCATGCCTGGGTAAACGTTAATGTGTGCTAGGTTAATCGTGAGTAGTTAATATTCACTCATAAGCACTTTCAAAAGCAACACAGTCTATTCACATGCGATACAGCCATTGTACTCGTAGCTTTAAACCAATCTCAAGTCACGTGCTTCAGACTGTTCTGCATTTTTTCAGAAAATAGCAATTAACACGCTGGAAACGGTAGGCTCACACTTACTACCGGAAGCATGAACGACACAACAGGTCCCGGCATGCTTAGTAACAGAGTTCAAAGTCACACTGATGACTATAGGTGGGCGAGTCAACAGATCAAAAGGGAGAACGGAGACTAGGGTCTAGGTTGCCTCTAAGAGGCCAAACACGAGACGAGCCATGAAAATAGTTGGCATTTAAATAACGGATCATGTGAAATTATTAAGGTGTTTTTTAAACTCAAAAGACATTTAAGTTGCAGAAGTGTTTTATCTTAATCGAAAAGGTTATTTTGTACAGTGCACATCCTGGAAGAGATATATATCCTCTAGGATGTCCACTGTACAAAATAACCTTTTCTGTTAAGATGAAACACTTCTATATCAGGAGAGACTCTAAAATAAAACATTTGCCTAGGATCACACATTTGGTCCAGCGGGGATAAATCATTTCTGGCTTCACGTTACACTACTCACCAACTAGATGGTTAACTCTTTCCCTCTCTTTGAACAAAAGAAGGTTTATGCCTTGTTTTTAGTTCTTAGGGTGTCATGGTAGCGTGTGTGTGGCGGACAGAAGTCACATTAAAGCTTGGCCCGTTTAGAGATCGAGGGTCCAATAAGACTTCGAGCTGAGCCACAGCCAGGCCTGTACTGTTGAGCTTAACTCGTGTCTTAAGCGGCTGTCACCATGACTGACATCAGGTAAATTAAAATTGCGACCTGTACCGAGATGGCGCGCTCCTCCCGTATGATACTCTGGTCGAGAACGGGGGATTGCCACCGGGACAATTCTTAACTCACCGCTCATTAATCAGGACCCTGGCCACTAAATGGAGTGATATGTCCACAGAACCCAGCCAACACCTAACCATACAGTATGTACACGTCATGGGGCGAGGCAGACACCTGGTCCGTTGGTTCGCGGAGTCACTACGCACACATTCGGCAAACACCCTAGAGCAGTGGTTCCCAAACTTTTGACTCCTGAGGACCCCCATTGAGTCACCACTAGAAGCCGGGGAACCCCAAGCAATTTGCATGATTTAAATTTCAAACATTAAAACAGTAATTCTAAAACAATGAACACACGTGTGCACACAAAACAAATACTCAAATTACTAGGGATTTCAGTGTTTTATATTGAAAGAATTTGCAAAGAATGGGAAGGTTAGTGCTGCATCTCCGTGACTAACTTTTAAATGGTTTGTTTTATTTCGCAGTACAAGGCTCCTGCCACGGCCAGACTGGAAACCCAAATCAGCCCTGACAAATGTTTTCAGCCCAGTCCCCATACAGTGGCACACCATCTGACCACTACAAAGGGGGCTTTGGGAGGCTCTCCTCCCAAGAAAAGTTAGGAAACAATGGTGCATTCTACAACAAATTTATCATTATTGTATCAGCTTTTAAAGAATAGTAAATGATGACCTTACTATGCACCAGTATACGACAATCTTTGTTGGGGTTCTTCAATGATTCCCTTATTATCACCCTTCAACAGTGCCTCTCATCTCTCCATAGCCCCTCTGTCACATGTATTTCATTTGTTTTATAGCATCTATCATACCATTGTAGGATGACAGAGCACTTTACATCACACACATATAGGGGCAGATTTACAAGCCCCTTGTGCCACGGGTGTGTCACAAAAAGTGACGCACCGGTGGCGTATTTTAGTGCCCCATATTTTCAAGGACAGGAAAAGCCACCCTGCGTGACTTCCCGGTCTTGAAAATATGGCCTATTTGCACACAGCACTTTGCGTGAAAGGCGCGTTCCATGGGTGTTGCTGTGGGGGTTCCCACGCAACACCCATGAAACCAGACATTTCCAGATTTACTAGAAATCTTAAATCTGGAAATGTGTCTGAATGCTACGCCTCCCCAGCGGAGGTAAACCAAGGCGCAACAAGGAGAAATGTATTTATTTCTCCTCGTTTTTTTCCGCTTTCTATGTGTGTTGCGTTCTGCAGCACGCATAGAAAGAGGAAATCACCTCTGGTGATTGTTTATGTACAGAAAGGTGTCCCTTTCCTGCACATAAACAATCAGTAAAACAATGATGTTTTGCAAGTTCTATATGTGCTAATGCAGCACACTTAGAAGTTGAAAAACGCCATTTCTGATTGTTTAGGGTTCCCTTCCTGCACATAATCTCCCCACGACGCAGGCATCCTTGCACTAAGATGGTGCAAGGGTGCCTGTGCAGGCGCATGGCAGCAGCTTGTGCTAAAGCGCAGGGGGAAGCACAGAGATGCGACATATTGTTGTAAATATGTTGCATCCCTGTGCTTTGAAAGTGGCTCAGTGCGGTGCAGCCAAATGGCTTGTGGCACACACTGAGTCACTTTCCTTGTAAAATCTGCCCCATAGAGACAATGATTCATACGTGTAAATCAGTGTATAGAAAATGTTACATAAGGCAAATGCGACTACAAGGTGTAGTATTCACATGTCATTCATACTGGTAGGCATTTTTAGGGAGTGCTTGGTCTGGAGAAGCACAAACTCAGGATTCAGAATATAACACAGTGGTTAGCATTGACTAACAATAAAAATGCATTTCCACCCAAATAAACCTTTTTAGTAGCATCAGGATAATGAAAGACTTAGAAAAAACATATGTTTCTAACTTGTATCATGCAGTTTGCAAGCAGCTCTGTGATGACAGTTAATAGGTCACTGTGCTAGATTACGATTGTCACTTATGAACTGCACAGTAACAAAATATTCTCTGACAAAAGCAATAACCAACTAACCTATGCACATGAAACACTTTTTTTAAATGCATGGTACACGTTCTTTGCAGTAGGCATATTAACCCTCTGTGCTACATTAGATAAGTCAAAGCTTCCACTGAACAAAACGCTCATCTCTCTCCAGCATGTACATTAATCACTGAGGTTATCTTGACACTTATTGTTGCTGGAAAACTGCTAATTCTACAAGAAACTTTGTTGTGCTTTTAAAATTGCTGCCTGTGGACCCCCTGGGAATGTGTCACGGACCCCTGGGGGTCCGCGGACCACAGTTTGGGAAACCTTGCCCTACAGCCTCTCTGACGCAAATGGGAACTAGATCTAGGGAGACAGTTGGCGGATAAGGAGTGGGAACGAGTATTGAAAGATCCGGTATGCATACCCAGAAACATGCGCCTCTGACAGATACAGTTGTTCATTGTACACAGGACGTATCTCACCCCTGCGGCTCTCAACAGATACTATCACCGGGGCTGATCTAGTCCACATGGTGTGGAGTTGCTGCAAATTACACACATACTGGCACACAATCAGCGAGTCACTGCGCATAAGTACGGGTCGCGACATACCCTTTGACTGGACAGTTTACCTGCTGCACCCCTTTCGCAGAACCCCGACCACCAAAGTGACGTCCCGGTTTCTTGACCTGGGGCTTGCGGTCGCAAAGCGACTTCTGACCAGGAGGTGGAAAGCGCAGGACCCACCTCATCCACAGGCATGGAGGTGCTCGCTTTCACCGTGGGCAGGAGCGGAGGGAACCGCCATTCGCCAGGAGGAGACACTGGGGTTGAGGAAGACGGCCATAGCTGCACAATGGGAGGAATTGCTCCAGGCGCTCCGGCGAACCGAGGAGGCAGGCCCAGGGAGACGACCTGAAGGGAGGGATAGACATCCGGGATAAGCAATGGGAGCTCTGCTGGAGCGAGATCGTAGTGTTCCAAGTATGACCAATACCTAAACAGGCACCATGGGAGAGCGCAGCTAGAAACATGGTTGGGAGCAACAGCTAAGCTGCTGTACAGCAGAATGGGGGAGGAGGGAACATGGAGGCGGTGGGGATAGGCACATTCATACTGGCACCGGTCTATGTTGAGGTTGTTGGGTTTTTAACTGTTTCACTTAATCGATATCTGTTCAGAAGTCCGTACCGATTCGTTTGAGAGACCTCATGCGTTGTACTGATGTAACTGTGTTTTCATTGTATTGTAACCTGCTATGTTCATGGTATGAGCTGTTCATGGGACACACGAACATTCTGGTGCGACAAGCACCCCAGGGAGTGCTACAACGCTCTACCTCCTTGCACCGGATATGTATTTCCATCAGTAATACGTGCTCTAATGCATGGTTCAGTACAGGAGCGAGCTGCATTGATGTAAATGTAAACTAAAAGTCAATAAAAACAGATTTAAACAAAACAAAAAAAAAATAATCAGTTAAATTAAAATTCACAGGAATACCCACATGGGTAGGTGAAAATGCCCGAAATTCGGTTGTGTGTCATTCGGCTGTGTTTTTTTTTGGGAGGGGAGGGTGGAGAGTTGGACTGGAGTATCGAATGCGGCCTTAGCCAGGGTACCTCTGTTTTTCATAAGGGTCTAGTTAGCATAGATGAAGAGGAGAGGATGCATGTTGGGGAGGTGAGTGAGACTTGCAACAAGGTGCAAAAAGAGCAGTGTTGGCAGACTCAAACGTAAAAACAATATCTCTGGAACTTCGTTTTTATTCAGAAAACATAACATATATATTAGCGTGGTGCACTAGAAACCACAAGCTGTTCACCAACCTCAGGTGTAGGGGATGTGTTCCAGCACGCACCGGAGAGAAGGGACAGGTATAGATGGATTTACAAATGGGCCGTCCACCCGAACAGCAAATGCCAACTGGTATGTTTGAGAAATGCAGGCAGGAGCTATTCCTCTAGTAAACGCAGTGTTTCTTGTCTTGTGCCGGGTCCTGATCTCTGAAGGCCACGGTGCTGGCCCTGTGTGCAGTGACACCGGGAGCAGAGGGCAGGGGCGTCGGAGGGAAATAAACTATGTAATGAAGTGAGTGTGGCTCCCAGCTCAGAGGCAGTACATCAGGCGGCTGCTTCCTCAAGGCTCTCCAGCTGCATCCCGGGGTGTCATTTGACTGCACAGTTCGTGCAGAAATGCCTTTCAGTTGCCTAAACAATAAAGGAAACTAGGGGAGCTTGCAATGAAGGAACGGGTGGGGTCAGGAACCAACGGATGTGGGAGTGGCCAGCCTGCCGCGGAAGCGCAGCCTGAGAAGAGCAATGAATGCAGCTTCAGGCTGGTGCTGCACGTTGAATATATAGCAGGATTGGAGACCCAACTGTGAGGCTCACTCCGGCAGCCGGCCACCAGTCACTCCCCATCAGCTGAGAGTAGAGTCAAGTGGCCCAGCCTGCTGCAGCTCCAGGGGGCCCAGAGGAGAGTAGTGAACCGAGGTTCAGGAGCACCCAGGAAAGTTAAATATATTCTCAAGAAGCCGCTCGCATGAAAGAGCTGAGTGACTGTACCGGTCGTCCATGCAGCTGGGGTGGTCGTAGGGCCTCATGAGAGAGGCACAGGTGGCGGTGCGAGCAGCGGTGGGCGGAAAACGGAACCTTGAACACAACTGCCGCCCGCTCGCGCATCAGTGACTGAAGTTCTATATCTGCAAATAAACAGGCAATGTCAATAAATAGAAAAAAAGTGGCTGCATGCCTTTTTTTCCATTTCTTTACTTTTGGAGCAATCTCGGCACACACGCTTTAGCTTAAGTAGTTTAAAGCTAAAGCAGGGCCTGTCACCATTGTAACAAACAAAAAGAAACAGACTTGCTGCCTGGCTTGGGAGCGGCAGCCATTATTGTAGCTGAGGCGTGCTGTGCTGGTTTTAATATAAAAAAAAACGTTGGGGGGGGGTGGGTAGGGGAGGGAGAGGTGTCGGAGAAAGTGATTTAAGAAAATAGTGCCCAGAGGCTCGAATTAAAACATCTTGAGTAACACATTCAACAGGGTGTGTCCTCATGTGGGGTTACGAAAGGAGATAAGGAGGTACTAAGAGGAGGGACTACTAAGCCTATTGACGAATCAAAAGCCACCATTTACAAAAGGACAGTAAGAGGAGCCAATTGAAAAGATGGGCAAGAAATGGGCGAAGCTTAAAGGCCATACCTGAAGACACTCTAGGCAAGACCTAAAAACCATTGCAAACCAGGACATGCAATTTTCACTCAGACTGGGTTTCTAATGGGAGTGCAATTTGTTGTATGTTGTAATAGAGTGCGTCATATATGTATCAATTCGTAGGAAGTCACCAAATGGCCTGCATAGTACATTTTATACAGGTTTTAATTAGGGACACCTTTTAATTGGATGTAAATGCTGCGATGGAGACCTGCAAAAGACAGTAGCTCTCCATCCTTCTATAAGCATTACCAAATAAGGGAAAAGTTGTAAAAAAAATAAAAATAAAATCATCATGCCTCCATTCAAGGAATAGGTGCTTCTTTGAAAAAAATTCCATTTGGGAAGAAATCAAGGGAAAGAGGCGGTGGTCCTCTGGGCTACAACCTGCCCCTCCCTCCCCCTGGCTGCCGACACGTTTCTTAAAGAGGAAGATATCCCACGGTGACAGCCTCTCTTTTGCAAATCAGTTACTAACCCCCAACTTGAGGGTTGGTAACTTTCAATGGTTTACAACCATAATTGTGGTCACAGACCATGTATACATACTAGTGTGGGTCGTGAAGAAGAGGGCATCCTTTGTACTGCCCTTCCTATTTGGGATTTGAAAAGTCGATTGGACTCATAAAAGGGCCTCTTCCATTGTAAAAAGGAATTTTGCCATTGTAAAAATTAGTTTGTGCATCAAGCCTACAAAGAGCTAAAACCTAGCTTTCAAAAGCACGGCTGTCTTTACTCGGATGTTCTATCCAGAAAAATAAACTTCGCTCTAAACATGCAACAAATGCATATTACCCAAATGTAATCCAATACACTTTCTAATCATAGATGACCTGACCAACTGCATGTATGCTCTGAAATAGAATGGTACCGTAAATATATGTATGTACTTTATATAAAGGCAATATATTTGTCACATACTATGGCATGACATTCAACAGTTACTTGAATATTTCACTTTACGTACAATTTCTGACATTCTATTTCGAGTTGTAATTTCTACACACCCAATTTAAATTTGACAGTTTAAAATAACGTAACACTGAAGGTAACAACTCGCGCTCTCATGTTCTTTAAAGTCACAACCATGGAGTTCACCCTTTTCAAAAACTAGAAAGGATGTACAATTCTGGAAGAAATACTTCGAATAATTAAATATAGCTGGCAGAAACTGTACTTGACATATTGATAGAAATGTGATGTCTCCATGGTAAAGCCTAGAACTGTTCTGAACCTATTCAATCTTTGTTGAAGAGGGAAAGGACATTTTAAGCAAATGCAATGGTTCCCATGCCAGACTAACCCCCCCTCCAGCAGGCGCTCTGATCCATAGACATCTGTATGGTTCTAATGTACATTCAGAATCCTACACCCCATTATGGCTGGAGGGTATTTGCTGAACAAAGTAAAAGTTGTCTGCTGACATAACATTTGGTTGCCTTTCATATGGTTTAGAGGAGAGTCATATTAGGCAGTGGCTGGCGAGCATATAATGTGCTGTTTAGTGATGGATTGCACTGGTAAGTGGCTATATATATATATATATATATATATATATATATATATATATATATATATATATATATATATATATATATATATATATATATATATATATATATAGATATATATATATATATGTTTCAATGTATTTACTTCTTCTGTCTCCCCCCGCCCGAGGCAGGCAGATCGTCCAGTGTTGGCGAAGCGCGCCAACTTTCAAATTTTCACAATCGATAAATATGACGATCACGCAAGGTCTAGTTCTTCACCAGATCTTATTTAATTTAGTTACGCGTTTCGCCTATATATATATATATATAAAACAGCAAGATGTCGTAGAAACGCATGCACTACTAACCAGGAGCTGCTGTTTCAAGTATCGGCCGCCTTCGAGGATTTGTAGCTGAAAATGGAAAGTATAGGGTTCCAGGCTTCCCGGGAGATGTCAATGGGCCTGGACTTGTAATTCCTAGGTCTGGTCGGACAAGAGCTGGCTGAAAACGAATTTAAAAAAAACACATCAGAATTCTGATTTCACATATATTCAGAGTTAGACCAACTATTTCACAGCTGACTCAATGTCCCAGCCAAAAAAATATTATCTTAATAATCTGCCCACGAAGTATACATTTAGAAAACATTTTCGGCAACAAAAGATCAGTAAAACCTTTTAGAGAAAAAGATTACAAACAATTATCCAGAAAACTTTTTCTTCAATGAAATAGATTTCGGATTTACGATAAAATAGAAGATTAAAGTATATTAGTAGTTGACAATTTACCAGGATCGGTGAACTCTGTCCCACAAAGTTCCCGTATTGCATTATTACCATTTAAACCAATTCTCTCAATTGGCAACGTAGTAAATCCCTATGAAAAAATAATATGTCATCAAACTAGAGCTATATAGTAAATTTGCTCATTGATTCCAATATGAATCCCATCTCACAAAGTCTGTTCCTGCCATAACTTAGTATAAATTTTGTGAGGCGGTAAACTAGGATTTCAAAGTAGTTTACGTTGCTCTCTGAATGTTGCCCCTTTGAAGAGGTCAACAATTGTGTTTTTCATTTCAGAAATGGAGGGAAACCATCATCTATTAAGTGTTTTGTGCATCCTATGTATTACACACACTCATCTTCAACGCTAGTTTCCCTGTACTGCTACCTTCTAATAGGGATCGCAAAATGCAGCACAGGAAGCTGTAACGTGGACTGAAGGGCAATGGGACTGGCTAAATAAATAACTTTTTTCAAGAGGACAGGATCTGGACTATGAGGGAGCTTGTAGTCCTTTGCAAACAAACTTCTGTCAGGGCCTGTGAAATGGTCCTGGCCATGCTCAGGCCAGCAGATGTAGGTCAAGCCTCATTTGGAAGTTCTCTCTGTTCTCGCCAGCTGGGGACAGGACAAACCGGCATGGGCTGGGCAAGTGGGCGCCAAAGAGAAGCATGACTTTCACACCGCTCATCCTGCAGTCCAGAAGGATTATCTTCTAATGCGTTTGAGTTGGCTGCATGCAAACACCAAATTGTTAAGTTGTATCAGGAGACTGGCTAACAAGAGCAGGTGATGTGAGCACATGTCAACTCGTAGACAGTGACTGAGCAGAACAAGAAGCTGAAGGAAACGCTGAAATGGCTGGTGTAACGTACCAAGAAGAACTGAGTAAAGAGTTAAAATCTGAAAATGTAAAGCGAGTTTTGGGAAGCAGAAGCGGCAGCCAGCATAGCTCGCGGCGGGGGGGGGGGGGGGGTTGGGGTAAATGGAGGGGGTAGGGAAGGGGTCAGAAGGGTTCGGGAGGACACAGGATGTTGCAGGGAAGTGTGGGTGTCGCGTACAGGGGGAGAGGAAGGTGGGTCGAGATTGCGGGAGGAAACTTCTAAAAAAAAAAAAAAAATTACAAACAAAAATGTACTTACCTTTCCGCCGGGTCCCGCTTCTCTGATCCTGTTCTGCTGCTTCCGACCTCTGGAGCAGAAAGCAGGCAGCCACGCTCCCCCTCCCCTAAGCCAAACACAACACTGCATTGCAGCATTGTGATTGGTCTGAGCGCAGCGCTCAGCCACCAGTGGCTGTAGGGGTGGACATGTTCTCCATGCAGGCTGTAATGCAGCCTTCATGTAGAAGGGGAAAGTGCATATGACTAGTTTGGGTGGCCTGAGAGGTACGACCAAACAGTCACTGCGCACTTTGGAGTGGGCAAACTGCCGTGCTCCGTGAGCAGAGCAGCCCCGCCCACCGCTAAGGAAACACAATTATAATACCTTAAAGTTATTATTATTTAAAATTTCCTTTCCACTGCTTGAAAGCGGTGGGGTGACGCTCCTCCGCCATAGCGGAGGAGCTGCCACTGTTGGGCAGAACAGCAGCACAGTGATCTGGATATTCCGGCACCAGGGTTGATCTAGAGAGCAGCAGCACTAACCTAAACATGTTCAAGAGGAGGAACACTAGGCATGTCAGTTTGACTTTTAGACACGCAAGTAGCACACGAAGAAGCAGGGATGCTGCTTTCTTCAGGAATTCTTCTGGGTTGCAAGGTGTTTACGCCCAGTGTCCATGGAAGGTCTATCTATCAACGTGATTCTAGCTTATCGGCCTACTGCTCGATTGCTTCGTCTGTGAAGAGAGTCAGACGGTGGCGACACTGGGTTTTCCAGAGAAAGAAGGGGGACTTTTGAATTTTGAGTATTAACTGTGGTGGGAGATAGGTTGGCCTGGGGAAAGGTTTGAGGCAATGTGAGCTGACAGCATTCCAGATTAATTTACAACAATAGGTCCTGTGTGGCTCGCTGCTATGGCACAGCGCGGTACCTGTTAACGTTGAACATTACCCTTTTCAGGAAGGGGGTCCCTTGAGGCTTCAGTCACCAACAACTGTGAATACAAGGGAATAATGAATCTACTGGGAGTCTCTCTAGGAGCTGGCTGATGCTTCCATTGTCAAAAGTTACTGTCATTATTGCCATTCCAGTAGTGTCCGGGACAGCTACATTTACAGCAGCAAGAGGGCAATACAGCTTGCATGCTAGGTGCCCCCTACCTTTAAACAACATTGTTTTTCTTGGAAACACCTAGGAAGGCTACTACAACTGAAATGATGCCATTCAGAATTTGATACATGTGATTGATACATGCCTCACATACACTTATTTAACATGGGCTACTGACTAAAACAATTCAGCTTCTTGCTTCTCTCTGCTATAAGTCATCAACTCAAGGGTGGAAGTGTTCTTCCAGGTTTCCCTTTTCACTGTGATTCAGTTCCTCTGCAATACAGAACTAAAAGCAGCAAAGGCAGAGAAAAGCTGGCCTTAGATACTTAGTTGCATTATAAAATCAAGAAATTCAAAACAGATGTATAAAGTGCCACAAACCAAATGCATTGAGTAGGCACTAAGTGACCTGAAAGAATAATACAGCTGAAAGAGTAGGGTCTTCATACATGTCCTCTGGAGGAATATTGTTGGAGTCCTATCAAATTTAGTGGCAAATCATTTCACAAATTGTTGGCAATCAGTTGGAAGGAGTTGCCTCCTGCTTTTTACTAACTTTCATGGTATTAACATAAGTTTCCTGCGGAAATAACCAACCAAATTTAATTTCCATTATTCGGGGACATTGCTGAAAAGAGCTCAGCGCGTGGGTGCACGCACGCACGCACGCACGCACACACACACACACACACACACACACACACACACACACACACACACACACACACACACACCCACCCCCCCCCCCCCCCCACGCATCTGTTGTTACAAACCAGTGTTAGCTTGTATGTGAGTTAAAGTGTCTGAAAGGAAGCAGCCAAGACTTCAACTCCCAGAACTCACTGAGTTGTCAAATGGACGCCCAGGATTGGAAATGTGATGATCTGACGACATGGAGTAAAGTGGCAACCTTACTTCATGAGCTCCTGGAAGACGGTATGGTTCACCTGTGGGGCCGGTCCCATTGCCTGGATTCGAGGCGCATACGAGGTGTCGGGGTTAGGGGACTCTTCATTCCTACCGTGGATATATTTTTTACAGCATGCTTTCCTGTGCTTAACTCTGCAACTGGCACGTTCGCTAACAACGGTTTCTTAATTCCTGATTTGGTATGCACAATTGTTACCTACGGAAATGCAATGTTTATCTTTTCTTACCAACGCCTTGGCACTTTTTTATTTAAAACCATTAATTACCAGATGATGCCAGCTTATTTTGCTGTAACCTACAAAGGCAAATTGTCGACTATTTTTAGGTCGAGGACTACCGGTCTGCCGAAGGCAGAACCGGAAGTCGAGATTTAATGTTTCCTAGAGTGGCTCCTTAGCCCGCCTCTCTTTTTGCTTCTCCTCCATTGGCTGGCTTCCTAAACGGAGGCCCGCCGTTGGAGGAGAGAGCCGTCCCTCCAAATAGGCTCCGTCTTTTTCAGATTCGGGGGCGTGTTTTTGCTGTTCTTTCCACTTTTTAGCCACGCCCTTTTAGAACAGCAGGAACACGCCCCCGAATCCGAAAAAGTTTCGGAGCTTCCATCCGCCATTGTTTTGCTGTCCTCTGGCCGTGAGGATCTTCGTGCTGTTGTGAGTATAGTTGGCGGCGCTGCCCTTCGATGAGCAGGGATCCGCACCGTGCCTTGGACGCCTTTCCCCCTTGTTTTTCTCTTGGGAGGCCTGTGGGTCCAGCTCTTTCTCTCGCGCGCTTCCCTCTGTACCTGTCCCGTCACCTCTCCTGTCTCTGTCACGAGCCTGGCTCTCTCTCACCCCAGTGATAGCGCTCCGTTGCCAGGCCAGTGAAGGCCGAGTCCCGCGCCCTCCCCACCCCCTCTTTTACGAGTCTCGGGGAAGTGCAGAGAGGGTTTAAGAGACTGGCCGGCTCGGGGTGGTAATTAGAGGGCAGGGAGGGAGGGAGGGGTGACGGCAAGGAGAGCGCATAGGATCCTAAGGTGTCCGTTTTTCTCTCTCTCCGATGTAATATTTCTCCCATCGCTCATATTTAATACTTTATCTCTTCTTCCTCACTAATATTTTTGTTCCATTTCTCCGTTATTTCCCCTGGTAAGTCTCCCACTCCTCTCTGATATTTCCTACTCTCTCTTCTGTAATATGGCTTGTTCTGTCTCTCCTCTCGCATTTGTCAGCCTTCCCCCCCCCCCCCCAATATCTAACACTCTTGTTCTCTCTCGTTTCTTACATTTTTGTTCGCATTTCTGCATCTCATCTCTAATATCTCTAGTCCAGTGCGCCTATCTCTTTCGTGTATGTGTAACTCCCTGCCTCCACTCTAATGCTTCTCTCGTCCATCACTGTCTCTTTTTCTCTTGGGAGGCCTGTGGGTCCAGCTCTTTCTCTCGCGCACTTCCCTCTGTACCTGTCCCGTCACCTCTCCTGTCTCTGTCACGAGCCTGGCTCTCTCTCACCCCAGTGATAGCGCTCCGTTGCCAGGCCCGTGATGGCCGAGTCCCGCGCCCCCCCCCTCTTTTACGAGTCTCGGGGAAGTGCAGAGAGGGTTTAAGAGACTGGCCGGCTCGGGGTGGTAATTAGAGGGCGGGCCCTGCGGGGGAGGAGGCTGGTTCTGTATGTGTGTGGGGTTGGCTCTCACTACGTCACTCTCTCTCCCTAACTCTCTCTCTCTCGCTACCTCACTATCTCTCACTACCTCCTATCTCTCACTATACTACACTCTCTCTCACTAACTCTTTACCTCACTCTCTAACTCACTACTCAACTCTCTCTTTCTCACAGCAACACAATATCACTACCACAGTAACTATCTCTCACTCTAACACACTACTTAAAAACTTCACTCTCTCTCTATCTCACTACCTCACTCTGTATCACTACATCACTATCTATTTCTATCTCACTCTCACTACCTCACTATATCACAACACACTCTCTCAAAACTTCACTACCTCACTCTCACTACCTCACAACTTCACTCTCTCTTTCTAACTCACTAATTCACTCTCTCTATCTCACTACCTCACTCTCTCTCTCAAATACACTAAGTCACTTACACTCACTCTTTCACTACCTCACTCTATCTCACTACCTCACTCTGTTTCTATCTTAATACCTCACAACTTCTCTCACTACCTCACTCTCTCTTTCACTACCTCAATCTTTCTCTATCTCACAACATCACTCGCTGTTTCTATCTCACTACGTCAGAAAATACCTCTCACTACCTCACTCTTTCACTACCTCACTCTCTATCTACCTCACTCTCTCTCACTACATAACTCTCTATACATCACTACTCCCCTCTATATCACTGCCTCACCATCTCACTACTTCTCTCTCTAAAAAGATCACTACCTCACTCTCTATATCACAACTTCATTCTCTCTCTAACTCACTACATCGCTCACTCTCTATCTCTCTACCTCACTCTTTCTATCTCACTAACTCACTTTCACTGGCTCTTTCATTACCTCTCTCTATCTCACTACATCACAACACCACTCTGCTTACATCTCACTACCTCACAACATCCCTCTCCCTCACTACATCACTGTTTCACTACCTCACTCTCTCTCACTACATAACTCTCTCTACCTCACTACTCCACTCTATCTCACTATCTCACAACTTCTCTCTCTCAAAACATCACTACCTCACTCTCTAGCTCACAACATCCCTCTCCCTCACTACCTCACTCTCTATCTACCTCACTCTCTATCTCACTCTCTATCTCACTACCTCACTCTCTCTATCTCACTACCTCACTCTCTCTATCTCACTACCTCACTCTCTCTCTGCTAATGCAATAGGTATCACATATGCAAAAAAAAAAAGCTAATGCCAATAGAAATGACAATGCCATTTATTTAGGGATACAATAATGATAGAAAAATAATGAGCAATACCAATAGCTCTACCTATAATATTGCCGAGACCATTGCATTGTAAATGCTTGTTTTCTCTTTTCTTTCAGCGCCTGTCCCCTTTGGGAGTGATTAAAAGGTTTCAGTTTTTTATTTAATTTGTATTATTTCACAATTCCGAGTTGTGTCTAGTGTTTTTTTTTGTAGAAACCAATCTAGGTATATCCTCTGGCCTGCTTTCAACCTAGTAGTAGCGTGTTGTGCCAAGAATTGCGTCTTAAATATAAGGATGAAAGTACCACCAGAGAGGATTATTCAAGTCAAGCTGCAGCGCACACACTGCCCCAGAAAAGGTAAATACTGTCACTTGATTAAAGAACATGGGGACGGTGCATACAGCAAAGAAGGAACAAATATTATAATGTTTCAGCTGCAAGTTTTGTTAATTCCTTATAAAGTGCCTAAAACAGCCCCGAGGCCGCCTAAAAGCGCTGCGTGGTATGTTTCAAGCAGAAAAGATGAGGAATCATTCCTTTTAAGCACGTTATCTAGACAAATAGCAAATTACTAAGTGGTGGCAGAAAAGACCCATTTACACCACATATACAGTAAATAAAATAGTCCCTTGAAGAGTAAATTCGAATCATACATAGGAAAATTTCAATCCAATAGGTTCGGATATACGTTTTTGTCCTTTTATAACTAATGTTATTAGAACTAGCAAGAGTTTGCTCTCCATCAAACATCCATTGTGAGTATTAATGTTTTACAGACAACCCGCTTATTCTTTCAAGCAGAATGTGGGGACTGCAGGTTGTATTTCACACATGTCTACTTTAGGACACCTCGGTACCAGTCTCCAATGAGTGTGGGTCTGCTTATTTGTTATTTAAAAAAGCTGGCAGCAGCTGCCACTGACAACTCGGGCTGACACCCATCAGGACAGCACATTATTTAAAGATCAAAGGGATTTCCATGTCCACTATCGAGCAGGGGCAGCTTGGACTTTCTCTCAATCCCATTGGGAGCCACTTCCAAATGTAGGCCTTAGGTTGGGGTAAAATGATTTTTTTCTGGGAATGGCCGAGGATTAGCCTACCGAGTTATAGAAGAAACTAGAAAATCTTTCTATGTATGGTCAACAATCTTTATGCATTGCACTTACGGAATACTTTAAAAAGTTAGCACTCAGAGGCATTGCGCAGGGTGGGCGGAGAAGGTTTTTCCATGCCTTAATAAGCTTTTAGTGATCGAAAACATCCTTAAAAGTAAAACCAGACATTGCATGGTGTAACTAAGAAAAGCTTGTCGTGCCCAGGGAGTCACAAGTCTACAATCCGGCAAACCATACCTCAGGCTTGTAGATGGGAATGCCAGGACTAGCATCTGCTACCCCTGGCTTGCCCCTAGGCAACCCTGGTACTACCCGGTCTACCGATGCACTCTGAGGTTATGAAGGTAGATGCAAGAACTGAGAGTAAACACAGCCCCAACGCCTATGTTTCTTCTACCTGTATCCAACTCTTACTACCTGAACCCAGCTCTGTGCCCATCCCCCTCAGCAGCAACTAGGAGGCTTGAAGATGTACCAAGGTGTAAATACTACGTGCTGGGGTCAAAGGGTGCGTGATGTAACTTCCGCTACCCTTCATTTTTCAAAGTCCAGGAACAATGCCTTCTCTAGTTAACCAAGGAAATAGAGATGTTAAGGCTTATGTTCTTTAAATGTTGTTCAGTAGGCCAAGTTCTAAAACAATAGCAAATTACAACTTTTGCAACACAAATTTAAACATGTAGCATTTTAAAGCCAACTGGTTTCACACGTGGGGAACATTCAACTTCATAGCTCGTTCTTAAAGATAACCTACACAGTTACACGCACCAACAGAAAACAGTATCCTGTTGGTTACTGCTGCTTACAAAATTAATAAACCAACCATTTTTAACGTTTCCTTCTCCTGTTCCTTAAAATAGAGGTCTTGTAAGCCAGTGTATACTAAATGTTTCTGAGCCACCTTACAGCTAGAGCCAGCTTCAGAAACTCGTTTTTGTACACGCTTCCATGCCAAGAACTTGTGATCCAGGAATTTGCACTCATGGTGAGTAGTGGGTGGGTCATGAAATAAAAGGGGAGGGGGGTTGTTCCAGGATCCAAACAAGTAGGTGTCCATCCTGTGACGTAGTGGTGAAACTCTACCCTGGTCGTTACCTGAAATTTCTTCTGAATCTGGCGGTTTTGGCACTTCTTGGTGCTAGATCATAGAAAGGCCAAGTGGTGCTCTGTGACCAAACCCTGAAGATCAAAGGACTCTCATGATCACCACAGGTGTGGGACCGGCAAAAATCTAGTCAGGAATCCTGGCACACTGACTGGAAGTTTCTGTCCCAAAATTATACTCAAGCTGAAGACAGTCTGTATTTCCGAAGTTCAGTACATTTATTTCCACTCAGTACAGTATTTGTTAAAAAAAAATAAAGGGGAGCAGGGAGGCAGAGGGGAGCTGGTGGTCTCTCAGGAGCAACACAAAACAAGAGCACAATGGCGCCGGGGGGGGGGAGGGCGGGCGGGCGCTTCTCTCATGGAATAATAGGCCAGGAAGGAGCGGAGGGGGGGCTGGGTCTCCATCCTTAACTGCAGCGCAAATTCTCCCGCGGGAGAATTAATGAGTGGGCGGGGCTGTGTCGGCCAACGGACGTGCGCAGCACCAGCGGGGTAGTGTTTGCGTCGGCTGTTGGCCGACACAAGCACAGAATGGTTTAACTTTAACATCGATCCTCTGTTTGACACACTGAAATATATCTCTGTAGTTTTCTGGGGGAGCCTTGCAGTATACATCTGCTGTCTGGGCTTTCACTCCAAACCTCCATGTTATATACACTAACATATGCCAGATACAAATCAGACCCTGCTGTGGCCATAGCCACATGTATCACTCAAGTTCCTCAAGAATCCACTACACAAACATAGCGCACACCAGGCAAATCAATGCTCTATGTATAGGCAAAGCCACTGGAATTATGCAGCAGAGGCCAAATTATGCAGCAGGGTTGGCTAAATTATGCGCCAAGAAAAGGCAAATTATGTGGTATAACTCGGCTCATTTTGAAATGGTATTACTTCATTATTTAGACATTTTTACACCTGATAAGTGTCTGAGAAAAGAGACATTATTACTAATTTAACATTCAAATACAGCAGTAATAAACTAAAAGAGGGCTAGTCAAGCTGTGCAAAAAGCTTTCTGGTGCGCAGGAACCCGTCTTGCCATATTTTGCGTGACTTGTGATCCATTTGAGCTAGAAAAAAATTATTTTTGGTTAAAATCTGTAGATTAGGCAGCAGAGATTGTATTATGTGGCAAATGCATCAAACCCATGATTAGGAGAAAATTCCAGCTGCCACGGAATCGCGTATTTCCAGAGGCCCTCGTTATAGGGGAATGGCAGAACAATTAGCAAAAGTTGGCAAAGGCCAGTATACTGCTCTCCCAAGGTGACCAGGAAAAAGCCCTGTTCTGCAATAAGAATCACTTGGCTCCCACAGTTGCAAGTCCTCTGCAGCCCAGTGACAAAACAATAGTCAACCTTTTAAAAAGGACAAGATGGGCCCCTCCTAAACATATAGCGCCACTCTGGGTCTCACTGCATATTGAGGAAAAGCCTCAGAGCCAATGCATTATTGCTGGGTGGGTTGAGGGGGGGGGGGGGGGGGGGGGGGGGACAAAAAGTCTGTAGATTGCATTAGGCACCTTGAGACAGGGATGCACATTCTCTAGAGCCTTGCAAGGTACTCTTCTTCCCAACAGTGGCCATTCACAAACTCCTATGAGACTCTCTCACCCTAGCAACAGTCAGTTTTAATCCAGCCAACATTAATTACCCTTTTAGGGTGGGAGCGGGAACGGATTAACCCTAAACTTGATGCGGGCGAGAAGAAACGTTTCCCCATATAGAAAAAAAAAGAAAAAACAATGTGCATTTGCACAGTGGGCTGCCTTTATGCTATTAAGCACTGGTGTAGGAGCAGCCTTTCAAAAACCTAAAGGGACAGGAAGGCAGCACACATACAGACTCAATCATACCTTTGCATTCAGACACAGACACACACCCATCCATTCACAAATAAACATACATTCATACATATACACAGACACACCCACCAAACATTAAAAAAACCACAAACCTTAACTTTGTCAGAGCGCAATTTTGCTCTTTAAATTGTAGGGGTGCACTATAATCGTGGGTATTTTGCACCCGCATATAATCCCTTATTGTGTTAACGTTCGGGTCATTAGATCGTGTACTGTAATAACATGAAAAGTGAAGTGTTTTTTTGTATTTCAGTGTAAACACGAAGAAATCAGCATTTCAATTACATGTGGTTAGATGAAAACTTTAATCTGTAGAATTGTACATGTGGCTAACAAATAGTTTCATAATTAGCATACTTATGTAATACGTAGATTTAAACATGCTCAGTAATAACATTCATTTACATGTGTGCC
This sequence comes from Triturus cristatus, assembly GCF_964204655.1. Taxonomy (NCBI): domain Eukaryota; kingdom Metazoa; phylum Chordata; class Amphibia; order Caudata; family Salamandridae; genus Triturus; species Triturus cristatus. Next base: position 358,768,163 of record NC_140583.1, read on the forward strand.
TTATAAAATGATATACCATTTCTTAAGTTGGCCGATTTCAGTGGCCTTAATTGTATTTCTCCCTTGAAGCTCTCGTATTAGACTCGTTAGGGAATTTCATGTTCATGAGGAATTTGTTCTAGATACATTAAACAGCGATGCCGATAATGAGGGACGGTGTTTTTTTCTCATCTGAGAGAGCTTGGGAATCAAGGTCATCGAGCAAAGGGCCTGGGAGCATCGCTGACGCATGGAAAGTTACCTACAAGGAGGTGCCTTGCTTGGATGGGGTGATGCCGCAGTGTATTGTGGGACGGAACCTGAAGCTCTTGTATTGCATTTAGGACAGAGTCCGGGGACTTCAGCTTTACCATTAAAGAGAGCATCTTAGAATGAGCTCTTTAGCTTTATGCTACTTGACCCATTCAACGTGAACGGACTTCTTAGGCAGCCTTCACATGCGGACACCTGTCACTGAACTTGCCTGGGAAATGCTATGCAGGGATATTACGTTAGCGGTAGTGTAGGGATAGGCTAATGCTTTTCACTTATCAACCCCCAACGAAGGCAAATTTGGACGTCTGAGCCATTCTTTTCTGTTTCCTGGTTCTGGAATGGATTATTCGGTGCACGCTGCACCGTTTCAATTTCACGCAGATTTGGCTTTGTATTAGTTCCAATGTATTTCTACACCCTCGTCTTGAAGTGCTTGTATGTCCAACTGTTCTTGGCTTGTAATAAACTAACTAAACTTTGAATTGGGAGACTGATTCTTCGAAGTCCTAGTTCATTGGAACAGTAATGAGTAATTTGTTAACGATTATCCTCCCCTCCATATTTTCATGCAAACAAAAGACATTGGCCTAGCGTTCCATAGTAAATCTAGAACGTGGAACCCGGCTCCTTCACCTTCACTGCAGCTCTCTGAGTAGAAAGTCTTGAAGGCCACGGGATGGTTGGGATAGCTGCCTTCCCTCATTAGTTAAGCTAAGGTCGGCAAATGAGAGAAGGCAGCAGTCCAGTCCCTCACTTGTCACAGAGTGAGACTGCGGACCTCACCTCACTCTTTGTCCACTGATTAACACTCGGCCCTGAGCACTTCAGGGCTTAAAACTTTAATACTCAGGCCTGAGGCAATCAGTGACGCTTCCCCTCGTCGCAAGGGGGAGGGCCTCAAGGCACTTTTGCCAGGCTGAGGATGTCACGCCCACAGGGATGTGAAATCCTCAGCCTACCAAAGTTCAGCTCAGACAGCCAGGAACACAAGCATTTAGATCATGTCTAGCTCCTGGCTGCCTGACCTGAACACAAAGACATTTGTTCCGCCTGACACACTCTTCCTGCCTGGAAAAAGTTGGTGGTGTGGCCCATCAGCCCATACAAATGGGCTGTGGCTGCTGATACCATTAGGAACAAGCACTAAAGCTACTTTTTTTACTCTGATGTATAGCTGAAACCTCTTAGGATGCAGCCAGGACCAAGCAAGCAAGAAAGATGCATCTAATCTGGTTCTCAAGACAGGGCAAAAACAGCGTAACAAAATAAATACAACAGAGAGAACTGAAGTATTGCAAGAGATATGCAAGCTATAATTCTGCTATTAAGGATTGTGAGACAACAGTAAGAACCAAAGCAAAATAAAACTAGCATTGGCATAGACAATAGGTCTCGCCTTTGGGACCTTATAAGTGTTTAGCCATGCAGCACATTATCACCCACTAGGCAGATTTCTGTAACGGAACTAGTACTTATGTAAAGTGCTTTGATACCTTAATTTGGCTACATAATGCAAAAAATAAAAAGGAATGAAAGGAGAAGTGCTTGCAGGTTTCTGAGGTGGTGGAGTGAAAAGATGCACTCTGTAGAGTTACGCTGTGCCTACCTGCTGTAGATGTTTGGTTTTTCTCCTTAACAGTTAGGGTAAAATGCGGATTGCTAACGTTCTTCTATTTTGTTTAACCAGAAGCATGATCATCAGGTCAACAAATGGTTAAGCATCACAATGTAGCTATTTACTGAAACCCCACAAGGATCGTTCCCTTCCTCCCCAAGACATGAATGGTCTTTAAGGAGCTTTAACTACTGTAGCAGCTGCTTGTTGCCTTCCAGGGTACGCCTATTGGCCAAGGCCCGCTCATTAGACGGTGCTGACGGTTCGGCTGAAAAGTAAGATGTCACCGTAATTGATTTAGTTTCTGTTCCTTTATGTTTTAGAGAAAATGAAAGCGCACTCTTGTGGAGCTAGGGTGGAGGGGACGCGCCTTCTAATGAAAGCGGCAAGGTCTGGAAATGAAACCGGACCCAAAACAGATGGCAGCCTGCGCGCCGCCGCTGCTGGCTCCTATTATATAATGCCAGTACCAAATCAGTACCAAATTAGAAAGCGAGCACAGTAGAGAAAATCAGGAGCCGTGTGTGTAAGCAGAGGCCTCGCTACCTCTGCCGCCACTGTCAAAACACAATTCTGCTGCCTTCTTCCTTCTACAAGTCAACAGCAATGGGCCTAGCATGACAGCGAATGCACAAGTTTCTCATTGCAAACAGAGCATTGGCAGGGCTGTGCGTATGAAAGGAGGGTTGGTTAAAAAGAATGGCGCGAGAGAGAAGCGGGGGCAAGTGAGCAGGCAGCGCAGCGAACGCGCTTATTAAAAACAGATGGCGCCCCTGCTCGTAACCGCAAGCCATAGGCGAATACATTTACTGGGAAAGGTGGGACATGCAGCCGTCTTTGCTCAATTGCATGCTGACTTTTTAAAAAGACGCACGCAAAGGCCAATTGAAATAATGCAGAAAAAAAACATGCACAAGAGTGTGAAAAGTCCAGAGTGATTCCAAGAGGTCGTTTTACTAGAGCAGCGCATGCACGCTGTGCTAGGCTCGACCTAAAAAAAAAAAAAAGACAATGAATACTGTTTCGTTAATAGCAACATAACTAAGTACAGAGGTGACAAAAATCAGCTGCTGGTAAAGGTTTATAAAAAAGAATAACCTGGAAAGTCACAACTAACGTGATAGATGCCAGAAGAGGCTGGGGGCATCGACTGATGCAGCTAAGGATAGCTAAGGTACTGCCATATAAGATCACAAAAAGATCCACAAAACTCGAAAACCCCAAAACAAGAAAGTATAACATAAAGTTGGTTCTTTTCACCAATATTTTTTTTCGTATTTATTCAAAAATATTTACAGACTCTACTAAATAATTTATTTCTGGACAAGGCGGCTTGAAGTAGCAGTGTTTTCCCTAAATAAATAGGGAATGCACCACTTAACGTGCCATTATCTAACCCAGATCAGAAAATACTATTTTTAGGACATACATGAAATTTGGAACATCATGAGAAATACTACTTATCCGTGTGCTAGTTCTTTGAAAATGGTTCTTACAAAACAAGCTTCTTTATAGCTTACTGGGAAAACATATCCATACTTCTAGCCAAATGCATGAAAAGGAATGAGCAAGCACTTGGTTTAGGGAATAAGCTAGATTCAGCAAGATCTATATCAGTCGCGCACAAAAATGCAGATATTTTCAAAGCAAAGGATTAGTTCACTAAAGCAATAATCCCTTCTGAAAAGGGCATTACCTGGTATATAATGCCCCATCCAAAGAAGATTATTCCTATTTTAAAATAAAATGACTGCTGACTTCATTTTTTGACGTTTATAGGCAGTGTGATACATTTCCGTTTCCAAAATAAAATGAGTGATGAGATTTTATATATATTGCCACTAAAACAGTTAAAAAAGAAAAACTCACTATAATTCACCAGTTATGGTTACCTCCTCAATCCATAACGCACCAAACATACATGGGGACCATAATCGTAATACTAAATGTGATATATATGTATGTATATATATATATATATACACACACACACATACACACACACACACACTACACATACATATATATTATACATACTATATGTGTATATATATATTTATATATATATACACATATAAATGTATCTATGTCTACGTAGCGTTTGATGTTAGGTATGATTTCCATGCCTTTTGCCACTAAGTAATACATACACACACACTAGAGTAATGCCAAACTTGACCATTTTGAAATGTTTGAGAAAGAAGCATTTTAAAAGGTTGCATAGTTTGCTATGATGAGTCAACATTTACATATATCTTAGCCATTTTAGGCCAGGTCCGCAGACATGGACTTGAGGCTACAGACCAGCCAATACGGATTTACACACTAGAAGAGCAAAATTACACTTGCAGCCACCAAGAGATGGGGCACGGTCAACATGGCCACATAAGAAAGGTAAACACAAATTGAAGCACAAGCCCTGGTGGAGCACCTATTAAAGGCTTAACTGGCCTAACTCCAAGGTAAATAAATAAAATAGTCCATGCGCAATAATCCATGGAGTACTTTTCTAGGCTGTGGGTTTGCCACATCTAAAATGATGGTGGTAGAAGACTGCCTTGAGAACTAAGCTTCCTACTTAGTAAACATAAGATGGCAATCACAGTCCACTGTCTTAAGAACTAGTCTAAGGAACCCCTATTACATGTAGAGCCCACAGACCAACGCTACTGTTTAAATGTGCCAAGTCTGCTGCACGGAAAACTAGCCGGCAGACTAGTGACATGTGGGGGCTGATTTAAATTGAGACTATACTTTCCATTCATAAAAAAAGTCCTCTTAGGTGTACACTGGGCAAACATTCCAAAAATAGGTGGTTGTTCATACCCAACTTAAAACTTTTTTTCCTAAGCCAGGCTCGGAGTCAGCAGCCCCTTTTGCAAGACAGAGTGGGCTGTGCATCCTTTGACGTCCGAGAACTATATTACATTTTAAAGACTATTCTAACTTTCTCCTTGGGTACTCTCAGGTAATACTTACACAACAAAAAGTGCAACGTTCTTGGCAACAAGAGGAAGCAGGACCATTTTGTAAAGAACAGCATATCCGTGCAGTTGTGAGTAGGAGAGAGTGCACCGCCCAAAGAAAGGATGGTCCTGGATCCTCAACATCACACGATGACAATGATGAGGAGGTCCTCTGCACGGGAGGGATGGTGGAGAAGAAAACAAAAGGCTCTACTGCATTGGAGGAGTTCTCCATTCTTACAAGATGGCTATGTGACTAGAAGCTAAACTGTGACCACATAGGTCACTTCCATCGAGCAAAGCAACTTGATTTAAAAAGAGATACACAGTTTAATGTCATTCTAGAATCACTTTACAAAGGAAAACAACTGTGTCCATACTCACAAGGTCTAATTACTGAGATGCAATTTCAAAGCTCAGAGTTAGCAGCTCATGCTGTGATTAAACAACTTTTTTTTTACAGCTATTGCACATGAAAACAGAACATGGCATAAACCATACAAGCAGATGTGCAGAGTTTAATTCATCAGTTATTACCACTGTAGAGGGCAGGGACCCACTTGAAGCTTTTCTTTCTTAAGCCGTAGCCCTGTTCTACACTCATCTAGGACAACAAGTAGCATATCAAACACAAACACACACACACACACCCACCCATGGCAGTGAAAATAAATGTCGCCCAATACAAGGCAATACATGTTCATTCATAAATGTATGAATACATTGCAAAGGTAAAAATCGAGTAGAACAGTACAGGAAAGAAATGAACAGAAGCATTGCATCTCAGATTCCATGTAACAATTATTTTTGTCAGTGAAACAACTCAGCGAATAGTCATGAGCCCTCTTCAATGCGATTTAACCTTTCTGCTTAAATGTAAGGCTTTGCTTACTGGGTTTGGTTGAATATATAGCAAACATGGAATAAAATGCCATGGCATAAGCTATATATGCAGATGCACAGAGGGCAACATGCTATGTATTACCATTGCTGAAGGAGGGGAGGGGCACAATGGCGAACTTGAGTCTTTGCATCTTTTGCATCACGGCCCCTTGCCCACCGTCAACAAAAGCAATAAAAAGCATCTTACACTGTGCATCCGCATGCATACTATATGGACATATATGCACACACAATCGCATGGCAGGTTATTACATTTCTTAAATAGTTTTACACGAGGAGTCCAGAGAAATGTTCCCCTAAAAGTGTTACTCTTTTCAATATGGACATAATGAAAAAGAACATGAGGACTGGTCTTTGAATGTTGCAATGGTTAGGAAGTATAAACAGGACCAAAAAGCATTAGTTCGACAAAAAAAACAATAAAAAATGACAATATTTGTACTAAAGAGCAACAACATGAAGTCATTCAATGCTCATATTTTTCATTGAGGCGACTGTAAAACCTGGAAAGCAATTAACATATTTCTTTGCATCAAGGAGGACATGCCAGGAGACTGCCGAGAGGTTTGCCGCTTCCATCGGGGTCTGGTGCGACCGAAAATGATTTGTTCTTTCCTCTATACCGTGGTTGGAAGAAAACAGTTCTCTAGAACGCTGGAGCTACTCAGTAGCATTTATAGAAGAAATGATTGTTGCAAGAACATACAACAGTAAACAATATCTGGTATGAAGGCGTGACCACCAGCAGGTGGGACAGCCTGCATTCTACCCCAAAACGCGGTCACGACTAGTTTCATTAAAGTAGGATAGAAGGCAAGAACCCATGACTAGCTGCTCTGTTCCTATCTCGCAGATGAACTCTTGTCCTTTTCAAGTAAACAAAAAGTCCCACTCTCAAAGTTACAGCAGCGGTGGGGTGGCAAGAGCACTCCCGGCCGGACGCCCTGCCACTCTTCCCAGCTCCCCCTAAGGGGCCTACCAGGACCCTCCTGAAGCATAGCACTGATCTTCGTCACAGCAGCTGAGTATTAGCAGCACACACCAGCAGTAGTTTGTTGCATCAAATTGTTTGAATATATATGCCTTTTACGTCATAAACTGGTTTAGTACAACGTAGTCCTAACCTATTCCTCTTTATCCTTGAAACTTCATTTGCTCACCTGTTCCACTCATTCCCTCATAAAGCCAACAACATTTATTGAGTTGCACCCAGCATTAAGACATCATAAGTGAATACATTCAATTAATGTTGTTAAGTTTTTATATTTCCTAAAGCCAATGAACATTCATATTGTGTCTGCTGTTTTACGTCCTTGCTGGTCCCCAGATAGTGGGGCTCAACAAGTGCCCTGACTAGCGACTTATGTGGTAGAGTCGGTAACTACAGGTGGACTGTGAAACAAGAGCCACCATTAGGGGTGAGCGGAATGTTTCATTCCGCCCGCAGACCTCAAGGATATTGGTGACTCCGCGGTAATCTTGTAACGCAGAGTTCAGGCACAATTCTGCCACTTGCTGCGTGGCAGAATTTATTTCCCACTAGGCGCCAGGAATGCGAGCGTAAGCAAGATTTGACTTCCCCTAGCGTGATTTTCTAACGGGGGTCGTCACGTTCGGCTCTCTGAACATAGTCACGTTCGGAGAGCTGCTTCCAGGGTAGATTCATTGCTATCTCGCTCAGTTTTTATGTAACACAGTGGAATTCCACGGAATAAAATTTCGCAAATTCTGCCCATCCCTAGCCAACAGACAGCCAGATCCATCTGCAAGACTTTGGAAAGGCAATGGATCATCTGGAAGAGAGGCCAGCATCCCTGCATAGCAACTTCCCAGACGTCAGAGAGTGTACAACAGGGGCTTAGCACTACAGCACAGGTTTTATAACAACTCAGATCACAGTACTGCTGCATGACTTGCAGCTTGAAACACAATCCCAAGGAAACAATGTTTTGTGGTGAATATAATAAACCAATTAACATATCCTTGGGCTTGAGCTCATCCAGTCACCCTACTTCAGGTCCATGATGGCATCTGCGTGAGTTGGCTCCAAGAATAGACCAGTTTGCTTCCAGCTAATCTGCTGATGAACATGGTCCTCTACCAATCATTTATGCACTCTTTCTGTAGCCTTCCTGTCTATTCGAACTGAAAAAAGGCCATAAAGACTTACTTAATTTCATTATCGCAAAGATTTTGCATTACTTTCCTGACACTGTCCTCATTTCTATTCTAAATCAGTTATCACCCAAGAATAGGACACAACTCTACAAGCATTTCTTGCCTGAATAATCATATCTCATTTTAGGTCATCTGAAAACTCTCTTGCGCGTCCCTTTTCTAATACTGCTGTGAACTGTCTTTAATCAAGCACCTTCTGTAACAAACTAATTGCTGTGAATTTAGCCATATTGCTTAAAAAAAGGAATTACAAATTAGGATATACATGAAAACTTCTGCTTCATATGTTGGCAGCAGGACAGATTCTTGCTGTGGTAGCCCAAACTAGCTCCAACAGGCACTGTTCATCTACCGTGGCACGACTATGTCATACATATTGAATGTCAAACAGTTTCTGCCATATGGAGTATTTTAACAGTTGCACTTCCTTTTCAGCCACTGAACTGCATTGACATTTGCATCAGACACTTGTGCTGAGTTTTACATAGAGCGGTTTGCTGGAAAAGGTGATTAGTAGATGGCTGACAATGACAAAACTAGAAGTGTAATTAATCATAGGAGGCGGAGAAAAAACTCAGAAAATATAATTACCTTCATAGCTAAATTCCTGGTAGATACTTTTTATTTCCACAGATTCTGCTCCTTATAAATATACCAAGGTACCAGACTTAGTCTGGAAATCTTTCCTTAAGTAGTAGCTCTTCAGTGGCACTAAACGGCACCACACCAGTCCACCCATTCAGGAAGTGACAACACCATCCTATCAACAAGTGGTACCTGGTACACTGGTATAAGTTCCGTACATTGGTTTCTGTGCCAAACTGATGTGTGTGGCAAGGAACTTAAACAGTTTATTAACATTAGGCAAGCATACAAGTGTAACTGTTTCCCACAACTTAGAAACATATTAGGAACAGTTATATCTCATATGAGTAAAAGATAGCCTTGAGGAATCTGAGGTAAGGTATGGTATCCACCAAAAATACTACCACTGATGGCTACTTCTTCCTGCAAATTCCTCCTCTTATGAGTGCGTCCCAAAGCAGCAAGCATTGGGAGGTAGGATTGAATAGTGCTGAAGAAACAAAGGAATCACAGTGTGCACTGCAGCTGGCAAACCATAATGCTTTAAGGTATGTAAAAAGGACCTGGTGCCCGAACAACTAATATTAGCTAACCTGGACATTTCTGGTAGGAGGACATTTCTGGTAAAAGGACTAACAGCAACCACTGCCCATGAAGAATGAACACGAATGTCAGACCAGTAGCGTTTTTAGATTTGGTGTACCAGATCTTAATGCAACCAGTGATCAAACATGCTTACTCACTGGTTTTGCATTTCCTGGCTTAAGCATAACCTATGAAAAAGTGATCCTCAACATGCTCTGACCTGGTCTGATCAATATAGTAAGAAACAGCTCGCACAGAGTCCAGACTATGTTGCTCCTCCATGAAAGGATGAGGAGGGAGGAACGTGGCAGAGTGAAATACTAGCCCATAAAGAAGTTTGACACTCTAGGTAGAAAGGATGAGAGATATGTAAAAGCAGTTTGCTCGGGTAGAATAAAAGATAGTCAATGGTGACCGGACTGAGAGGGTCTGCAAATCCCCAACCGTATGGGCCAAAGTAATGACCACCAGCAAGATAATCTGGTGAGTCAGAAAGTGAACAGCAGGCCTGTGCATTGGTTTGAGCATCAATGCCATGAAATATAGTTCGAACAAATCTTAAGTCATACTGCAAAGAAACAAAGGGAATGGAGCAAATATATATAGTGAATCTTTCAAAACAAGCAGTACTAGAGGCAATCTGACCAAAGAGGGGTAATCAGGAAGACACACAAATCTATATAGAGCATCAAAATAGCCATTAGTGTAGAACCATTAAGCCTTGTTGCAAGAGAAAAAGTATAAAAAGCAAGATGTTAGGTACGTAAGCCTTAAAAGGGTTTAAAACTACAGTTTTACACCAAGAAACACATCACATCAATCTGAATAGACTTGGTAACTGGATTCTGGGCCGCTAAGCCGATACCCATTACATCTGCCAATAAGCAGTAGCTTAACTGGCACCATTTAATTGCCCTGCGTGTAGACGAAGTGCCGAAAGATTGGGTTGGAGGACTCAACCAACCTGTTATTCAGAATAGATGGGGAATAGGGGGCCTAACGCAGAGTTTCAACAGATGGGCACACTAAACTCTACTCACCCAATCCAGGGAAATAAAGATCATATGTATGCATTTCTCTTACGTACTCCATAGTAGAATCACAGGGAATGCATACAGCAGGCGCTACAACCTGTACGTCCAGTTGGCATATCCCAGAGCATAAAGTGCTTGGGAGTGCATGGTGCAGAATAAAGGGCATTTCCTGTTTAGAGACAAGACAAAGATCTGTATATGGAATGGCCAGCTGCTAGATCATGCCTCTTCTGTCACAGTAGGGCTTCCATTTGTATCAATTAACAGGCGACTCAAGCCATTCATGTCTACATTAAAGGTGCCTGCCAGATAACCTGCAAACAGGAAAATGACCCAATGCAGAGCCCACTTCCAGAAGTGCAAAGCCTTCTAGCACAAAGTGCAAAATCCACTCTGTCCTGTTGACTGAGGCAACGGATAGTTGTACTGTTGTCTGAAAGAACCTGCAGAACAAATCTCAAAATGGAGGTAGGAAGCACTGTCAGAGCTAGGCGCAGGACCCTCCACTCTAGGCTACTGATATGAATATGGTATTCCAATGGGCACAGGAGGTCTCACAGTGTTACCTTCCTGAGAACACCAACCCAACAAGGACGAGTCAGTGAAAATAGTGATCTGTGACTCTGAAGGGGTGAGCGTCAATGAGGTGGAAAAGGCACATCCACAAAGCTCTAGAAGAGCAGAAAGTAAGTTCAACATACAAGCAGAAACACACCACTAATGGAACTTCCTCCACCACCTGGATTGCACCACCAACAGAATGCACAAGGCAATCAAGCCCTACAAGCAAACCTGCGCTACCAGGAATGGATTTGAACCTCAAACATCATAATCATATTCCAAACAGCTGAAGTTGAAGCTGATGCATGACAATACCAATGATGGCCATATTCTGATTTGGGGTGAGCTGGGACTTTTTCTAGTTGATGGAGAGGACCAGCTGATGATGAAGAACAAGGGATTAGTCCAGATGGTCTGAGACTGGCTTGGGGGTCCTGCCTTCACCAACCAATCATCCAGGTGAAGAAATACATGGACTCCCAACCTCCTAAGGTTGTCTGCCACCACTTGGGTGAAGACTCAGGAAGCAGTCATCAGTCCAAAGAGTAGTATAGCAGATAGGTACTGTTGCCCACTGTGAAGATAAAGTAATGCCTGCAAGCTAGTAAGGCTGGCAGATGGAAATAAGCATCCTGTAGATACAGTGGACATCATCTAAGTTTGTGCGTTCTGTGGCAGAATAACCAGAAATGTTAATTTGTCCTGAAAGATTCAGGAGGACCAAGAAGTACAGTGAGCTGAAGTCAAAGCCTTTCTCCTTCAATGGCACCACTTCTGTGGAGCTTTTAGTCTTTAAGACCAAGGCACGGGTCAAAGTAAACTTCTATAGGGAAAGTGGGCAATCTGGAGGATCAGATAAGAACATTTTACACTCCTTGTAAACGACCTGTAGCATCCAGTGATTAATCATAAACTTCCAACTGGCCTGAAAACGAGATATCCTATATTGAACCAGAAGCCGATGACAGGAGGAGGACAAATCAATGCAGTTCCGAAGTTAAAGTGGGAGGAAGATGGGGACTGGAGTAGCTGGTGGTGGTGGTATCCCTTTGATCTACCTCGTCCACTAAAATAGCATAAGAACTTCTGCTGGGTCTCAACCAGCTAAGAGGTTGACACTACTGGGAAATTTGACCGATGGAAAAGCTGCTGAAATTATTAAATTGTTTGAGGGTGGCTAGTCCAAGCAAATGAGTCTTAGAGTGACTGTTTTTGAAGCACTTCATACGACTGAATTCAAGCTATCCTGTCTGATGAGGGGCGAAACCCCGAAACCGGTCCTAGGATGCTTGTTTCCCGTCCAGGGAGGACCTGGACAGGTAGTTCAAGCTGGACTGTTCCCATTGGGTGCAGGGTCAAGACTGATTTGCATATAGCTGGATTCAAACTGGAATGGCATGGAGAGCAAAACAACGATGGATTTAGACCCAGATCTCTGTACTGGAGTGAATGTATGACTTTGTTCTGCATTCTGTCCATCAATTGTTCTTTTTGCAATTGTCACCCCAAGTGGGACGGGTATGCCCAGACGCGGGTCCCGTGCTCTCCATGCCACTGGAGTCAAGCTATCCTGGCTGATGAGGTGAAACCCCAAAACCGGTCCAAGGATGCTTGCTTCCCGTCCAGGGAGGACCTGGACAGGTAGTTCAAGCTGGACTGTTCCCATTGGGCGCAGGGTCAAGACTGATTTGCATATGGCTGGGTTCAAACTGGAATGGCATGGAGAGCAAAAGTACGATGGAGTTAGGCCCAAATCTCTGTACTGGGGTGAATGTATGACATTTTTCTGCATTCTGTCCATCAATTGTTCTTTTTGCACTTCAGTGACTAGGCTGTTTTCTCTCCATCAAATCACTTTAAAGCGGACTTGATGTCCCCAAAAAAGCCATTGGAGTACATCCTGGCTTGCCTACGCAGGATAAATGTCATAGCCATCCTGTCAATCGAGTCTAGGCCATAGTTGAGAATTTATGATGGCTTACACAACTGCAGCTAGCTGCTTAAATACCTCATACTTCAATACAAACTTACTTTATAAGTGCTGACTAATATCTATAGCAAGTCTTCAAGGCACTTATTAGACATAATTGGCATAAATGGATGGTGCAACATATTTGCTGGTCTTAATAATCCACAAGTTTAACCATACGAATGTGCTAGAAGTAACTGAAAAATATCTATGCATCAATCAAAGCAAGTATTTGTGGCTTCTTGACTATCCACTGATGCAGGAAAAATAAAAGCTAGTTAGAGCGAAAGAGGGCAGTAGGAGGATTCTCGGATTCCAGCGAGGATATGGGTTGGATTACAAAATGGCAGATCATACCCTTAAATATATACATCTAAAGTTGCATCATGCTGCAGGATCCATAGCTCGAGATAAGGAATTTACCCTCTGTTGTCCTTCTGTGACGCACCAAAATATTGAAAATTGGCAGGCCTAGTGCTGTAGAATACAAAAAATGGGTGGAGGGGCAGAAGGTAGATGGGTGATCACAATGATGTTGTGGGGAAAAAGTTACAAAAAGCATAAACTGATAACATTTTTTAACATTTGTCTTGCAAGATCACCTTATTCAAACAAGAGGCAGTGTATATGTGGAATTGACCCAACTCTGCGGCCTAAGAAATCAAGTTGGCCTCCATCTTGGATCCAGTATGGCCTTTTGAGATTTACAGATTACAACAAATGAGCAAGTCTACAGTACTGAATGGACATTGAGGTAAGGCAGATTGGGTGCAATGCACAGGCAAAAGTCACATTTTGTGCCCACAGCCAACTTCAATAGCCAAAGGATTTGAAAAGCAGTTCTTAATGGCACAAAGTCTCACCAAAGACAATGCACATCTGCTTCTAGAGGTTCATGGACTCCGCCTGGCCAAAAACCAATACCCTGCACCCACAGTCACTGAGCAAACACAGAAAAATATACTTGTGCCACGTAGTAACAATTGGTAGAGCATATATTAATCCTCTCCTCCTTTATTTACACGATTGCCTCTGGTGTCAGTATTCAAATGAAGTGACGGTTTGGAGAGAGTAAACAAGTAGTGTTAATTTCTTGGTTCTGAAACTAAAGCATTGTACTTGTGTTTAAAGGCTGTTTTGCTGCTCCCCACTTCATATAACTGCATGCCAAACTGTTCATAATAAGCATAAAACAAGTTGGTTTAAATTATCTGTTCATTTTTTTACTCTCCACTTCCAAAATAGAAGCTGAGAGCATTTATATCTGTTCTCTTGCAATTTGGTTTGTGACTTCCGGAAAACGGGTATTGGGGAAGGAATGGGTAATCTTTTACCAAACAATTTTTTTTGTTCCCAAAACAAACCTGTGTGCGCTTCGTTAACCCTTTCCACGTGCCATGCATAACCGAGTCTGTCCCCTCAGCTTTCCATAGCTTAAGTAAATTATCTAGTAAAACGCTGCATGTTTTTTTAGCTGTCAGCTGAGACAAAGCAAAAATCAATGTCGTCAGGTCATTATGATCGATTCTTCTGCCTGTTTGAACCAATTGAAGAACAATATTGATTAAGACTGAGCCTGTCCTGGGGGCTTGTGAGGCAGAGAGGAATACATAAACACCCCCGGGGACACACTGAGCGCCAAAGAAGCTTTGTCTGTATCAGGACGAGGCCAACTTTTGACCATCTGCCCAAGGTCTTCCGGGGCATCAGTGCACTGAGAGGGCACCCTCCTTTGTGCTGCGCACTCGTGATGAAGAGCGTTCAAGTCCATACTCAGCAAGAACTTCAGCTGCCAAATATCTACCCAATTACTAAAGAATAAATCGATGCCAGTTAGCGCTCTGAAGCAACCGCTAAAGCTGGCTGCATTACTAGATGAGGGGAAATCTGCTAATAAGTGCCATCCGCCTTGTATCGCCAAGACTAAGAAAAATTAATTTAAGAGGAAGACATTAAAAAAATATGTAAAAACTACGCATTACAAATATGCGTAAAGGAGTGAGACATTTGTTCACTTTAGATTGAGCCCCTTAAGAGAGGCTTCGTGGAATCAGCAGACATTGAGAACACGTGTAAAGTGTTAAACACTGAACAGTGTTTAAAGGCTGTGTTTTCTTTTACACAGCGCTATTCTTCACACGCGCTATCCTTGCTCTTTGAGGCAGCGGAGGAAACATCTCGACGACATAACTGTCCGAGTTGCTGCCATCTGATTAAAAGTAAATAATAAAGTGAAGTCAACTCTGTAGATAAGTGTTCAAACATCTCTCTATATTCCATCTACATTTCATACGACTTCCCCATTTATAAACCAAGATTAATGAAGCTGCAAACATATGTTGATGGTGATACAGCTTGTGAATGTCTCCCTTCCACGAAGAATCAATAAAAGACACTCGGAAAAGAAAAACAACTGACAATATCGTTGGAAGGAGTTGAGGATTCATAGCTACCTTAAATACTGTAATTAGATTCTGTATAGTTTTCACTAGGAATTGACAACTCAAGTTTTGTAATATTCTCAACTATGATACACACAAGTGTATTTTTATAATTTTCAGGCTGAGCCTACTAGAGAGCACAATCTGTCTCGTTTTAAAAGACTTATTGTGTAGTCAAGAAATTACAGTGGTTTACAGCCCGCCCACTTCTTACCATTGGTTGGCTTTATTGCCATTCTACTCATCCGCCTGCTTCTTAAATCGATGACTTACCTTGTCCCAGCTTGTCCATCCTAATGTTTGTCACTCCTCTGGAGCTCAGCGTCTTTACCATCTCACTGAATGGCTGTCTTCTTTCCGTCCTTTGCCCAGCTTTATGGAACCATTTTATTCTTATTTCTTAAACGCTCCATGAGAATGCATGTGTTTTTCCAGCTCTCACACATGGGTGCTTCTCCCCTGCCTCACCACATACACATTTACCGCCCTCAGTGTTGTTGGCTCATTCATTTTGCAAGCTCCCTCTTTACCTGCTACTCCCGACTACCAAACGCCCTGCCTTGCTTTTTCACTTGTAAGCTTCTTCCCCACCCCGTGCATCTCACCCTCGAGCCGATTTTCTCCTCCCTACACCCACTACCCGTTGCTTTCCCCAATAAAATCCTCCGTTGCCACTCTACGCCTTTGGGATGGAGGGGGTGAGGGGAGGGGGACAGGGGTTTCAAACTACTTTTTCATTTTTTTATCGATACATGCTAGATCAGTAAATAAAAATTAAAAAGAAAGTCACACAAGTCATTTGTAGACACACAGTCATAATGGTGTCTTTATGAATGCACACTTCTATGAAATGACACAAACGAGTCATCGCCCACCCCCTTCCTTTTTGGCCACGCTACACAGCATCTTGTTGATGCTGTACAACATCACCAAAAGGCATTTGCAAAGCCAATATGTCTCAAAGGGGAGACCTATTACCCCAAACGTGACAGATTGTGGGCCTAGATTTAGATGTGTGTTCATTAACCTTCGCTTCATCTTGTACAGCTCACAGAGTATTCCCACAGAAACATTAAATTTTTAGCGATGACATGTGGGGACAAGTTTACATGTTAGAACTAGCATTAAATTGGACCTGGTATTTAGTTGTGTGTTTTCTCTGTGTCTCCACCATCATCTATAAGTACCTTTTTACATTAAGAGAGACCTTCAGAGTGTCTTGACAGGACGCAGTTTAAGACTCAATACATCTTTACAGGACAAACAAGAAAAAAATGTCATTAAGAAGAATGAAAAGTTGTTTCAATCCTGTTGGCATTACATTTAAATTGATATGGATTTTTAAAAATTCTGCAACCAAAAGCCCTTGACCAGTCCATCAACTGGGGACATAAGTAGTTTTGGAAAACATTTTAACCTCAGTAGTATAACTTAATTTCTAGAATACACTAATCCAGCCAGGAAACTTTTGCTAAGTGTCTTCCACTGCTTGTTGTACTTATTTGAGTAACCTTTGATTAGCTTGATTCAGAAACAAAATACATTTTTGTTGCCATCTGGAAATTATGCAGCAGTTAGCAGGAATGTACATCAAGTATGGAAAATTCATAATTACGTGGAAAATGCTGAGAAAGCAGAGCAATTGCAGTTATCTTGACCATAGAACATATCACCTGTTTGATATACTTATGTTACAAAGGCAAACAAACTCAGAGCTTCCCATTGGACGAAACCCCTCGATTCAAGGGGCTGTGACCACAATTTATCAGAAACAAAGTTCACAACAGCATGGTGATCAGAGGCCAACCAATAGTTTCCTTCCATTCCCATGACATAAGGAATCCAGAGACACTACTACTACTTTTTTTTATTAAGGCTCAACGTTTTTTAATATAGTTCATGAAAGAACTGCTTGACAAAAGCCACCACATCTTTCTACTCCTACTGTTAAGAGGCAGTTAAATAATGAAATATGGAAAGACACAGAAGAAAGATTCTGAAACTTAAAATACTTAACAAACTAAACAACCACACTGTTCGAACTTTGAGAAACTGGCTAATGGTTATGCTCGTCATTAACCGCACGCTACAATAATGCTTTCGTTGAAAGTACGTGCGATACCGAAGGACATGTCCTACTCATAAAAAAAGGGAGAGCAGATTGATGGCATAACCCATGCAAATTGCACAGATCCAGCTCCTTAATAATATGAATGGTTTTGTCATCTGCGATGGCATCAATGAGGTCATGAGCAGGGCAAGGGGGTAAGCTTTCGACGAGCTGCGTCACTGCACCATACTATCATGAAAGGACGTTGGATCGTTACCACACACAACAAGAGATGTAAGCAGGACTTCTAGCCATCTTGATGAAATCGGGTTTGTAAAAAAAACACACACACACACACCCCCACACACACACACACACACACACACCCACCCACCTCTGACCACATGAGGGCAGATTCACGGTATATTTCAATAGCTTAAATCTCAAAAGAACGGTCAGCACTCGGGGGAGGGGGGGGAAGCGGGGTGCACTTGTTTAATCCTAATGAGTAAACTGACAGACGCAAATCAGCAAGCGCCTTTGTCAATGTTAGCGTCCAAACATCATGAATCACATTTTAAAGCACATTTTATTGGTAATAGACAATACAAACAAAAAACAATTTTAAACTTAACTGGATCGTTTCATCCACAGCCGCCATATTATAACAACGTATTTCATAATTGCATCAGAATAAATATGTTTGGATCACCAAATATTATCTGGCATAAATCATTAAGCGGCACTCCCAGTACACAATTCACTACAGCTTGTTTCATGGTGTCAATATTGTTACAAGTATGACTTAAATGTAACTGAGCCCATGACAAGCATCCATCATTATTTAATAGGACACGGTGATACAACCATAATACTGATTAAATAAAACGAACTTTCATCCGATAACAATCCGCGTTAGTAAGCTGGGATACCACATTAAGACACGATAAAGCCCCATATGGGCGGCCGCCATATTGGAACAACATATCAGAGTGCATCTCATTCTATTACGGTTGTGAATTAAACATTTTTTTATTCAATATGAATCCTTGTGTTGAGCTAAACACCATTAAAAATCACATCTAGACATGATGTCGCTCCCTGTCATCAAAGATGACCACCAAGGGTACCAACAAAATAGGTGAGTACACAGTTGTCCTTACTGTTTTTATTGTACTCACAGGGTATTTACCTGAAGCATGCAGTTAGACTAGTGCACTGCGTACACACACATTATATATATATATGTATATATATATTTTTTTTTCATCAACAAAGAGTTGGCGTTGGATGTTGCTATTGTTGCTCTCTCTCCCTTTTTGTTCCCTCCAGGTCGGTACATACATCGAGCGGTTCAAGGTATATTATATACTGTTAATAGGCTGGGTTAAGGGACGGCTTTAGGAAACAGATAATTCTGACCGTCCCACCCTTGAGTGGTTTAGTTTATCTTTCACGGCCCTGACAAATTGCCATGATGATCATCTCTATGACACAAACAGAAAAAAACATGTTGACCTTCACCTGTATTTAGAGACGATTTGGATCATTACATCCACTTTTTATCCTATATCTGCTTTTAACATAACCAAGGGATCCATACATTAAAATTACTGACCTTTGGTTTACTTGAGTTATTTTTAGAACACCATTCTACTCACTTACAGCACAATCACAGAGCAAATTCGTCAGAGTTGGGCAGTGGGGTATAAGCTGCGCACGGTTATGTGATGATGTAATTAAGACTACACACATTCTTCAGATAGTGCTCAAAGGAAAATGAAACAACGATTACCCTGCGTTGTCAATCAATGTGAACTTACATCCACACTAATATAACTAAATATAAAATCAATTTCCTGAGCCACAGTCATGTAGTGTCCAATAATAATTAATTCACGCAGTAATTTTCTTTAGATGTTCATCTTTGGTCTTTATTCCATATCTTGTAATATTGGATTGCGCTTCAGTTCTTCATCAGAGCAACCGACAGTCACAATTTTTGCCAACACGTGTTTCGGCTGATAGCAATAACCAAAGACTTCATCAGGGCATGGACTGTAAAATCTACAATTGATGGACTCAATTTCCACCGAAATTAAACGTCTTCAGGTTCAACTGACCAGTAGATGATAAACTCAAATTGTGGCAATTTCTGCATAATGTGAGTAAAAATTCGACTTCAATCTATCTCCAGTCTTCACAAGAGCAATCAATATCCCTTAAGCTCGAACGGCGCGAAAGAGTACTCTTATCTGGTTTTGGCATCACAGAGCACCTCACCCTTCACGACGGCAGCTTTAAAGATCTCTGGCAAAGAGCCCCCTGCGGGGCTCGTTGGGCATTGCAGCGCCAGCCCAACGAGGAGCTGCCTTAAGCTGAAGCAGGACTCCTGATGGATCAGATCCCCAGACCGGACCAGACACTTCCGACCTATACGTTCTCCTCCTTTCCCCTTTCAATAGGAATCGCGCACCTCTGTGTACTCTTATTTCTGGGGGCTGGAATGCCAGACCTTTATCTGCCATCTGTCCCTCCTTTTGTAGACTGACCAACAAAATAGGTGACATGTAATGAAGAGATGCAAAACAAGCCATTTTGTTTATCTATTTCCCTCAATTAACACTAAAAATACCGGCACCCAGGCGGTATTGTACAAATGTATCTTTTCACAGCTCGAAATGTAATCCAGGAATAATGTTCTCATGTGCATGTGTCCACAGACACCCGAGAACAAACCAGGTATAGAGGAATACTCAACGCCTGCAGGGAGACTGAAGCTCCAGAAGTTGGCGTCTCGGGTACTACAGCATGGCAAGGCTGGTTTATCATTTACATAGTGTTTTTGTGTTGCATCCTTTACGATCAAAATATACCGGACAAAAGAAAATGTCCCGTGTCACAGTCTTTGTAACGGATGCCTCTCTCTCAACTGTGACCTTTGCGGGGGAGGTGGCGCATTACCGGGTCACAACTTCAATGCAGCGGAACAATTACCATATGCCACCCTCAGACAAAGCAGGCATGGTGCTGGCGAGTGGCTGCGCCGTGTGTGCTACTGTCAGACACAGCACGCCGCGCGCCCAGAGTCCTGGGCCAATACCCGTTCCATAAAAAAGTAAGGTAGGCCTCACAGACCCAACATGCAAAAAAGATTGCGAGTTGCCATGTCTAGACAAGCTGAAAGTGTCAGACGTGACATGCAACCACGTGTTTGCGGTCATCCGTTTGAAAGTTCCACAAAATACATCATTATACAACAGGTAGATTTTAAGACCGTGCACTATCTTTTCTTTGGTGAGCCTTTAGAATTCGGTGTAAAATGCCTGGTAACGTGTGATCTTTTTAAGCACAACATAGCCCTGTGAGGACAACAGGATCTGTACAATATCATTTATTATTTACCGTCCTCACGTTCACGTAAATCGACAGAATCTGCACTTCCCACCACACCACATGCTGGAAGAGTGCGCTCTGGCATGAGATGGGACAGATATAGATGGAAGGCTGGTATTAATCCCCAGAGACTGTTTATTGCTGGAGATTAGATGAACAACAAGCCACAGCTTTGAAGAAGCAAAGAGCACGAGGGGAGGGGGCGAGATAAACAAGAATGCGAGGGGGCCGCTTCCCAATGCCTCCATCCATAATGACCTCTTTTTTACTTGTGACCCCTGGGGTTCTGTCACATCAAAGAGTCCAGAGAGAATACACATGCACAGTTAGACTGTAAATTCTCAACCCTAATACTACCATCCAGCGGTGCCACGCCGAGAAACGATGATTTTTGCAGTTTGCGGTGCGCGCTACGAAGAAAACTTCCATTCTGAATGAATCGACACCCAGAGGCGGCCATCTTCACGGGCTCTGAAAGAAAAAAAACGGAATGTTCGTTGCACGGACGGTGGAAGCTCGGGTATTCCCATAACGCCTTGTTGATGCAAAATATTTTTCTGAAAAAATATTTAGAGCATGATTTCACTCGAAAAATAATTCTCAAGTCCGCTAAAAGATATTCCTGGTCAGTTTAGCACCTGTAGTATGCCAATCCAGGCCACCCACTGCCTTCATGTGTGATATTGCCCAAATGATGAACGTAAATTAATACTAAGTGGGCACATTTTTTATTTCGAATTTAAGACTCTAGTTTGTGACTGCAATAATGTCAAGGCCACAAATGCTAATTGTCGTCTAGAGTCCTACATTGAGAGCTCCTTTGAGGAAAGTTTTTAATCTTAAGAATGCATTCACGGATACAGTGTCCGTGTTGATTCTGGCACGAAAACACCCACTTGGAGTTGCATGGGACTGGCAAGCAACCATTTTATTTTTCTGGCATTGAAGGAAAATAGGACGTTTTACTGATAACTGGATATATGAACTAATCATGATACAATACACTTGGGAGGAAACCTGTGAACGGAAGGGTTTGCTGCATAAGTAATCTGGGGCTTGCACTGGGACATATCGAGCATCAAGCAATAGCATGTGGTAGCAGAGCCCTCGAGTAGGGAAGAGTTTGTTTTCCATTGAAAACTAAAGCGGATGGTTTGGTTTTACACTGAAGTCTATTTTCCTCACCTTATATCAATTTTATTTTTCTCAGAGAATGCCAACCACGTGACTAGGACAACACACTGACAGCATGACGCAAAATGGTTTAATGTCTGTGAGGGGTCTCCTTGCAAAAATAAGTTAACATAAAAAGCACTGCCTTAGAGTATGACGGTAATGAGCTTTTGAAGCAAGAGAAAAGTCGAATACACGTTTGAAAACTGTGCCTTGATTCCGGGATCAAACCTTAGCAAAGGGATGAAAGGATGTGGGTGTCTTGAACCAGTGAGGATCTCTGCCTTACTAGGACCATGCTGTTCTCAAAACACTTTCTAGTTCCACTTATTCCTAGTCACCCACAAAGGTACAAAAGCTCCCACCTTTCTGCTCGCCACCTTTATTTCTAGTCCCACCTGTTTCTTTCCCACACTTGTGGGAAACCTTGCACCTTTCTAATTGCCAACTTTCTTTCTATTTCCACTTATACCTCACCCACAATATAGAAAACCTGGCTACTTGCTACCTTTATTTCTAGTGCATATATTATCCGCCCACAGTGGTGTGTAACCTCACAACGTGTACTTGTCACCTTGATTTCTACTTCCAAAGCATTACTGGTATGCTAGCCATAGTCATACAAGGGAAGATTAGTTTGCTCATATTTAATGGTGACAAGGTGAGAACCCGGTAATAAAGGCTTACAATGTGAGTAATCGAACTATCTCCAGAGCCACTGATTCACACAGGCATGCTCACCCAGGAAAGATGCGTCAAATCAGGACTTAAACGCCAATCATTAAATAAATATCATTCCCTTTATGTGACCTTTACTGAACACTTTAAATATTTTTGACACTGAACACTTTAAATATTTTTGACGCGGACAAAGAACACCAACTCTGCTATGAGAACAACTATCCCCAAGGCATGATACTTTAAACTATAAAGTGGACAAAGGAGGATGGTTTGCCTAGACTAATAACAGAAATTTAGCTTCTGGCAACGATATTTCCTCTTCTCGTGGACTGAAATTCAGAGGCACTAGTTGCAGACTGGCTGTTCTGTGTTGCTAATTTACCACCTCCCAAATCTTCTATGGTGTCAGACAGGTGGCAGCAGAGAGTGCTGTATCATCATCTCAGAAGAATAAACTAAATCAAGTTTGGTGGAGGTATGAAAGCGAGTTCACAGGTGCGTGCTGTGGAAGGAGCGCAAAGGTGTGATATCCTGTTATTCCTCCCTCGCTATTAAAGCACGAGTCCCCGAGTCGGTCCACAGTTGTAAAACCACCTTCTATTGGTGAAGGCACTCAAGAGGATGGAACCGAACTGGTGCTGGGCTGCAGCCAGGTGCAGAATACATGAGGAGCAGCCACCTGGAAGGCCCTGCAAGTGCAATATCAGTACAGCACTGGTGACCTGTTCCATACCAGAGAAGATACTCTCAAGAAGTAACCCGCCGACACGACTGTAGAAGCAGCCTGGATATGCAGTCTCACCAGTCCACACCATGCTAGTAATTACAGGAAAAGTCACCATTTTAAGTCTCAAAATAACCCGGGGGAGGGGGGGCGAGAAGGCCATTTCCTGTTAACTTTTTTTTCGTGCAAATGTGATCTTAAGCACAACAGCATGTTCATGGGTAACAAGTGTATTCCTCAGACATGCAAACAAGAATGTATGGGAATTTGACAATCAGTCAACAGAAGAATAGGAAATCACAAACTAGAAATGGTAGTAAAATGTAGATATTTAGGAGTAATATCGGACCAGGAGATGGAATGGCTCCCTATGATAGTCAGGGCCTACTCAGCTAAAGAAATCTCTTTAGCAATCTATGGCTGACCAGTATAGCTTCCAACTTCCACCAAATCTGCAGAAAACTTCTAAAGATTCCACTTGGTGAAGCAGTTTGTTATTGCATCAAGAGAATCAATAGAGGTCATATGATCAGAACTCAATTTGATATACATTATAATACACGCATAATTCGAATATTTAGTTTTTTACATCGTCATTTCCAGAGTGAGCGTTTGAAGGGTTTGTATTGCATTGAAGTGATGGATACTTATAGATTCTAATAAGGTCAATTTAACAATATATACTAAATCTTTAAGGACTTGTGAATATAAAGAGATTCTGGATCAAAGCACATCTGAAATCAAACTGGGATGAGGTGTAATGCGGTGGCGCCTGCCACTGTAAAGTGATATATATATTTTTTCCTGCTCAAGCGATTCTAGCAATAATTACTAGAGTGCAAATCTTTTACCAATACAAAAATCCTTCCCTACAAAGGTAATCTGTGAGATTTAATGTAACAAAATCGGACTGCAGGCTTTAACATAGTTCAACAAGAATCCACCTTGAAAGGCCTTGTGATGTTTACATTTGTTACATAGTAATACATTAGGTCCACTGCCTTTGTAGTTTCTTTATGTAGCAAACTGAGCAGACTTATGACAGCTGAAAAACCTTTTCCTAGTAAAGAAATCAGGCCTTTAACTATTATCTTTGGCTTATAGCAGTATTGTTGGTTAATCACCATAACCAACCCAGGCCTACTATATTGGACTTGAGCTTTACCACAAGTAACCAACACCAGGAACAACAGCATAAAATGCTAATCTGTGAGATTCCATGTTACAAATACATATTTGAAGGCTTTAATACAATCCTCACGATTAAATGGCTGTTAACATATGTGTTCACCCTCAATACCTCAGGCCTATTGCCTTTATCATAACTTTTCATAAGAAACGATCGGGTCTATAACCTTAACTAGTGGTTTGTCACCGTACCTAACTCAGAGTTGGGCACAAGCTTTACCATGAGGCAACCACCAATTATCTCGGAATTAAATGACAAATATGTACAAAATTACAGTTAAAACATAAATACACCCCTAAGAGGGCCTAATAAGGAATATCAGTGTGCATCCTCAATGCCCACATTTAGTTTGGGTGTGTCGCCAACACCAAAATCCTAGCCTACTACAGTAATCTGTTAGATTCCATGTCATTTGATGTCTGCCTACAGGCTTTTGCACATTTTATTAATATACACCCTGAAAAGCATATTGCCTCGAACATAAGTTTTACACAATACGCAAGTCAGGCCTACTGGCCTTGTCATAATATTTCATAATAAGCAGATCAAACTTTTGTAATCGAACATAACTACAAACCTTGCCACTAAACTTTGAAAGGTTATCAATGGCTTGGTAATATAACAGGCCTATTCAACTGCACATAAACTGGTAACCATTATGCATATAGTTACACAATGACAGCTATGTAAACAATACAGTTTGCAAAACAATACAGAACCCCTCTCAATAGGGCCTAACAATTATCACCACATTGAAACCCCTCAGGATTTGTCGGACTGGGTGACCAACACCAAAACCCTTGCCTACTACAGTAATATGAGAGAATACAGGATTACATGTAACAACATACCTATCTATAGCTGGAAGGCCAACTGGCTATAACAAATGCTTTTCACAATTAGTTGGGCCTTCTGCCTTTGCTATATTGTGTCATAATTGGATCAGGCAAATAGCCATGATCAATATCTTGCCATCATAACCAACTTAGTTCTGCTAAAATGAGTATAAATGTTGCCATAGTCCAAAAACTGCAATACAAGCACTCTTTTTAGAGGAAGCACACAACTGCAGGCCAATCAAATCTTGTACTCAGCAAATATTGTACTCAGGGAAACCGGCATGTGGGTCGAGCCCAATCACTCTCTCATTTGTACTCTGAAATCTCTTGTTTGTTGATCACATCAAGTCGGACAACAGCAGTGCGGTCATAAAAAGATAGAAATTATATTGGAGGAGGCAACACTGTACATGAAATATGCTTCACAGGCACACAATAACAAAATTGCTCTAGCTAATTACTTTGCACCCACTTCTACTAATTTGAAAACATGTAAAAAAAATTTGGGGTAATAAAAAAAATAAAAAAATAAAAATAGTAAATGGAAAGAGACTGGTTTAACAAATAGCAGTAAACCAGTCTCCGATTAAACAAATAGCAGTAAACCAGTCTCCGATTAAAAAACTGTTTAAGGCCTGAATCAAAAGCCTTACTGTGCACAGAGCTCAAATCCCCATTGAAAAACCGAAGTTATTGGCCCCTGCAGAAAGCTAGCTTTCATGTTGGAAGTGTGGTAATGAAGCATGGGTCTAACAAATAGTAAACATGCATGCATGCATGTCCAGAAGAGTAACAGACAGCAATGACGGAAAGAAGCATGTTATGTAGAGGGGAGACCATACTTATTTTGAGTATTTAGCTAGCGTATTTTATTATTTTGACTCGCGCCAACATGTCCATGCCCACCACCTTGCAGCACTGAATGAGACGCGCAGCTATTTAACTAACCCCCGATTAGAGTGGGAGTGGCACATTACCCCTCGGAGGTCTGTTAAATATGGTCTTAGCTGGTTTATCTCGGGTGGGCTTATCCAATTTATTTGTGCAGTCCGGGTCCTTATCAATGGGAGAAGTAATATAGTTACAACATTCCTCCTTAAATACGTGCGCTCCAGAGCCTGGGCCCTAGAATTCTGATTTGCATTCATGAAGGATTTTAGATCTGGCCGAGAGAGCTTTAGGTACACAGTCTGCTTTATCCAAAAATAAAATAAAAATACATACTAAATGCACACACACAGGAGCTATAAAGCAGCCCAACTTCATCCATTAGTCTGGGGATGGGCCCTCTTTTTAATTAGGTTCGTATTTCTGTTTAAAAACCCATAATCTTTTGTCATCACCCAACTTGCGGACTCCAATAATTACTACAAACAATAGGAAACCATACTTAGACTTTCTGCAAAACAATCCTTTAGGTGACAATATCCACAAGAGGAGGAAAGCGGTTACCCATCGTCCCACATTCCAGTGAAGGATGGAAAAGTCTGATGGAAATGTTACTTATTTAAAAGGAAAATGTGCCGCTCACGTAGTATGATCTACGCAATGTCGGGCCATATTTTATTCCCTTCGTGTTTGTCTCGGGAGGCGAGTTTAAAATAGTTAACTCGAAGCCGCTATATAGCATTATGGAAACACTCTGTTTAGCAAATTTTTAGCACATCAAGTGTTCATTATTTTTTCAATACTGAAACCGCATCTATAATTTATTAATGAGAGATCTGTCAGAGAACTATCGAACATTTAGGGGTAGATGGGTTGTCAACATAGAAAACATATTTCACATAAAGTAGCAAGGATGTTCCCATCGTGTACTAGCTAAAACACAATAAAACTCCCCTTAATTAAGTCTGAAAAAGAAAGACGGGAGCAATAACAGCTACATATAGCTACAAGGGGGAACAACAATTTTGTAGCTAATGTGAATAAAATGCTAGAGACATATTGCAAAACATAGGCTAATGTAATAAGGTCTTGGGTGCTTTACATCATGCTCAGATGATGCAATCATTTAGGCCCAAATGAGTCATCTTACATTAGCGGCATGACAACAGCAGAATGATGGGCCATTGAACAGACACTCTTGTTGCCGGAAACTATGATGGATCATTTTGCTACTGAAATGGGTTTCTATATTGATCCGACACAGGGGTGCGTTTATGAAGCCAGCAACATTTTTTTTAACACTTATTACATTATTGCAGGAGCAGTCACAATTAAGTTACCAACCTATACATCAACAACAGGCCACCATTTTGGAACACCACTCTTCACACACACTGCATGCAATGTTATTAATGTGTGTTTTACAGTTGCCTCAGACTTAACATTTTTCATAACCCTAAGTGCCTCACATTACATTTCGTTTTGGTTTTTTTAACACTTAACACTCAAGTCAGGATACCACTGTCCTAAAATTATACACTATTTCTTTTTTTTAAAACAGATTTTATTTGTCAAAACGTCACATATGACACAGAGCTCTGCGACCCAGAGACAACTGCCACATTAAGATATATAAATTTAATATGACCATTTTTCATGAGATTTCAGGAGAAGATGAAATGCGATACAAATAAAATCAGAACCCCAGAACAGCAACCCCACCCCCCACCCCCAGCGCACTGTCATCTATTCCAGAGCAACATATATCACTTTCAAAAACCGCCATTGTACCATGTAAAACGAAGCATCTGTCCTGCCTATATGCGGCAGAAAGGGCATAAGTTAAAACAGAACAGGAGAAAAATAACAGCAAAAGATATGGAGCTCATATTGGGTCTCGGCTCCGATCCCCCGTGGCAGCTCAAGCTCCAGGGCCCGATAGTCAGCCCAGCACCTCCAGATCTTGAAGTGCTTCCGGGGACACCCCCTGGCCTCAAATATTGGAATCTCCAGACCCATACAAAAGTCTAAACCGTTTTTCCATGCAGAGACAGAGGGAGCAACTGCTGCCTTCCAAGCCCTTGCGATGTCCCTCTTCGCCGGGGTAAAGCCCAGGAGCATAAGATGGCGCTAGTAAATATTGCCCCGATCCCTTCCATCACATGCAGGAGGACCAGCTTCGGCAAATTGGGAAGCTCCCACCCCAGCACTTCAGAGAGACAGGTCAGCACCCCCCTCCAGGATCTTGCTAATGCAGTGCAATGCCAGACAGTATGCAACAGAGTCCCATCCTCATGTTCGTACCGGAGACACACCGGGTAGGCCACTAAACCCACCCTCCAGAGCCTGACTCTAGTATAATATACTCGATTGAGGTACTTGAATTGGATTTGCCGTAGGCTCATCGCGATGGCTGCTCCTCGCGTTGACACTAGAGCCTCTGTCCAGTCTTACTCCTCCATCTGACCCACATCACCCTCCCAGGTCTCCCTTAAACGCTGCAGTGAAGGGGAACAATGTGTAACTAAGGACTGGTAGATTTTAGAGATCTTGTGATCATGGAGGTCCCCCATAAATATCTTGGCTTCCACCGGGCTGAACTCCGCCAGCGATTCCAATCCCTCCAAGCTGGGAGAGATAGCATGCCGGAACTGTACATACTTAAATTGGGTTTTCAGCATCTGAAAGTCTTTCTGGATATCCTGGAAGGATTTCAAAACTGGACCCCACATGACATCGCCCAAGGTGGAGATCCCAATATTATCCCAGTCGCGGAACCCAGGTAGAGCCGCCAGGTGTGGAAAGCGGCCATTATGCCAAAGTGGAGTCTCCCGAGTCAGTCTGTTCCACCAACCCTTCCACTGCCTCCTTTAAAAAAGAAGTGAAAGCGATTCTCATGGCTAAATTTACGTGAATTTACTGACTTGCTACTGTATTTTAATTACTAGTTCCGTTTTTGAGCTCCGTATGCTATTCGCTAGATTTTACCTCTCGGAGTTTCATATATCTGTATCACTTATATCTGTGTTTGCTATGTCTACTCTTGCTTCCTACATCTGATATGTAAAGCGCTCTGATACCCGCAAGGGTCTTGTTCGCGCTATATAATACCTTCAAAATAAATAAATAAATCCCATCCTCCGTAGCGCCTGCATCCAGATCTGAAAGACAAACCGTGAAGCCGACGGTAAGGAGCGTCTGAGCGGAGCAGAGTAGAGAATCGTATGCAGGGTGTGGTCTCTCATACACCGTCGTAGGCCGGATATGTCCTGTCCACATACCACCACTCGTTTAATACGAGTCGGTGCGATGTCATATAATAAGACCAGACATCTGAGGTTGCCAATCCCCCGCAGTATGTAGACTGAAAGCAAGTCTGTACCGCCACCCTAGCCGCCCCACCATCCCAGAGGAACTGGTCCAAGGCTGCGTTCACCTGATGGAACCACCACGGGGGAATCGGGTATGGATGATTCTGCAGTTGGTACAGTAGGCGCGGGAGCGACACAATCTTAAAAATGGCTGACCAGCCATAGATAGACAAGGGCATGTGAGACCAGGTCTTGATATCCTCATGCACACGATCCTATACGGGTGCCAAGTTCCGATCCCAAGCCGTGATGGGAGAGTCAGACAAGAACACTCCCAAATATTTCAATCCCCCATGAACCACCTGCACAGACGACGCCCAGGAGCAGAGCGCGCCCGCGGTTACCCAAGACCCACAGGGTAGATTTCCGAAGGGTTCATATATAGGCCCGAGGTTTCCCCAAAGATCTGCATTATGCCCAGCAGATCTGCATTATGCGCAGCAGCCGGGGACCCATCCTATCCAAATTGGTGAGGAAGACCAGCACATCGTCGGTGTACAGTGCTATACGATCAGACAAACCGTGTGCCCATTCAAAACCGGACACCTGAGCGCCCATCCGTACCCAAGCGGCCAGGGGCTCCATTGCCAGCGCAAATAAGTAGGGGGATAATGGACACCCATGCCTGGTACCCCGCCCAACAGAGAAAGTAGAGGACACAGAGCCCGCCACTCGCACCGACTGTTAAGTCTGTATAAAACAGGGTTAAATACGACATGAATCGAGGTTCTGTGTTCAACCTTCGCAAGAGTGCAAATAGGTGTACCCAGCTTAAAGAGTCGAATGCCCTGTCCATATCCGCCAGCAGGAGTGCTGCTCGTTCCCCCAACCCCTGGACTGTCGTCACTACAACATACCACTGCAATATGTGCCCGTTGAATATTGTTGCGGGTCACGCCTTGGGGCATAAACACGGCCTGATCTGGATGTACGAGCGAAGATACATGGGGTCGGAGATTATTTGCAAATGCCTTGGCCAAAATCTTGGCCTCGACGTTCAGAAGGGACATAGGGCGGTAAGAGGCGTGGTGCTCGGGTGCTCTGCCAGGCTTGTGAAATACTACTACCTCCGCGTGTCTGCAATCACTGGGCAGTCTACCCCGGTCCCTGGTCTCCTCCACCACCACCCCGCGATAGTGGGGCCACAACTGCAGAAAGTATTTGTTAAAGAATTCGCTCGGGAACCCGTTTGGGCCCGGAGCCTTGCCAAGATGCAGATCCCCCAATGCCTTCCCCAGTTCTTCCTCTGTGAGTGGGCATTCTAACTTGGGCTCCCGTGCTTCATCAGAGAGCGCCTTGGGCGGGAGGTCGTCTAAAAAACGACAGATGACTTCTGCTGATAGGCATTCCTTCTCAGCGTAATACTCAGCGAAGCTGCCAGCAATTGCCGACGCATCAGAAAAAGGTGACCCATCCGGCCCTACAATGCCTCGTAGAGCATGGGGCCGAAGTGAGCCCTGACAATCTATGCAACAGCTTGCCAGATTTGTCACACCACTGATAAATCCCGCTACGGGTAGCCAGCCACGCCTGACGAGCGTCATCTAGAAGAATATGAGAGTATTCCTGCTGTGCCAGCAGCAACTGGCAGCGAACCAGTCTCCCCCCTCTTCCCCGCGTCGCGCCTCTAGCCAGAGAATAGCAGCCTCCTCCCGCCGGCACAAGGGCCTCTGTACACAATTTACGGGACGCTACACAAAAAGAGATGTCTACCCCCGAATAGTGGGCTTCATTGCCTCCCACAGAGTCGCAGCCCCTCGAACCGAGCCAATGTTAATCACCAAGTACTGATCAATGGCATCCTTCAACCGTTCCCTATAGTCCTCCTTCTGGAGAATCCAGGCCGAGAGGCACCACCGTAAAGGCACACAGGCCCCACCGGCCCGTAGAGTGAGGGCCACCGGCTAATGATCTGAAAGTCCCCGTGGGAGAATGTCAGCCGTCACCACCCTGCTGTCTACTGCCCGTGGAACAAATAAATAGTCGAGACGAGAGAAGGAGTCATGGACGGCCGAGAGGTAGGTGTAGCCCTGCGTCGTACCATATGACCTGCACCATGGGTCGACCCAGTCCAGACACGTTGCTAGGGAGTAGAATTTAGTAGGGTGACAGACTTCTAGCAAACCCCCCCGGCTTCCACCGATCTCTGGCCATATCCATCACATCATTCCAATCACCACCAACAGCTAGGCCCTTGTGTATGTCTGCCCACAAGGTCATAATTTTCTCTGCCAGCCCCCCAGGACAGAGGCGGGAGGACATATACTCTATTTAAAACTAAGGTATCTCCACCCACCGTACCCTGCACAAACAGGTATCTGCCCTGAGTGTTCCCCAAGTCTTCACGTGTGTATGCAACGCTACGATGTATCAGAATAGCAACCACCCGGGACTCCCTCACGAACCCGTAGTGAAAAACATGAACAAATCCGAAGTGCTGAAAACGCAGCGCTTTCGTCCCCATAAGGTGGGTCTCCTGCAACATCAAGACGTCAGTGTTAGCGCGCTTGGCCTGCTTCAGAATAGCCCCACGTTTGAGCTTGTCTAGTGCCCCTCTAACATTCCAGCTGAGGACCGGGAGGAACCCAGAGGCCCCTCCGTGTACTATCGAACATTACTACCCTGTACAGGCCCCATGGAGGTCAATGGCTTCATCAACAAATCTCCATACACACTGACAGACTCCGGAACACTAACGGACAATGCATCTACAAAACAAAAAAACAAAAAAACCCAACCCAACAGTCATACACTTACTATTTTACTATGTTCGTATGTTAACTAAAAACAAAATGGAGATACATTTTTACTGAATTTTATTTTTTTCTAATCACCCACTGAATATGGAACTTGCCTTTCACTGATAATAAAGTAACTGTTATAGCATAAGCTGTGTTCTCATTCTACTTTTAAAATTTTACTCGGCTGTAAAAGGCTGCTGCTAAATACCAATACTTGGCAACCAGTAAAATACAACAAAATCTCATGTTAAACTAATACCTCTGAGCAAACATCTGAAAATACAGGTGAAATTCGGATCAGTGAATTGATGAAAATGTAAACTGCTAAATGATCCTGGCGGACATCTTTTATTTTCAAGATTCCTAAATAAAATTATTGTGTAGTTTATTAAGCAACAATTTGTACAGGATATGATCAGTTGCTGGATTCTTTTGTTGACGGATACCCACCTCTGGCCCTGTTGTTTCGGATCTTCAGAACTCAGGGCAGAAGATAAAGTGGCGGGAAGGCAGACAGGTGCCCCACGTTCCATTCCAACTAGAACTTATACCTTATACATGCACTCGCAGATCTTCAATATGCAAAACTGGCGACACTAAGCGTGCTTTCCAATGGTGGAAGATGCCCTACAGCTACTCAGCATGTAGCTGCCACTCGTGATTTGCCAGACGTCTGCTCTGTTTGCCTGCCCTTGCATTGAGGGACCCTGCAAAGACATTTGCAACACCCCCTGGCACTCCTGCCATCTCCAGAGACACAATGCCTCTTGGTACAGGAACCTGGAACTCCACCCAAGCCTCTTACCACATGTGTTTTTTTTTCCACGGAATTTTATATAGTGCGAACTTGACCCAAAGGTATGGGGTAACAGAGTGCTTTACATGGGTACGAGTTGCTTACACAAGGGCACATTCATTTTTGTTAGGCACAGGGAGATTAAGTGAATTGCCCAGAATCACAGAATGTTCAGCATCATTGCAGAGACTCGAACCCGGTTCCCCAGATTTGGGATCGACCACCCTAGACATAAGGCTACATCCTCCCCCCAGTGTTGTTGTCCGTGAGAACCTGAAATCAGCATCACTTGGAGGCAGGAAGACTGACGGGCCTGCAGCTCCAGAAGGCTGGTGTGGAGCCAACTCTCAACTGGAAACCAGTCTTCTGATCTTTGCCTCACCCAGGTGACCCCCAACCTAGCAGTGATGCGTCAGTGTTATGTTATAAATTTTTAAAGCACAATGGTTACTCCAGACAGAGCGACCCAAGGCTAGGATTGCCCAATACAAACATCCGCCAGAGAGAAAAATCCTCTTCTGTTTCTGCAGTTTAGACTTGAGCCATGAACATGTGGCCAGAAGCAGTCTCTGGTCAGCCTTAACAACCAGGTTTTAAGTTTCTTCCTGAAGGCAGTTTCTAGGGTTTCCCATCTCAGGTGGAGGGGCAATGTTACACAGCTTTGAGGCCTGGAAGCCAAAGGAGCATCCAACCAGACGAGTTCTTTTCAGGATGGGAACCGCCAGCACAGCGACCATCAACCTGAGATTTCGACTGGGTTGGTAGGGTCTCACTAAGGAGAAAAGGTACTGGGGCCTCTACCATAAAAAATGTTTGAACAAAGACATGGCTTTAAAAGATATTCTTATTCTCAGTTGTAAGCAGTGTTATTTATCAAAGTCCAGGCCAGAGGGTGCACATTTCTAAAGATCCAACAACAGGCATGCTGTCGCATTCTGCACTCTATGCCGTTTTTGTAGTCTGTCCTGTGTGGCTCCGATAAAGCGTATGTTGCAATTATCAAGTCTGAACATAGAGCTTGGAGTGTTTTCCTGGTGGCTAAGTGGAGAGGGCGAATGATTTTTAACGTTTTAAGAGTGGCACAATATTTTCCGGCCACGTAGGATATTTGATTATCAAATGTTAGATTATTGTCAAACCAGATTCCTAGATTTTTTGCTTTGGGTTTAGGGTCTGGAGCAGGAGCGCATCAGGCCACCAGGTTGATGACCAAACAGAGGGTTGTTTACCAAGTACCTCTGTTTTTTTGGTGTCAAGCTTAAGGAAGCTCCTGTTCATCCGTTCTGCACGTTCCACCAGGCAGGATTTAAATTGAGATGCAACCCTATCCTCCTCCTGGAAGAAAGTGACAATAAGCTGCGTGTCATCTGCATAAGACACAATGGTCACATTGCGGGGGGGGGGATGGTCGCATGCACAGTTTGAACAAAGTAGGGCACAACGTAGAGCCCTGAGGCTCCCCCTCTAGCAGAGGTAGCACTTCTGATGAGAAGGGGCTTTGAACTACCTGAAAGGTGCGGTTCTGGAGAGGATATCAGCCACCTCAAAGTTAAACTCCCGACACCACAATTCCCTAGCCGTTCTAGCAGAAGGCCATGGGATACGGTGTTGAATTCTGCAGGGCGGTCCAGCATTATTAGTGCCGCTGTTTGACCCAGCCGGCACAGTGTTTAAGAGACTCTAAGACCAGTAGTAAGGTTGACTGTGTTGTACTGGACCCGAAAACTAGATTTTGTATCATGCAATAAGTTATTGGTCTCTATGAAACGTATCAGTTGGGCATTGACATGCTTCTCAGCAACTTTCGATGAGGGAAGCAGCGAGATGGGCCTAAACTTTTCCAATAAAGACAGATCTAATGATGGTTTTTAGGAGCGGCTTGATAATAGCAGGCTTCCATTTCGAGGGAAAAACACCAGTTGAGAACAAGATATCCAACAGACTGTTCAGAATTGTCTGCATCCCCTGAACCAGAATCCAGCATGGGGCCTGGTCAGATGGGGATCCTGATTTTACCTTGATAAAGAGAGTCTGAATATCATCTAAGGTGGTGATAGAGTAACTAAGAAGGCCTTCTTTAGAAGATGGAGCGTCAAACCAGGCCTCTTGGCACTGAAAGTCTATCGCTGTCTCTGGAAAGGGATCCGATTTTTGCGACTTTGTTGAAAAAGTGGGCAATCAAATTGAAGTTCTCTAAAGTCACCACTGAGAGCAGTGGGAAGGGAGAGTGGCCTATCATACGATAAACTACGGTCGATCAACCACCACTGGAGATCATGAGCTGGATCCCTTGAGATCTGGACAGTGCCTCAAATTTTGGGACACCAAGTTCCACTAGAAGGTTCACATATGCCACCTAGCGTTATTGGCAAGGAGAATACACAAGGTTAAGAGGCCACGATGCCTCAAAAACTGGATCTAGGATAAAGCCTGAAACATCAGGATGATAACTTGAAGTCTTGGACTCTTTGCTGTTGAGGAAAAGCCATGACTTCCACCACATCTAGTACCGACCCAATGAACAGAAGCCCCCAGAGAGGGAGTCGGGAGGAACTTTGGCGAATTTATGGAGAACCTAAATGATGTAAGTAGTTCTACTGTCATCCAGATGTGGACAGTCACCAACTTCAGCAAGCTAGCCTTAAGTTAGCCTTAAGCTAGCCTTAAGTAGTCATCGAGGTATGGTAATATAGTGATAACCGACCTCCGAAGATGAGCAGTAACCAAAACCATCACTTTCGCAACCCTCCAAGGGGTGCCAGAGGGCAAAGAGGAACACAGTAAACTGAAAATGCTCCTGGTCCACCTTGAACAACAGGTAACACGTTTGGAATTATATGGGAGGTGTATGAATAGAAGCATCCTCCAATTCCAAGAACACCATCCAGTCGCCAGCGTACAAAGCAGAGAGGACATGGGCCATAGTAGAAGTCTTAAATCTGTCCTTCCATAGGAAAGCATTGAGAGAGCATAGGTCCAGGATAGGCCTGAGGTAGTCATCCTTTTTTAGAACACGGAAACAATGAGAGTAACAATGTCCATCTTTCTCAGAGCCTGGTACTTATTGCACCTTTGGACAGCAATTTGCACAGCTCCTGTAGGACAATGGGGAGGTGTTTTTGCGAAAGCAATCAATCAGTATTTGTTGAGTGCCGTTATTGCCGGTGGGGGGGGGGGGGGGGGAGGGGGTTGAGGTGGAGTGATGCTGGTCCAACTGGAGAGGTCAAGGACAAGTCTGGCTGTGGTGTTCTGGATGGTCTGTAGTTGTTTGAGCAGCTGGGTAGTGGATCAGGTGTAGAGTGCATTTCCGCAACCTAGTTGGCTGGTGATGAAGGCTTGGGTCTCTGTGTTCCTGGTGTTGAAGGGGATTCTCCTGAAAATCTTAAAAAGCGTGCAGAGGGCAAGGAAGCATAAGGAGGCAACTGTGTTGACCTGGCACTTCATGGAGAGGTTACTATTCCAGATAACGCAGAGGCTGCTTGCGTAGTTGGTGGGGGTAGGTAGGGCCCGAGGGCTCCCATGTGTCGTCCCATCTGGAGGTGCTCTTTCCGAAGATGAGAACTTCGGTTTTGTCAGTGTTCAGTTTCAGGCAGTTGAATTTCTTCCAGTCGGCGAAGTTGGTTATGGTGTTCAGGAAGTCACGTTTGCTGTTGATGCTGTCTTCAGAGAAGGAGAGGAAGAGTTATGTGTAGTCCACGTACGAGATATTGTTGATTCTGTGAGAGCTGACGATGTTGGCCAGTGGGGTTATGTAGGCGTTGAAGAGGGTGGGGCTGAGGGACGATCCCTTGGGGACTCCGCAGATGATGATTTTGGGCTCGGAGGTGAATGGAGGGAGGTGGATTCTTTGTGTGCACCCTATGAGGAAGGACAAGTCCACTTGAGGGCGTTTCCCTTCGGTGCATTCAGGTGTGAGAGGAATATTCCATAAGTAGGAAAAAAAGGTGGGGCATAGCCGTTTTGAATAATTTGCAAGACCATCTGTCTGAAGTAATGGAATGCCTACTCAGGGGAAAACGGTGGATCCTGTCTTCCACTTTGAGGGTACGATCCACAAATGCAAAGTAAAGTGATTTGCTGGGGGTGTAGCAGGAGAGAGAGAGAGAGAGAGAGAGAGAGAGAGAGAGTTGAAAGAATCATGCCCCAGCTGGTATGCATGTTTGCTGGATCTGCATCTACAAAAGGACAGGGTTGCCTACTGAAACACTGGGTAAGAAGGCGGACATTGTCTGAATGCAACCCCCTGAAGAACCTCTGAATTTCCAAAAATGGTGCATATGTTGCTTTGCAGGAGGCAACAGTCCCCAGGAACACACTGTAGCACTAAATCTTAAAAGTGTTACAATTTGGAGTTTGCTTGCTCATCACAGAGGTGGGAACCATCAATGGGCATGTCCATCACCGAAGTCTGCACATCCCTGGGGAATCCAGAGGACCTCCTCCGGACATTCAGACAAAGGTTCACGCTGGAACCAACTGCTCTGCAAAGTTAATTTTGGTGTCCAAACCAACAGGGATAACATTTTGCCGCATCTTACCCATAATGTATTGTCAGGGCCGAGGAGGCTCTATGGCCTTCTGGGACTGCTGGCAAGATTTCACTTGCCATGCCCTAAAGCGCATGGGTGCAGTGACCTAACAGGCAGACAAAGACACCGCAATATCAAACTGGCTGAAGAAAACGTGTTTGTCAAAGACATCAATCCTCTTAGATTCCCTATCGAGAAGAAGTGCAGGGGAATGTATTCAGATTAACTTTACCAGTCCAGATATGCAAAGGAGGGTGCTCTGGAGAGGGATGCTTGGTGAGAAATCTCAGGTCACCAGTTGTCAGTCAAGGATGTCTCGCCACATGCTTCTTCACAGGCAGACAAGAACCAGGTTTAAACCAGTTAGCCAACAGCTGCAAAGCAACAGATGCACAAGATTGGAAGCATGATCCATTATATCGATTTGCTCTTTTGTAATTTTGTGTTGTAACATCGGTCAAGCTCAGGCAGATGTCGGTTTGGGATCTGGCATAGGTGTCAGAAAGGGTCATCTTACAGCACCATCAGCATTGGGGCAGCAGGAATAGGAGTGGATGATGGGGCTGGCATTCAAGTCTACACCAGAGTCGGTAAGGGCCAGGTAAAAAGTTTCAAGGGGGCTGACGGAGCCAAGGGACTTCCTGCTGTCGGTAACTCAACTGGAGGTCCCTGAGGTTTCTTGGGGCCCGAAGGCACAGAAGTAGCCAGAATTACGCTGAATTTATGTGCATATCTTCCTTGAAGTACTCAACCTGCCACAGTGTATACAACTGCCAGGGAAACTCTGGGTGTGTCAGGATCAGCGTAGAAATCTGCTCAGCTGATATTCAGGTCCACTCTATCACTTCCAGGGCGGCCTGGAACCAGTGTGGAGCACACACCACCAAGTAGCGGCACACAGGAGCACTGCTATACACAAAAATCACTAGATCCAGTCTGGCACCTGGGAAATAATCTACAGTGAGTAATCTGTGGTCAGAAGTACCTGCCAGAAAGACTGGAACCTTTCACTTTAAGGAAGTCCTGTAAAACCCTGCACAAAGGTGAGAAATGGTCCAGAAGCTAAATATCCTAACAATTATTTTTGATGAAAAGATCTTAGCAGGATTTTGGAAGGGACAGGCACCCCATGCGGAGGACAACTCCACTTTCATCCACTCAAAACCATTAATATCGCTTCCCTCTTCCAATTGTTTAAGGACCAGGCCCTCAGGAAGACACACCTTTTGTCTGAAAGTGGGTTATTGTTAGGGGCAAATGTAGGTCTGCCACTGGCAATAAGGCCATTAACACATGGTAGGACTCAACATAGGTCTTAGAAAATTATTCCTATGCTTAACCCTTGGTAATGTGGCTGCGAGCAGACAGTTATGTAAGGCATTCAAAAACACCATTTCAGTAAATAATCAAGACACAACACATAATAAAAATCCAACACCAATTTATAAAAATAGGGAATATTTTTATCTTTAAAATGACACCAAATCGACAAAATCCAAAGTAGGGAACCGGAGATATGAATTTTCAAAGATTTAATAAAATATAGCACCCAGAAGATTATACAACCATATTGTCATGCCTGCTCGCAATAGACAGGACCAAAGTCAAAGTTTCAGGCCAGGCGCAATGGAGCCCTGAACGGCTACAGCTCCCGGCAGGTCCCGGTTTCTACCTTTACACCTAGAAACTTTTCTGGAGCTTTTCTTCCTGAGGGTCTTCAAATCTCCCAGCCAGCAAGGATCCGGTGAGGGTTCGCTGGCTTGACTTGTGGTGAGGTCCCAGTCAACTTCCCTGGAGCGGACTTAGAAAATATTTCAAGATTGCTTCAGGGGGACAACCCAGAAATCCAGGCCGACACGCGATGAAAGGCAGGCGGCTTGGCTCTCACGGTTGCTCCCAGTCATCTTTTCTATGAGCGGACTTCGAAACTTTTCTGGAGCTTTTTCTCGTGGGGTCTCTCGATGCTCCTCATGTAGCCGGATCCGGTGAGGGTTCGCCGGCTTCAGATTTCTCTTAGTCCCGGTCAATCTCTGGAAGTTGAAGGTATGGAGCTTTTAGCAGGACGAACCTGGATGGCTTGGCCAGCTCGCGGTTGAAGGCAGACAGCCTGGCTGGCCAGGTTGAGTCGGTTCCTCTATGGGGCTTTTTTTCAAAGTTGCTCCAAAGTTCTCCAAACTTCTTGAACTTCTTCCTGAAGTTCCCCAAGGGGTCCCAAAGTGTCTCAGACTTACTCCAAGGGTCTGGAAGCTCCAAGATGGTCCTTGAAAGTTGAGGACGTCAGTTCCCACAATCCACTGGTACAAAACCCTTACAAATCCACTGATGGTTCTCCAAGGTGTAGGTTTAGTTGGTGATGCTCCAGTTGAGCTCTTTTAACCTGTAGCTTTTAGGGAGTCCACTCTTTAGTTCTTTTTCAGAAAAATAATCCACAGGGCTGTAGTTTCAGATGGTGCAGTTTTCAGAGGTCAGGCCTTAGAAATCTTTGCACAGCAAAACTTCTCAGCAGGGCTCTTCTTGCTTCGGTAAGTTTCAACCAGCAGATCTGGAGAGCTCTGCCCCTCTCAGATACTTATTCCAAGTTCTCTGGGTCATACAGGAGGTCACTTCTGACCAATGGGAGCAGGGTAACAACTCAAAGTTATAACCACATCCTGTAGAGTGCTGCATTATTTTGTCCCCGATGGCATCAAATCTTCCAAGTCCATATTTCCAGCAAGGAGGTAAGAGCTGGCTAAACACACCCCTAGGATAGCTAATGTACTTAGACTCTTCCCCCTGCATCTGCTCATACCTTCCTTAATCCTACCATCTGCCTGAGGTGGTAAGTTCAGAGCTGTAAATGACAGTGGCCTCTGCTTTCCTCTTTGAAGACCATGGTTTACTACTCCTTCCTCTGGCCTGGCATTCCTGTGGAACAGCACACTGCCCTCCCAGCAGAGCTG
This sequence comes from Triturus cristatus, assembly GCF_964204655.1. Lineage (NCBI taxonomy): Eukaryota > Metazoa > Chordata > Amphibia > Caudata > Salamandridae > Triturus > Triturus cristatus. The sequence goes on from NC_140583.1 coordinate 358,808,574, forward strand.
GTGAACCCCAGGGGCTCTTTATCACCTCTACAAGGCAGCCTGGCTAATCCACTTAACTCTGACCAATCAGGGCAGACCACTGGAAGGCTGAATTCGGACTTAGAAACAAGGTGGTCTTATAACTTCTTGTATGTACACTTTAGGAGAAATTCAACAATATGATATTGTTGGATTTAATAATACCATTCTGGGAAGTCTTTGAATGGCATTTCTATCCCTATCCTATCCATAGTTATTACTCAATAACTTCCTACCATGTTAACCTATAACAGAGGCTTTGCAATGGCAACAAGCATTGAAAATGCAATAGGCCTCGCCTTTTATTAAGTTAAAGCCATTTGCTTTGCTATATAATACCATTAGCAAAGCAAATGGCTTTAACTTAATAAAAGTCTCGCATTTATGCGAGTTTGAGCTATTGAATTTGCAAATAACAATGCCTTTTATTTTGGTTTTGTTATTCAAACATAAATAAAAGGCATTGTCATTTACAATGCCAATAGCTTAAGCTCGCATTAATGCGAGACCAATTGCATTGCAAATGCTTTTATAGGTAGAGCCTATGCAGCGCATGTTGTATTCACTCTGTGGGCTTACACCGCACTCATTTGAAGTAACAGTAGATGTTGTGGCACCCAAGATAATGTCAGGGGTGGGGAATTTGTATCGCCCGACGCCCTGGACATGAGGATTCTTGTTGCGGACAAGAAGTTTTATTGTCTACTTAGTCCTCCGGACAAGTAGACATTCTCTTTAACCCTTGTGCATCTAATATAATCGCAAACCAGTTATTTCAGATCGGAATCGGAAATCTTTGTAAATGCGCCTTTTTTTAGGTAATTACGGTAACCAAGCTAAGCGGGGCTGCAGCTGTGAGAAACTTTGTGCTCACTGTCAATCCGAGAGGTCACACTTCAAGGATGCCAATTAGCGATGCCGGCTCCCATATTAGTTATGCTTTCGGGTGCTAAAAGTTGCAGAACGTGCGCTCATTGTTAAACAATAAAGATACGCCACTAGTGGTGCTGGGCAGATTCCCCTGCAGTGGTAGAGGCAGGCGCGCAACACCCATTGGATTGACAGGGCTTCAGCCCCCCCCCCGTCGTGTGTGGCAGCCCGGTATGAGACACCTTCCCATTTGCATGTTAATGAGGCCTCGCTGTTGTTTCACCCCTCCGAAGAGCCCCTGCAGCTCCACTCTGCCTATTGCTTAAAGTTCAGCCCCCCCCCCCGAAATTTTTTCCCAGCCCCCCCCCCCCCGAAATTTTTTCTCAGCCCCCCCCCCCCGAAATGTGGCTCTAGTTGCGCCTCTGGGTAGAGGCCTACGTGAGCGGGGTCAGGGAAGGTGCATGTCGTACGTTACGTGTCCTTGAGAGTGGACAGGAATGCTGTGTATGCAAATTCTCGGAAAGAGTTCGAAGTCAGAGGAGCCCTGCGAGCTGAAGTTGAAGGGAAGCTGAACAAGGAGGTTCTGGTGACACTGGACGCCCTCAATTACTTAATGGGTTACAGATATCAGATGTACTTCTCTGATAAAACATACACTCTCACTGCTTAAAAGCCCCTGAAGTCAGCTGTGTGTGAAATAGCACCAGAGAGCCTTAAAACCAGTAATGCAGGAAGTATTTGATGCACTTGTATAGCGTTCCGAAGTCCCCGATTCAAGGAACTGCTGGGATATTCCTCTATTTATTGTGCAGAAAATTGCATGCTGCCATCTGAAGGCATGCGTGATGCCATTTTCCACAGGAAAGCCCTTTCTGTCCAGGGGAATAGATCTATTAATTTGCGTAGTAGGCTCTGAAGACCGACCGAAAATAACGGGCTTGTTGGAAATATATGGTGGAGAGAAGAGAGATGGGAGAACTGCTGGCGTACGAAGCCTAGGCAAAAAACAACAGGAGAACAGAATAAGGAGCAGAAGAGGCCCCTCATTCTTCACCTACCCCTGCTGGCACAACGATGAGCCGATAGTAAGCACCGCACAGGATCTAATTATTTGACATCCTCACTGTGGCTTCGACCATACATGCTAACAATCTGAAATTATAAAGAGGGTGATTTAAAATAAATAAAAAAAGATCGTGTGACTGTATTTTACTCATAGACCTTTACGGAAGCAGAGGCATTTTCAGGCGGCAGACAAAATGCTCAATGCTTCTTTTACTACATTGTCTTAAAGGCATATGTTTCCCAATGGAGGTGGTACTGACTTTTCTTCACTGAGAGCTCGCTGTTGGTGGTTAGTGCACCCACTGTGTCTCCTAAGCTGCCTATTCCTCCTTCTTCTCCCGGTCTTCTCCAGTTTCCTAACTTCACTGTATTCTGTTCCCGTTCAAGTAACCTAACTTATCAGCTGCTACAATTTGTGTTTCACCATAGTGGCTCACTTACCCTGAGCACCAGCCTAGACTATAATGGGGATTATCAGGTTCCCCGGGCCAAACACTAGAAGTCTGACCAGCGCTCTCTCCCCCACTTTCCTCAGGTATTTGCATCATTTTCTCTAAATACATCCTCTGCTTAATGCCGCACCATAATCATCAATGCCCGCCTAAAGCTGATCTCTAGTGCCCCCATATCTGCTTTGAATCCTTCAGTTGCTAGTGCCCAGCCTCTCTCTTCCTCCCACACCAGCGGCGTAGGAAGGGGGCTGCGGTGGGTGCGGGCCGCTCCGGATGTCATCACTGAGGTAGATGACAAAATGGCAAAAATAACACTTGCAACTGTAAGTATCTTATTTTTCCTTCTTTCATTAACTTCAATGTGTGTGGGGGGTGACAAGAAATTTTCTGCACCGGGTACCACCTGACCTTGCTACGCCACTGCCCACCACTCACTGAACTTTTAGCACCACATTCTACAGTGTTGTATCCCAGTCGTTCACAAGTTCTCCCCTATTAGCCAGTACTTGTTGTTATTATAGTGCTTCGCACTTCACTTGTGTTCTTTTCAAGCACTATAAAAGCAGACTTTATCACTACTTTATAGGATGCGATTCAGCGACCTCAGAAGGATAAATGACGGAGATTGCCCTGCCAGGGTTTTGTAATATTCTCTTCCAACGTGAGCACAAAACTAAGAGAACATTTAAAGTGCCATCATCCCTCCTTATGTTCGAGTATAATCCTGGGTGGACGCTATCTAGATCCTAACACCTAAATGCCAAAGTAATGGGGAAACAAAGGCACACATCTTGTTATCATTTACGTAAAAAAAAGCTACGATTCGGAGGCTGGTTTTTGATTTTCTACAGCTCCTATATGTAACACATATGCATGCACTGTAAAAAAAATTCAGCTGTATCAGTACGTATGGGTATTTACAGGTATAACAAATTAAATAGCACTTCCTAATTTTTAAAAAAATGTAATACTTTCATAGCACTACTCATCCCACTGTATGGTGTCAGAGCGCTTTAGATCACACACACATTATACACTGACTATTAATCATACAAGTGTGTAGTGTCACAAACAGTCTTTACTGGCAGGGATTATATGCTACGATTGTATAGCTGGTAGAAATTGAAAGTTGGGGTTTAAAATATAACAGTGCCTGGGATGGTCCATTATTAATGCTCAAAAAAACTTTTTAGCAGCCTTATAAGAACAGATTGAGAACAAACAAGGTTCTAAACCCATGTCTTGCAGTTTACATGCAGGTGCTTGATACCCGTTTATAGCTCACTGTGCTATATTAGAAAGAATACAAATTATGAGATGCAAGTAATAAAACAGTGTCCCACTTCCCTGTCTACATACCATAATAATCTGTCATCTGCATGTGACCTGATGTGCCTTGCAGGAGTGAGGACACACATTAACACACTATGCTACTTTAACAAAACACAGATCTCTCCAGCAAGTGCTTTAACCACCAGTTTCCTTACAGTTATTATTATTATTCCCTGAGATTTACTAGGCACACAGAGCTTGCAGCAGCACATGCTTTAACCCCATAAAATATTTTAAAATGCAGACGTTGCAACCAATTAAGCCAGAACAGACTTTGTCATGTTTCCTCTTGGTGCCAATTTTTTTTAAGTTAAAAAAAAAATGTACAAGTTGACTGCTTTTCAGGACTCCGCCCCGTGTGACTTCATCATCTTTTTGTTGGCCACTTTGATCCCCCAGTGTATGGGATCTCAAAGTAAAGTTTTGCCAATTCCAGTACTGCTCATGACCTTACAAGTTAAGAGCAGGGAGTTAGGGCTCACAAAGACATCTTGCTTTCGTGTATTTGCCTCTTCTATAGACTACCTCTCCTCACTGGATCACAAGCAAAAGCTCATCGCTCCCTTTGCCCTCCAGGCTATAAGGCTGATCTTCATCTGGCTAAGATTATTATATTTAGGGTTTGTTTGTACAGCGCTGTTAATCACCAGAGGTGATTTCCGAGTGCTTATCTGACCTATGTCCTCTGGCACTTCTCCCTCTGATCTGGACACGGCTCTTCCAACAAAGTTTCCACTTTATTTTGTACCACTGATGACTTTTACCATACCTAGTCTTCTGCTTCTGCAGTCCATCCCTTCCTATAATTTGTTTTTTTTTATAGTGCTTAATAATCTCCTTCTGTTTTTAGCACCAAAAATGATAGAGCTAATTATTGTTTATGTAATAGTACTCAATTTGATATCCTTAAATGGAGGGAAAGCAAAAAATGTATTGCCAAAACCTGAACTCACAGTGTGCAGACCACAGCAGTTGTATGAAGTAAATCTTAACCCACTGAGCCATCTAGCCAATTTGCTGATTCTGCCTAAACAACTCTGTTTTCTTTCTTTGTGCTGTCATCTCGTCACCTTCTCTCCCTCTGTCCTAAGATTATCTGACCTTCTATTTACTGGACTCCATGGTTTTGCTGCCTTTATATTTCTGTTGCCAGCCTTGTTTCCCTACAACATCCTCTGGTGTTTCTACCCTTGAATTCCCCAAGGTTTTCTCCAGAACCTGTGTGTCTTTTCCTAGTACTAGATCCCTTCTGTCTTAGTTCTTCTTCAATTTAGTCCTTGGATCTTGCTGCAGGCATCTCCAGGTATCCCTACCCTAATACCTAGCCAGCCCTCCTCTCTTGAATATTGCCTGGTGATTCTTTCAACAATTCACAGCGCGGGTGTCTGTTCTATCCAGCTCAATCCAGCCTGGCCCCTTGAGGTCTGCCTCAGTGCAATCTGTGAGTCTCCTAACATTCCCTTCATTGAGTCGGGTATTATGCTATTGAAATATCCACTCGGAGCTGTATTGTCCAGGCTTCTCAAATTTGACTCCTTCCTCCATGGCCAGTCATCGTGCTCCTTGCCACTCCCTTCTATTGCCCTTACTGCACAAATCTGAAACAGACACATTTCTTTGCCATCACTGCGTTATCATCAATACACTGGTCACAATAAGTGTCTACATGTAAATGCCTCGACCTGTGCTGCTCTTTACATGTCTTTACTACTAGGGTTACTGTGGAGGCAGTTAGCAGGGCTGCTGGAAGGCAGGAAGCAAAGTGAGCTGGTTAAGGTAAAGGGATTGCTCAGAGCGCTTAGATGAGATTGCAGAGGGGGGTAAAGAAGACTGAGCAGCCTGTGATAAGCTGAGGCAAGGTAGCAACAGTAGACAAGAGAGGGGTTTGGAAGGGATGAAGCCTATGGTGAAACTGGAGAGGGAATAAAACCTCTTCTAAGAGGGGAGGAGAACCTGTAGTGAAATGTGCAAGGGGTACAGAGCCTGTGATGAGGGAGTGGGGAGAAGTTCATGAGATGGGTAGTGATATGGATATCCATTCCAATGAATATAGTGTGAGGGTATATTTGTAGTAAGGGAGTAGTGTACTTTAACAGTAAGTGTGTTAAGCCCTTGTTGTGAGCAAAGAGAACAGACGGGTGATGAACCCTATGATGAAGATGTGGAATTGGTATGGGCCCTATGGCAAGTTAGTGGACAGACAAATGTTTTATTGCTGATAGCAAGAAAACAGTGTGGAAGGTAATACTTTATAATAAGAGTTTGCAAGAGCAAAGAGGCAGAGAGGGTAAAGTTTACTTTGGGTTTTATAGTTGACTAGTAATGAGTCCTTGCTAGTCTGTATAGCTTTTAGTTTTATAGAGAACGTGGGACTAGTGGATTTCTTTACAGGGCTAGCAGATTATTGTATCTCTTTGTCCCTTGGACAAGTACAGTTTAAAAAAAATTCCACACCCCTGTAATGTGCTACATACCTAAACACTTATAAGGTCCCAAAGGCGAGACCTATTGGCTATGCCAATGCTTGTTTAAAGTTTGGGAGGGTAAGCAACTCAATTTGTTTCTGAAAAAAGGTAAAAGTACATACGAACACGCAATTTAAGATTCACACACAAAACCAGAAAGGGTGGACGCAGCTTTGGAGGATTAGCCTGTGCCATCTGGAATTCTATAATGGCCAAAATCCACAACTTAAATCAACCAAAAGTCCTTCCCAAAAAATCTAAAAACGGCTACTTAGCCAAGCCTGTTATTTCACTTAATACTCTCTTTGACGCTCATAGGCTTGAATTGTTTATGTCTCAGTAGATAGTGGCAAGAATCAATTGGTGAGAGAGTGCTATACGCAAATAATTGACATAACATACACCATAGTGTCTCTTAGTTTAAACACATTACACTCGGACTGCTGAACTATCAACAAGGTCTGGAAGACATAGGACATTCAGAAGCAGAAAAAGAAGGTTAATTAAATATAAATATAGTGAGTGTTGTGTGGCAGATAAAATGGTGTCTGCAGCACTATATTAGTCCTCCAATGGTTAAGTACGGCAATAAGAATTAACCCGGAAACACGCATTTGGCAAGGTGGCAGAGTAAGCTTTATGTATTGCATGCAGAAATCTTGGGATACGTCCCAAAGGTTGGGGTAGTACTGCAACAAAAGCTTTTCGGGGGAGGGGGGCTCCCATTCCCAAACTCAAAAGTATCCCATCATAACCGGCTATTTTCAGCAAGATTAGCATGCAGGTGCAGGATCAAAGCTGCAGATAAAAGAAATATGAAAAATAATCCAAGGCGGCGAAAAGAGGCCGATGCAACCAAAACTGGAATCATGCCTACTTGACAGGCAAAATACACAGGAGGGAAGGGCAATGTCAAGCACAGTGCAAGGTTGTGCACGTCTTAAAGGGATCATGCACGTCTTCGAGGGATTGATTATTAAGGGGAAAAAGGGACGCCGTGGTTGAGGGCCCTGTACATTCAAGAAGTACTGCAACCATGTTTGGAGTACTGTATGGGTGAGGTAATACTGCAGATTTGTGAGAAGGGGCGGTGCATATTAATGGGGCTGTACATGCGAAGGGGGCGAAGTGCATTGCTGTAACTGGGGTGATAAATATTTGAGGCAATGGGGAATCCATACTGAAAACGACATGCCAAATAGAAGTGGCATAATGCAGAGACCTGTGCCTCCGCGGCGCAAACACTGAACTGGGCAGCCTGTCGCACACAAGAACCTCGTCCTGCAGCAGAGAACCCGACATGGTATCCATGTCCTTGCTCTCAGCCCTCTCTACAACGTAAATCGTGCCCCGGCTGTGCAGCCTACCTGCCCTCCAACCGCCCAGTCTTGGGGTCCCCTCTCTGCAAATCCACCACTTGTGCATCCTCCCTCACCTCACCTCATTAATATAAGGCGCCGAGCGGCGGCGCTGCACATGGGTGGCTCCTCTGGGCCTAGCTGCGGCTCCTTCACTCTTCTCTCCGCAGCGCCACGGACATAGAGGCGCTCAGCGGGGCCGCCATTTTCTCCCTACTCAAGCCGTCCAGGAAGAGGATGCCGCGCGCCGCTACCAAGTTCCGGTCTGCAGAAACTGTGCACGCGCATGCGACACCCTGTAGCGTGACTGTAGGGGGCCCTCGCAGGACTGCAGCCACAACTTGAGGTAAAATGTCAATATTGTGGGAAAAATTATCCGCTTACTGACGTAGTGGCCGTTTAAACAAGGTCTGAGGCAAAGGAGCGCCGAGGTGCGCTGGGGGAGGTGAGAGGGGGGGGGGGGGGAGGCGTAAGGATGGGCAGCAAAAGGTCGGGTTACGGGGTAAGGCGGGGAAGCAGGCCTCGCAGGGAGAGGGTTGTTGGCAGCGGCAGGCCACGCATGAAAGGTTTTCTTGTCTTTATGGAGCCATGTGTTTGAAACACATGGTCCCATAAAGATAAGAAAACCTTTTACCACAGACGTAAAGGAACTGAGCCAGTCCAAATGGGACGACTCTAAAAGCGAAAAGTGTACGTCACGAGACGCTCTTTTCCAATGGCTGGCCAATCAATCAATCAATCTAGAAATTTGTATAGCGCGCTACTCACCCGGAGGGTCTCAAGGCGCTTGGGGAAGGGGGGTCCGCTACTGCTCGAACAGCCAGGTCTTGAGTTGTTTCCTGAAGGAGAGGTGGTCTTGGGTCAGACGGAGGGGGATGGGGAGGGAGTTCCAAGTCTTGGCTGCCAGGTAGGAGAAGGATCTTCCTCCCATGGTGCTTCTGCGAATGTGTGGAACGGCGGCGAGGGCGTGGCTGCTCGATCGTAGCTGGCGGGTGGGAGTGTAGAAGGTCAGGCAGTTGTAGAGGTACCTGGGGCCCAGGTCGTGGGGGGCCTTGTGTGCGTGGGTGAGGAGTCGTAACGTGATTCTCTTGCTGATGGGGAGCCAGTGCAGGTCTCTCAGGTGTCCGGGGATGTGGCTGTGTCGGGGGATGTCCAGGATGAGACGTGCGGAGGCGTTCTGGATGCGTTGGAGTCTTTTCTGCAGTTTGGCTGTGGTTCCGGTGTAGAGAGACCAGTCGGCGGGTGACGAGTGCCTGGGTGACCGTCTTCCTGGTTTCGGTGGGGATCCATCGGAAGATCTTTCGGAGCATGCGTAGGATGTTGAAACACGATGACGAGACGGCGTTGACTTGTCTGGTCATCGAGAGGGAGGAGTCCAGGATGAAGCCCAGGTTGCGTGCGTGGTCCGTTGGTTTGGGTGTGCTGCCCAGGGCAGGGGGCCACCAGGAGTCGTCCCAGGCAGAGGGTGATGATCCAAGGATGAGGACTTACGTCTTGTCTGAGTTCAGTTTCAGGCGGCTGTTCATCATTCACTCGGCTACATCTTTCATCCCTTCGTGTAGGTTGGTTCTGGTGGTGGCTGGGTCGTTGGTGAGGGAGAGGATCAGCTGGGTGTCGTCGGCGTAGGAGATGATGTTGAGGTTGTGTTGGCGTGCAATGGCTGCGAGGGGGCTCATGTAGACATTGAAGAGGGTGGGGCTGAGTGAAGATCCTTGTGGTACGCCGCAGATTACTACGGTGGCCTCGGATCTGAACGGGGGGAGGCGGACTCTCTGGGTTCTTCCAGCGAGGAACGAGATGATCCACTCTAGTGCCTTCTCTTGGATTCCGATGTTGCTGAGGCGCTGCACTAGGGTGCGGTGGCAGACAGTATCGAACGCTGCGGAGAGGTCCAGGAGGATGAGGGCCGCTGTTTCCCCGTTGTCGAGCAGGGCTCGGATGTCGTCAGTGGCTGCGATGAGGGCGGTCTCGGTGCTGTGGTTGGCTCGGAAGCCGGACTGCGAGTGGTCGAGGGATCCGTTCGTCTCGAGGAAGGCGGCCAGCTGTCTGTTGACCGTCTTCTCGATGACTTTGGCAGGAAATGGGAGGAGCGAGATGGGGCGGTAGTTCTTGAGGTCGTTGGGGTCTGCTGATGGTTTCTTCAGTAGGGCGCTGAGTTCGGCATGCTTCCAGCTCTCCGGTAAGGTGGCGGTGTTGAAGGAGCAGTTGATGATGTCCCAGAGTTGGGGTGCGATGACGGAGTCGGCCTTGTTGAAGACGTGGTGGGGGCATGGGTCGGTTGGAGATCCGGAGTGGATGGTGTTCATCGTGTGGATGGTGTCTTCGGTGCTTACCGGGGTCCAGGCGCGGAGGGTGGTGGTGGGGGGCGTCGGTTCGGTGGTCGGGTGCGTGGTCTGTGCGCCGAAGCTGTTGTGTATGTCGGTGATCTTGTTGTGGAAGAACGAGACGAGTGAGTCGCAGAGGTCTTGTGAGGGAGAGATGTCATCGTTTCCGGCGCTGGGGTTGGAGAGCTCTTTGACGATGCTGAAGAGTTCCTTGCTGTTGTGTGCGTTGTCTAGTCGTTCCTTGAATGCTGTCTTCTTGGTGGTGTGGATCAGCTGGTGGTGTTTGCGGGTGGCGTGCTTGAGGGTGGTCATGTTTAGCATAAACGGTGACGCCAGCCAATGTAAGAGGGGCGGGGCTTAAAGCCCACTAGAGAAATCTAACCAAAACGTTAAATCTCGCCAGCGAGACTGCGCAAGTATGCGCAGTCTTACGCCAGGCGAGACCTAAAAATGACTTGGGCCATTTTTCCAGCACCAGGAGTTACAAAAACATATTTTATAAGTACTTGTCTTATATCTACAGGAGCCCCACCCCATGTGCAACTAGAGGAGACTTTAGGGGTTCTGGATCTGTAGCAATATTGCAGATTCTCCCTCTACAGTGCTCCTAGCATCAAAGTAGAATTTGAGCAGCACTTTACCACAATGTGGGGAGTGAAATGTGAAATTTCACTTTACCCAGGCATATACAAACTCATTTGATAAGGGTTTACCTAATAAATACCTGACCCTAAACCCCCCCCCCCCCCCTTGGGATACCTAGGGTAGACCCTTGGGGTCCCTAAGATGCCTAAACATTGTAGGTTATCCATTTTTAAGTGCCCCAAACACCAAAGTCGAGTTTGGGCACAATTTACTTTTTAAAAGCAGTCCTGGCACCCAGTGCTGCTTTTAAACTGACCTCAGGCTTCAGCAGTGCACACATGCAAGTGCAAAAAGAGCTGCTGGCCTTTAAACTGCCATGCCCCAGGGTACTAGGGACTTCTAGGTAGTTTCAGTCCCCCTGCCCTATTATATACTAGGGGCTTATAGGGTAGGTCAGGCCAATCACAGGGGTACCCCACCATACCATTGTGTACCCTAGTGTATGTAGGTGTTTTAACTGTATTCTAATGTGTTTCTTTCAGCATAGCACTGGCCCCGGGCCTGGTTAAGCAGAGCTCAGAGTCAGTTACCACCAGCGTCAGTCAGCAAAATGTTGGGGGGTGCCCAGGGCACAGGATGACTTTGCAACACCATTCTTATGTCCAACACACTAAATCCGTCACCAATCGAAATTATCCAAACACTTACCACAGTCTCTACATGACAAAGACAAGTAGTGTAGGACTTTAGAAAACAGCTGTGCCACAGCTAAAAATAAAGATGGAAACATAAGATTAAGCTACAGTTTTTACATTAGTGAATGGATGACCATTAAACAGGGGCTGTCAAGCTCAGGAAACATCAGAAAGTCATCAATTTAGAAAAAGAAGTGCAACTAACTAAGGATTTGAGTTACTGTTAGGGGAATTACTTGCATTTTTGGTGAAGGAAGCATAAAGATCATGCCTTTAAGAGGTACTGCTAAGTCACCCAATCACGATAAAGTATGTGCAATGGAGACCGGGGCACAGGATTGCTAATCCTCAATGCCATGCACTCCCAATTGTACCCTACCGATTAAGAAATATTACATATTGCATAACTGTTATTTGTGTAATTCACATGTTATAAAGGAATATCCCTAAAAAGCCTAACACCTGACCAAAAGGATAGAGGTGTAGAAGTAAAAGGAAACCAGTTTTGGGAAAGTCAACAGGTCTCTTTATTGACACTGCCCTAGAGTAATGTGAGGGGTCAGAAGGAATATGGATGGCAAAAACACTGGGGTCATGAGGCAGGGAGCAACACAAAGGGCACTGGGGGTAAATCGATGGGCAAGAGAGCAACATGGAGGCAGTCCTGCCTAGTACCACGCATCAGACGTTAGACTAACGCATTTCAGTGTGGTGCTCCGCATCACCGCAATGAAATGCATGGTCACGCAGGCTTGTGGTGATTGCAGCCGTTACGGGCTGCTACCAGGCTGATGCTGCTACAATGTATCCTATTCTGATGCCCGTGGTGCCGCTGAGGTAGGATGTAAGGCAAAGTCTGACCGCGGCGCTGCGGGGGGACGTCACCTCTGGTCCTGTTGCTAGATGTGGGAAGTTTGTAAAGAAGGCAGCTGGCTACTGGTTTGGGGGACTCAGGTGCTGGCCTCTCAGCGCTGCTTGCTCTTCGCACTATCCTGCCTGCGTTGTGTCTAACTATGGCCTCCGCCCGCGGAAAATTTAATTATGGCTGTGCCAAGCCTGGTAGTGGGGAAATCACGGAGTCCATGCCTGACCCGGTTGTGCAGCACCCGACAGGACAGACTATGTTTGTGTGCGGATTGGTTTTAAGACTGGGCAGCCTGGATTTAGGAGGCAGACGGCAAACCGAAATGATTGCTGCCAGCAGGTGTCAGTGGCTCGCGACCTGAAGAGCCTGGCTTCTGCCTTGCAGGCGATAGGCTGTGGGGCTATGGCAGGCGGTGTGGAGCCAGAAGGTAAAAGGCAGCAGCCATCGCCAGTTCTAGCCGCAGTCGGCAGAAACCACAGGCTTCAGCTTACAACTACAGTGTATTCAGGTAAGACTTCAAAGATGTGTTGCAGTTGTTTTCTATAAAGACTGATGCACCTGCTACTTGTGCCGGCTCTGAGATAGTTAAGCAGCTTGACACCAAGTTGATCTCGGCTCATTAAGGTTTATTGTGCATAATGACAAATCCAGTCCCCGATCTCCCTTGACTTGCATGAGTCGTGTTGGTTAAGAGATGGATAAAGTGGTTCTGGGAGGGCGGAGGGTTCACAGTCCTGGCCAGTGAAAAGTGGTTGCAGTGGAAATTGTGGTAGCCGACGACCATCACGGTGTACACAAGAGAGCATCGTATAGCCTACATTCTACGTACTATAGACTTTTGTTCCGTCACTGTTGCAGTCTGCATTGCTGAACATAATTACCATATTGGGCCAGACATTATCACCTGGATTCTTATCGGGCGAGCGCAGCAAGACGAGAGCAGGGGTGATCCTTTGTAATTTGTATCACCTGAATCCTTGCAGATTACTCGCAGTCTGGCCCATTAGCTGAAAAGACACAGTCAGCAAATGAGCACTTTCGCATGCCCCTATTGACTGCCTAACAGCTCGGCACCTTTACCTGCAGAATAACTTTTAATAAACACTTTCACGCCTTCCCCTGCCCCCCTTCCCCGTGGCCATCACACAATACTGCATCGGACGTATGAAGACTCAGCTACTGGTCAAATTGATGTGGGCGGATTTTGAGTTCAAGGGTTGTTTCAGAGGGTCAGGCGGTGCCCGGCAAACAAATGGCCCTAGGGTGGACACAGACTCTCTGATCAGATCAAACGCTACCAGTCACAGACTAGACTAGGATGTTTACCAGAACGGGGAGAGCAATCACATGGCTCTCCACCGGCTAGATTATTTAGTTGACACTAACAACATTTTATTCAACTCGGCTCATATGTGGCCCGTGTGTGCAGGGTTACAGGTGTTTCACTTTCCTCTCCTAGCCAAGCACCCAGCACTGTTTGTGTGACACAGCTGATGAGGAGGGATGGGTATCAGAGTCTGCAGCTGTGGTGCACCTCTTCACGAGCTCTCACTTAAACTGGCAATTTTGCATCCATTTATCACAAGGACCTCCTGCAAAGTTAGTGCCCTTCCTTCCGTATATGGTGTTTTGTAGCAGTTTTAAGATGATCTTAGAGTTTCTCGTTGCTCAAACGGGTGTAATTTCTGATATTTATAGGTTACCCTTGTTTACACTGCTTGATTTTGCTTGCAAGAAAGTGTCACTCATGGTCGCTGAATGTCACTCATAAGTACACAAATTATGAAAATGTCAAACATAAGCAATCTAAAACCTTGGCAACTATGTGGAGGGGGCAGGTAGAAGCATACGGGTGAGAAGGTAAAGGGTGAAATACACAAGAGAGTGCAATTTGGAGGGAGGCTGGAAGAAGCACACAGATGACAGAGAGCAAAACAGTGCAGGTGGAGGGAGACAGCTGAAAAAGCTTGTATCCTCATGGCAGTGCTTGAAAAGCAAGCAGTGGAAGCACAGATGCCGAACAATTAAAAGTGGAGGTAAAGAGGGACAAAAAACACATGATTGACAAGCTGGAACAGGCAAATAAGAGTGATAGACAAGCCAGTCAATGGTAAGCAATGGGGAGGCTCCAAGTACCTGTCCGTCCCACAATATCTCTCGCAACAGACTGCGCATGCGCAGGCAGAGATGAGACCGAAAAAAAGCTATGGAACAATGAAAGAGACAGAGTAAGCTTGCCAGAGAGTGGATGGAACTAGCATCAAAATTTATAAAAGATAACAAGCATCGACAAAGCCAACAGGTATGGCTTAAATGTGCCGATGCATGCACAGAAGCATTTACAAATGCTATTTACATGAGTTAGATGTTCTAATAATTTTTAACACATTAAGACTGATATTGACTTTGTCAAGGCTGGGGAAAAAGTAGCAACAGATTGCTTTCTGTACAAAAGGCATACAAGGATCAAGAATTGAAAGTGACAGAGTGTGATGATCGAGTTTAGTTTTCAGATGTAAAATGATCACTCATGCATTCCACTGGAGACCCTTCCTGTAAGGTGGAATGATGCACCAAACAGCCAATGGCATGAAGTGAAAAACTCCTCTTGATGTATCTAAATATATTTTACATGTAGACTTTAAATAACTAGTACAATACATCATTCAAGCAGCAGCGTTAGCAAGCCAGACCTAACAAACATAAATGAGGCAATCTGAGACTACCTGGACGCCAGATAAATGATCTTGTTCAATACCTGGTACCACGGACTCATGTCCTCTAAGCAGTCAAAGATTATTTCAAGGGTTAGACATTCAACGCAGCTGAAATGTGTCATAGGAGCAGTATACAGGCACCAGCGCCATCAGATGCCTTTCAGAAGAATGCCACACGTAACCCAAGAATGGACTGCGTTTGCCTTAAGGGATCAGACTGACATGATGCAGAATGCCCTGGCCAGAGTTTCAATGAAATGTTCGATTGCTGAGTGACAGTTTGATCCAAATGTTCTTCGACGCGCGAGAGTCTAGAGGCCTAAAACAGGCTGGGTCCAGAAATGACAATAGCACTCTTGTAATGTACTATGTTAATACAGATATCCATATTCAATATCCCCTGGTGTATGCATGAATGGCCAATAGAGGCAACTAACCTTGGGACTCTGCCACTGGCACTACATGAAGATTTTCAATACAATTGCACCTGTGACATTCTGTGTGCACAATTGTATTATTCATTAATTTGCTTTTGGCTTAGTGGAGTTGCTCTATTACACACAAGTCGCTTTCTATTCGATCTCTCACCATAGTCTCCACATAATAGGCATTGGGGGCAGGCCTGGAAATGGCTGGCATCCTTCCTTGAGGGTATGGGACAAGAGGCATGGCGTCACCCCTGCTCAGCCAATTCCCGCAAGCTGAACGTTGGTGTTCCTCAGGGCTCTGCCCTGAGCTCGACTTTGTTCAATATTTACCTCACGCCTTTGGCTACTTTGGCAGACTCCTTAGGGGAAAAAAACGGTTTGTTATGCAGATGACACCCAGATGCTGTTCACGTGGAAGAACAACAAGCCCTGCACAGGCAAGGAAATTCATAATTGCCTCTCATCAGCATTTGGGTGGTTGTTCCTGAACCAACTTGAATGTAATGCGGGAAAGACTGAGCAGCTTTTTTTGTTTCAGATGCGGAGACCCACTTGCTGTCCTTCTGGCCACAGGACGCTCCGCCCACCATTATCAAAAATCAGGTGGTGAAAAACTTAGGCTTTAAATTGGACAGTCAATTGCTATTCCATACCCAAGTCAACTCGGTAGTAGGCACCTGCTTTGCCCTCCTGCGACTCCTTCGGAAGTTTGTGTTCCTATTGTCCTTGGCAGCCAGACAACAAGTGATTCAAGCCCTGATCATCTCACGCCTGGACTATGGGAACAGTGTTTACTCAGGCATACCCAAGTACCGGATGGATAGGCTTCAGCTGGGCCAGAATGCAGCAGCCAGAACTATGTTCGGGCTTCCCCGTGAAGCTCACGTGTCAAGCCTTTTTAGGAGTCTCCATTGGCTGCCAGTGAGGAAAAGGATTATCTTTAAGATGCTGCTTGTGACCCAGAAAGCCTTATACGGCATGCGCCCTGGCTACTTAAAAAACTGGATTTTATCGTATGCCCCACAGAGAAATCTCCACTCTGCCTCTCTCTTTCTGGCCAGAACCTGACGTATCAAGAAGGCTATGTCAGGGGGAAAGGCCCTCTCCTTTCTGGGCCAGTCCCTTTGGAACAAACTGCCGCTGACCCTTAGAAGCATCGAGTCAACGCCGTGTTTCGGAAAAAAGCTGAAAACATGCCTTTTTTCCAGCCCGTAGCTCCTTCTTGTCCCTGCTGACACTCTTCGGCAATCAGCACAAGGACACTCCTTGGAGTAGCAGTTGTGCTTTATAAATATCCCTACACAGCCTTACACACACAGACCAGAGAGAGCTTGGAATATAGCTCCACATGAAAAACTCTAGATGGTGCGGTTACAATTAAAAAAAGAAATCTTGGAAGATTTGGCAAAGTCCTCCTTTTAAGTGATTACCCATGTAGCCAACAACGAATACCCTTATGACGACAATACAGAAGGCTGGTCCCTGACAAAGGCCCTGGATCAATCACGCAAATCAGAGTTGAATATGGTAAACAGCAATTACCTGTTCTACGTCAATCCAAGACCAGCGATTTTTCTCCAATGGACCAATATATAACCTTTTAACATGACACGAGCTGGCAGAAAAATTCCTTACCAATCACTCTTACAAAGATATGCAAGACTTCTTTACAGAAAAATGTCAAGCATGCCGTATCTAACAAAAACATTTTTACTAAAAACCCCAAAGAAAGCACCAGACAATCATTCATACAGACAAATCAGAGGACAAGAAGCAGGTGGTACCAGAGATACAAAAAGATAGTACATTAGTAAAAATTAGGTCTGTTAAAAAAATATCACAGCCACAGGCAAATGTGCAACTAGATTCCATCCAAAACTGCAAGTTCAGATCAAGAAGCTCGCCGTCAAGCAAAAGCACAGTCAGCAGTTTTCCCCAGGCTCACAAAAAGAACACATGTAGGCCACATGCAAGGTTATTATTAGCATTTGCTTAGTGCTGGCAGAGAAAATATGCGATTCCTGTTTTTAAAAAGAAAGATTTACCGGTGCTTTTAATTAGATAAACGACCCTTAATGGCTAACAATACATGGTCCAAAAAAGGCCTTCAAAACTTTGAACAATCTCTTCCCTGTGAGATCCATCTCACCCAGAGTAAGAGTCAATGGGCCACACTGGGGAAGATGTGAAACTTGATACCCAAGCTTAAACAAATGGATGTTGGTATGTACTGAATTAGAAAGTTGTATTAGACCAGTGGCAGGAAAACAACTAGTTCCAGATCACAGATTTGAAACCGCAAACTCATCATGAAATCACCACAATCCCAGAGGTTAAAATTCATCTAATACAGGTATTCATCAAATCAAAAAGACTAACAGTCAAGAGACATAGCACAGACGGCTGCAATGAAACCCTACTCTAAACTCATCAACTACTGCAGTTAGCTGCAGCTATAGGACAGAGATGTGCAATTTCCAGATCTTTGTCAAGGGGCTGTAGTGTGGTATCACTAGTGATCCACCCCCATGGCCAGTAGGTCCAGCAACGATGACAAAAATAAATCCCATATGCTTGAGCATATATCCGGAGAGCCTCTGCAGTAAATATTATGTATGGGGCTCCCTTGGTGTCATGCTAGGACCACAGAAAATCAATTTCAGCTCATGTAAACTCAGTCAAAGCAAGGGGTGATCTCTTAAAGGGTCAACATCCTGACCTTGTGCCTGCACCCAGACCATAGCTCTCATTTATGTTAAAGTGGCCTCCAAATCTGTTGTTAATAGCCAAGTACATTCCTATATGGAAGGCCTAAGCTAAAAAACGAATCCAGAGCCAACTTAAGCGGCATCGTGTGGAAGGCAATAATTGACCCAAGAAACTCCCAGGCTCATGATTATTTCAACCTGGCTTTAAACACGTTCAGGTAGGAGGCACTTTGGCCCCTAACCCTTTCCCAACGAGCTGTCAACAGAGCCATAAACTCAACAGGGGAAAAGTACCTAAAAAACAAAGAAAAAACCTGCCTCTTGTCAAAATAAGCAGAATATCTTGCTATAAGTGGTGGACAACTCACAAAATGGATCAAGCCTCAACTTTCAACGTATCTTCAATAATCAACAACCATTCTCTTGATTACATTTTAAGAATTTTTAATATTTAATACAAAATATATCATACTCGTACATATATTCTATTTACTAATAAAACTGCACTCTAATGGATTACAAGGAAAACATATTTTCTCTTTTTTCCATCCCCATACTCAATCTCATCAATCGCGCCTACAATCATATCATGCACATGCTACAGTCGGGGAAGATGCTATCAAGACAGGATTATGAGGGCAATATTGAACCATTGTGTCTATGGCAACAGAAACTGTGTTGCCCTGTAAAGCTTCTGATTTGACTAAAGAAGAATAGTCTTTTGTCTTATGCGCTTAGAGCTTTGATTTCGAACAGTAAAGAGCCACTTATGACCTAGAGCAAAGTTTGGACCAAGTCATGTCCTAGCTATATCACAGGCCCCCGTGAAGAAGTCTTCTAGATTAGGAAGTAGCCATAGGAGGAGGCTGCAGCACAAGAGATTCCCGATTCCACCAGGTGACCAAGCAAGGTTGCTTTGCAAAATACAGGGTGGCAGTTTGTCACAATACGTCTGCCTGGTGAAGGGGCAGGACGGTGCTCCACCTCACTGATCTGGGCAATTGCCTCTGTGCGGAGAAAAGCCTATAGTATTCACCAGTCCAAGGGGGCATCGATAATACTAGAGATTTTCTGACCATTGACCCCCACCAGCACCTTCACTGCTATCTAGCAAGATGATTCACTGTGTAGAGGAGACATCCAAACGGTATTCAAGTCCAGTGAAACCACATATCACAAGGGCGAATGCCTAGGACTCCACGTGTACCCGGTTCCAAGCACCTTTCTAGTCCTTGGGCAATAAGAGGCTTTATAAATCTGCATCTGCACATGGCCTTCAGGATGGAAATCCCACTGGATTCCTTTCTGTCAGGGGAATAAGGAGAGCAGACAATGAAGTCCACCAAAACACTTTAGCCTCCTGTCTGCTCTAGCCAACACATTTGCAATCTATGGACCCTAGGGTCCCCATAATTAGAAGATGATTTTGTTAGGAAGAGGTGACCACTTAATTCTGCCAATGCTGAAATAGGTGCAAAAAAGGCCTAATTCTGGTGATGGCTCATTGTCGAAAAGAAAAGCAAAGTGAACTCCAAGTTCGTGCTCTTAAGTCCCGGTTGTGAACTGGGAGGAGAAGAGATGATCCAACCAATTCTCACCATAGCCTACAAATTAAATATTCTGACTAAGCCCTAGGAAGGAAGGAGAGGTCTAATTGGAGAAGTAAAACAAAATCCAAGTAAAGTATAGCTGGTATGCCTTCTAGTTCTTGTGCAATAAGGACCATACACTACTTAATTTGTAAATAAACAAGTGCCAGGACCACGTTATTGCTCAGGAGGCTATTGCAGGTTGCACTACCAATATGAGCTTGCAACACTATCATATGCCAGTATAAACATAACTAAACATCACACTCCTTATAATTGTAACAGTTTGTACAATTCCAAGCCACTCAAAGCAGTGTGAGTGGCCTTGAAGATTTAGAATTTTTTTTTTGTTAATGCTCATTTAATTAAATCAACGTGTTGCTAGAGAAATTGACAGGCAGCGCCACCATGTGGTGGAATGTCATAAGTAATTGCCAGTATTAACAATTAAGTGCTGGTGCTGAGCACCGAAAGACACCAGCGTAAATTAAGCACCAAGTCCTAGTAACTTTCTAGCATTTCTTCTTTTGAATGTTTGGCATATGCTCCCAAACAAAGATCTGAACGTACTTGTGCCGGCACAACAGGTGCATCAGGGACATAGGCAGCACAATTTTGTCATCCAGAGCACTTTGGAGAGCCACATAGGGAAGGGTAGGATTATTCACGTTTCAGGCCTACTACAGATGCCCAGCAGCTGAATAGGTCAAGAACTATGGAAATATGATGGTAGATTTTGTTTTAAACTGCAAAGTAGGCAGTTTGTCAAGACATCTTAAATGCGACCAAATTGCGATAATGTCTACCCCTTTCAGCTAATATGAGTTGGGCAGATTTTAATCAGTCATTTTTAAGTCAGATTCTCTCATGTGTTGCACCAGGATACTTAGACAACAAGCTTCCCACAAACAGCTTAATTAACTTACATGTACATGTAATTTAATGTTTCCCTAAATGAAAGGAAAACAAGTGCAAGAGTCCTATATTATAGTGAGCTATTGAGTGTAGTTTTTTTTTACTGTTATCTAATCCTACACATGTAAAAGTTTATGAAACCGGATTAGGTTTCCAGGGACATCCTAGAAGGGAGGAATTGATAGAGGATAGAAAACATTTCACAAAACATAATAGAAAACGTCTGAAATGTAAACTAATTGGGGGAAGTGCTCTCTACACAAGGAATGCACTAATCGGGTATTAAAGTTATATCTTGTCAAAAACATTATTTCAAAATAAAGAATCCTCTTTTGTAAGAGTCGCTGGTTAAATAGGGCAATAAGCAAATATTTTTACAGACAGACCAAAACATTAGGCATTTTTAATACTTTTCTTACCAAACAGGTCACAAATATCATGCAATTTTTGTACGGTTTACTCTTAAGGGTGGCATGTTTGATATCAACACAAACTTACACTAGCAAATGGAATGATGCATCGACTACTTGTAGAGCAGTTAGTCACCGATGATGGGTATAAAATATATCAACAAGCTAGAGCTGAAAGGCGAACTTTTCTTTCATTTGGGGTCAACCTCTCAAAGGCTCCGAGGTCTAGATCATTAGCGAGAGCTCCCTCCAAATTTGCCACGTGTAGGGAGAGAATTTAAGCTTGGCAAGACTGTCACTTGACAGATGAGTACTCCTTCTATACGAGTTGCGATGTGCTTGGTCAGAAAAACAGATCCAAAGTTCCAACGGGTGCTGAACGGAGGGAATGTGCCCATTAATGTTTGCTGAAACAGTGCCTGACCAGTGGTAGGTGAAATAAGACAAGCCTGACAGCAAATGAAGCCTACACTGCAAGGACAGAAAAAGTAATCCGTACGTATACAACAGTCACATGAAACAACATAGTCTCTCAAACCCAAGGAGTGTATGCTTAGGGTCCCATATTGCCACTCAATACAAATGAAAAGAAGCCGCTAAGATGGATAGTTTATGATGAAGAGATCAAAAGACAAGCCCCACCAGGATATTGTCCAGTGCTCATCGGGTGACAATAGAGAGTGGTTAACTGGGAACAAGCAACAACGTTCAGGGTCCCAACTCCAATCCCAAACACACAGCAGCTGGTGCAGTCTATCAGACTGATTAAAAGAGTCACATATACACCGGAAGTCAAAGTCCAAGACACTCAAAACCATGAAGGCCAGAGCAAAGAGAAAGGCACTTATAAGAAAAACATTTATCCTTTATGGCAAAGGGCGTGTTAGGAGTCGTCCATGGAGCCAATGAATGGCAGGCATCATTAAAGAGTGAGAGAGAGGTTGGCACTGTGACCAAGCAGACACCAAATCAAAAGTCAAAGTATGTCGCTATTTGAATACAACACTGTCCAATTAGGTATCATTTGAAAGTTTATGTAGTAATTTTCAAAATACCTTAAAGTATTCTATAATCTCCAAAGGGTCAATAAGAATGAGAAATAATAAAGGATATGACCAAATAAAGAAAGAAAAAGTAAATCAAATCATTGATAATCAGATGCAATATAATTAGTGTAATAAGTTCTCAGTGTAATGTGAAAACACAGTGCTCAAAACTTTATTCAAAACGGTGTAGAAAGTAAAATCTGATCACAGTAAAGACAATTGTCCTCTTAAGCCGTTTTATTGTTTTTGTGATCAACTTTTACTATCTGCAGCCGACAAGGAAGCATCAACTGTTCCACAATGCCTATGTTGCTATTTAACTCAGCACATTTCCGAACCCTTGAAAACATGCCAAAAGGCATAGGTAATTAAAAATTAAAGTTATCTTTCCTAAAAAAAAATATTTCAAAATGTGGTCAAAATGCAACTCTGTGACCAGGCCACGTTTGACAACCTATCAACCTTGATTTCACCACTAATGCAATACGAAATGGTGACCATGAAGATAGCTAATTTCTGCAGTTACATTCCTGGAATTGTAATATGGCATGTTCTTCAGTTTTGCTCATTTAACATACAGTTTAAGGCCAGACACCTGCAAAATGATGGAAAACCACACTAAATGTCTAAAATATGTCTCAAGCGGGCAGGTTCACGGTACATATGCAGGGTGAAGATTTGTTACCAAAATTAGGTGGCAAGCTCCAGCAAAGTCTAGATGACATCAAGCTGCACATAAAAACTACCAACAGTAATGCCATTGACACACTAAAATTAGTCCATTGCTTAAGTCATTCATGGATGTTTTCAGCCTTCCTGAAATCAAACCCAGCTGAAGCCATAGTCCCTTTCCTCCACCATGGCAATCGCCTATCTATCTAAAGGAGGTTACTTCGGTGGTATGGTCAAATACTGAGATCAAGGTCGCATCCATTACATTGTCAAGAGGAGTGTATATTTACTACTATTAACTTTACATCAACTTACTTACAC